>NW_027464754.1:0-362708 GCF_043290135.1 Rhipicephalus microplus | reverse complement strand
GCTCGTTTCTTTTTTCCCCCATTTTTTTTTTGCTCTTTGACCACGAAGAGATATGGCTGGGTGGATCTCAAAGAGAGGAGCTGCCGTGTCCGGAGCCTGTGGCGCAACGGATAACGCGTCTGACTACGGATCAGAAGATTTCAGGATTGAATCCTGGCAGGCTCGTTTCTCCTCTCCCAATTTTTTTTTGCTCTTTGACCACGAAGAGGTATGGCTGGGTGGATCTCAAAGAAAGGAGCTGCCGTGTCCGGGGCCTGTGGCGCGATTCCACTTCCGGCCACCGTAGTGTACGGACGTGGCGGCATGAGCTCCGGCGATATCGGAGCGGCATCAACGGCCCAGCTCGGTCGTGGTACCAGGAACATGGACGAATCGTCACAGGATTATCAGATTATTTTGCCCCGACTGCCATCAAATGATTCAACGCTGCATACTGTCTTTTTGCACGCTGATATCAAGGCGCGGCCGTATCGCGTTGAGGATTTCAGGGACGCTCTTATTCGTTTGGCTTTGCTTCCCGAGGTTGCTGCCTTGGGGGCGTACCAAATGAATCATGTTTGGGCCATCACTTTCAAGGACGAGGAGGGCAAGAAGAGAATACTCGCTGCTGGGGACATTGTGGTGAAGAACCAGCGCTGTATCACTATCGACCCTAACCACCAGGATACGAAGCTGAAGATACACTGGCTATTGTTTAACGTTCCTGACGACGAGGTGAGGGCAGCGTTGGCTCCTTATGGCAAGGTGAACGAAATAGTGCGAGAGCGCTGGCGCGTGTATGGATGCACCGACAAAGGCTCTTCGACGCGAGTGGTGAGCATCAGGCTCAAAGCTGGCCTCACGGTGGATGACCTCCCACATCAGTTGCGGATTGCCGGAGACCTCACGCTAGTTGTCGTCGCGGGAAGAGCACCGCTATGCCTGCGTTGCCGCGGAACAGGTCATATTAGGAGGGATTGCCGAGCCCCACGTTGTACAGTGTGTCGGCGTTTTGGGCATAATGAGAGCGGCTGTATGAGAACATATGCAAGTGTAGCAGGGCCCGCGGGAGGCGAAGAACTTTCCGAGCATCACATGGACGAGGCTGAAGCAGAAGAGCTGATAGGGGCGCGTCGGGAGGAACCGAAACCCAAGTTGACGCCCCTTACGCCACGCCCCACAGGTGCTGAGACGACGTTTAACAAAGACAAGGGTTCTACAAAAGACGTGCAATCCACGAGGAACACACAAGATATAACGGCGCTTGCAGCACAGGAAGAAATGTCGGAAAACATGGACACGTCAAATACATGTAAAAGGCCCAGGGAAGAGGCGGAAGGCCAGAAGGCAGCTACAACGAAAGAAGTGGAGGAACCACCGGCCAAGGCGATGAACGTGCGCCGTAGACCGGCACCTAACATCCTCAGCGAACGTCGAATAGCCGAGAACCTCCCACCAACCCAGGTGCAACAGACACAACCGCCGCAGCAGCAACCAGTGCCGAATCAGCAGACGTTGCATCAGCGACTGACAGATCATCAACAGAAGGGGCCTTCAGCGGGGCCCCCTTCAGATCAAAAGCCCCCGTAAGGTGGGGGTCGGGATTAAGTGACACAAGTATTGACCCGGCGGAAGCACCAACAAATGGAGCGCAGTGGTGAAGTGTGCATAATGTGCTGCGTGAAACGTGCGCGGCGCTCTACTTTTGTGATCAAAAGAGAGGGGACCTATCAGACCATATCGAACCTTGGACCTGATGGTGATAAAGGAGCATCAGAGGTGAGAACCATGTGGCCGGGACGGCCATTCACGTCCTAATGGCTATGAGCGTCGAAGCAGAATTGAGAGTTGCGACTCTCAATGTCAGGGGACTTGCCGCTCGACGAAGGCAGTATCAATTAAGTCGTTTGATGCTTGAACGTGATCTCGATGTTATTGCCATTCAGGAAACAAAAGTTGAAGGGCAAGATCAGACTGACCGAATGGTGTCCCCTTTTAGAGCCCGGTACGATGTGTGTGTGTCTCATGCCGTTGGAATGTCGGCGGGTTGTGCACTGTTCCTTAAAAATTCTATTGGTATAGTTGAGGAGACTGTAACTGTGTCTAGTACTGGGAGATTCATAGTTTGCGATTTTACATATAATAATAAAAAATGGCGAGTTGTCTGTGTTTACGCACCGAACAAAGAAGTTGAACGTAAATTATTGTTTGAGAATTTACAGACTTTTCTTAGCTGTGGCAGGATTGTCATTATGCTCGGCGACTTTAATTGTGTTTGCAACCCTCAGGACAGAGCAAAAAAAAGCAGCCATAAAAGACCAAAGTGCAACGCTACTCTGCACTATTGTACAAGATTGTCATCTCGAAGATGTTGGTGATGTGCTCTCTGCAGAAGAGCACTTCACACACTTTCAGAACGAAAGCCATGCGAGGCTAGACAGAGCCTATGTGTCAGTAGAGTTAATGCGAGTATGTTCGAATTATGAAGTAAAAAGTGTGTCTTTCAGTGACCACAGTTTAGTAATGTTCACTATAGGGTATAAACAGAAGAAGACACGCTTTAACTGGGATGTGTGGAAATTAAACGACTTATTATTAAAAGATGAATTGTTCGTTGAAGCTGTGCAGGATTCCATTAACAAAATGTTAGCTGAGCCTCAAGCGAACGTGATTGAAGCCTGGGAGCGTTTTAAGGAGGTAACAAAGATGAAAGCCATAGAAAGATCCGGTGTGTTACATAGAGCCAAAAAGGAAAAAGAAAAAGATTTGCAATGTCAGTTAGACTTCGCATTGAGTCTAGAAAGTAAAATGCCAGGAAAGTACACAAAAGAAATAAGGCAGATTAAAAACCAATTGGAGGCAATTGACATTGAAAAATATAGAGGGGCGGTGATAAGGGCACGTGCAGAAAAATTATCTCTCGGCGAAACACCAACAAAGCGTGCACTTGGGGATGAAAAAAGATACGCCAAGCGAAATGAAATCAAAGCGATTGCAACTGATAGCGGTATTGTACGTGAAGCGACAGCAATTGAGCAAGTATTTGTCGAATATTTCCGAGGCATACTTGGCCGAAAAGTGAAGGCAGAGGAAGGGTTTGAGGCTCAGTTTCTGCATTTGATACCAAAGCTCTCTGATAACGAGAGAGAGCAGCTGGAGATAGCGATTGAAGTGTCCGAAATAGAAAAGGCTATTGATGACCTAGCGGCTGGCAAAGCACCGGGACCTGATGGATTTGGTGCCGCATTGTACAAGACTTTTAAAGGTGTTATTTCTGTTGCCTTACATCGTGTCTTCACGGAGGCTATAAGATTAAAGGTTCTGCCCGGCTCATTTAAAAAGACGCACGTAATACTCATACCGAAAACTGACGACCCCAAAAAATTATTGTCCGTCAAGTCGTACCGACCAATCAGTTTAGCCAACACAGACTATAAAGTGTTTATGAAGGTTCTTGCAGGCAGGTTGCAAAGGATGATGAAAATACTAGTTGGACCACACCAGACTTGTGGTATAAAAGGACGCACAATAAATACAAATGTTCATGTAGCGAGAAGCGTGCTGGAGAGTTGCGATGTGTTTGGTAGCAAGGTTGCAATGTTGCAATTAGATCTGGAAAAAGCCTTTGACCGTGTAAATCATGATATCCTTTTTTTGATATTAGAATATGTTAATGTAGGGTCTGTCATTTTGGACGGGGTAAAAATGGCCTATAGAGAGTGCTTTACGAGTATTGTAATTAATGGGCGACTTACTGAAAGCTTTCAAGTGACAAACGGTGTGCGGCAAGGTGATCCCATTTCGGCTTTATTATTTGCAATATATATGGAACCTTTCTGCATGAAGATTATTAGCAATGAAACAATAAAAGGGTATCAGCTAATGAACAGTGAAGTTAAAATGCTAACATATGCCGACGATATCGCCGTGTTTTGTAGCGATAAGGAAAGTGTCAGTGAAGTGATACGTCATGTGGCCTTTTTTTGCAAGATGACAGGCAGTGCAGTAAACTGGGACAAATGCCTAGGCTTGTGGCATGGTTCTTGGGAGACCACCCCACAAAACTTTGCAAATATGAACTGGTCACTTGTACCGACGAAGTATCTCGGAGTACCCCTCCAGCATTACAAAAACACGGATGATTACTGGAAAGAGATATGTGAGAGCACTCGTGAGAAGACAAGAAACTGGGGTGGTAGGGAACTTTCTATGTTTTCTAGAGCGACTGCATGCAATTGGTTCATTGTTTGCAAAGTATGGTATGTTCTGCAGTTCCTATTTATGTCGAGAGCAAATGTGCAGAAATTGCATCGAGTCTTAGCTGTGTTTGTTTGGGGGTCGGTTTGGGAGCGTACGAGTCGAACAAACTTATTTCATTCACTAAGAAATGGCGGTTTAGGATTGGCTCACCTCTTCCTCAAGCAAATTGTGTCTAGATATATTTTTTTACGCGACCAATGTAACCCGTTTGTGAGAACATTTCTACAAATTGTACTTTCTAATAAGATTCCTGATTATGTGGTATCAAGTATGTCTGTGAAATGTAACCTACGCGGATATTTAAGAGAAGTTATAATGGCATATGAAATACTGAAAGTGAGATTTTCAATGGAATATTTATCTGTTGTAAAGAGAAAACGTCTTTACAGAGATTTACGTGACGTAATGCTGCCTCAGCCTATCTACAGATCAGTATACCAGGTTGGTGCTGAACGTGACGTATTGAAGAGAGTGAAAATGATGACCATACGCGCAAGTGCAAAGACATTTTTTTTTCAGCTGCACAGCGGAACATTGCCCGTAAAACCATGGTTACAAGAAAAGGGTTTCTTTGTTCCGTGGTCGATGGACTGCCTTATCTGTAAGAAACCCGAGACTGTCAACCACATTTTTCTTGATTGCTGGGATGCTGTTTTTCTGTGGGACATTCTGCAGCGTACTTTGAAAAAGGACTTGCCTATCACACCACACGGTATTAGATTCTTGGCTGTAGAAAATGAGGATGGTGTGCCTTATGATATGTTTATGTTGCTTGTGCTTCACAGCGTGTGGCGAACTAGAATGGCAGTAAGACACGTAGATAAAGATGCCCGATGTGCGCATGAATACTTCACGGAAAGTATTGTATACATAAGAGACGTGTTATCTTCCAGAGAAGAAAGACCCGAATGGGTGTCGTTGTTGAATGTGTTGGCTACAATGAAGCAGTTTTAAATGAAACCAGTCACAGCCAGGCTGGTGTTTTTTAAACTTGTTTAAATGTGATCGTAAATTGTATTTCTTTTGTGCGAAGCCGGCAATAAAGAAAAAAAAAAAAAAAACCGGGGCCTGTGGCGCAACGGATAACGCGACTGACTAGGGATCAGAAGATTCAAGGTTTGAATCCTGGCAGGCTCGTTTCTTTTCTCCCCCATTTTTTTTTTTTTTGCTCTTTGACCACAAAGAGGTATGGCTGGGGGGATCTCAAAGAGAGGAGCTGCCGTGTCTGGGCCTGTGGCGCAACGGATAACGCGTCTGACTACGGATCAGAAGATTCCAGGTTCGAATCTTGGCAGGCTCGTTTCTCCTCTCCCCTTTTTTTTTGCTCTTTGACCACGAAGAGGTATGGCTGGGTGGATCTCAAAGAAAGGAGCTGCCGTGTCCGGGGCCTGTGGCGCAACGGATAACGCGTCTGACTAGGGATCAGAAGATTCCAGGTTTGAATCCTGGCAGGCTCGTTTCTTTTCTCCCCCATTTTTTTTGCTCTTTGACCACAAAGAGGTATGGCTGGGTGGATCTCAAAGAGAGGAGCTACCGTGTCTGGGCCTGTGGCGCAACGGATAACGCGTCTGACTACGGATCAGAAGATTCTAGGTTCGAATCCTGGCAGGCTCGTTTCTCCTCTCCCCTTTTTTTTGCTCTTTGACCACGAAGAGGTATGGCTAGGTGGATCTCAAAGAAAGGAGCTGCCGTGTCCGGGGCCTGTGGCGCAACGGATAACGCGTCTGACTACGGATCAAAAGATTCCAGGTTCAAATCCTGGCAGGCTCATTTCTCCTCTCCCCTTTTTTTTGCTCTTTGACCACGAAGAGGCATGGCTAGGTGGATCTCAAAGAGAGGAGCTGCCGTGTCTGGGCCTGTGACGCAACGGATAACGCGTCTGACTACGGATCAGAAGATTCCAGGTTCGAATCCTGGCAGGCTCGTTTCGCCTCTCCCCATTTTTTTGCTCTTTGACCACGAAGAGGTATGGCTGGGTGGATCTCAAAGAAAGGAGCTGCCGTGTCTGGGCCTGTGGCGCAACGGATAACGCGTCTGACTACGGATCAAAAGATTCCAGGTTCGAATCCTGGCAGGCTCATTTCTCCTCTCCCCTTTTTTTTGCTCTTTGACCACGAAGAGGTATGGCTGGGTGGATCTCAAAGAGAGGAGCTGCCGTGTCTGGGCCTGTGGCGCAACGGATAACGTGTCTGACTACGGATCAGAAGATTCCAGGTTCGAATCCTGGCAGGCTCGTTTCTCCTCACCCAATTTTTTTTGCTCTTTGACCACGAAGAGGTATGGCTGGGTGGATCTCAAAGAGAGGAGCTGCCGTGTCTGGGCCTGTGGCGCAACGTATAACGCGTCTGACTACGGATCAGAAGATTCCAGGTTCGAATCCTGGCAGGCTCATTTCTCCTCTCCCCTTTTTTTGCTCTTTGACCACAAAGAGGTATGGCTGGGTGGATCTCAAAGAGAGGAGCTGCCGTGTCTGGGCCTGTGGCGCAACGGATAACGCGTCTGAATACGGATCAGAAGATTCCAGGTTCGAATCCTGGCAGGCTCATTTCTCCTCTCCCCTTTTTTTTGCTCTTTGACCACGAAGAGGTATGGCTGGGTGGATCTCAAAGAGAGGAGCTGCCGTGTCTGGGCCTGTGGCGCAACGGATAACGTGTCTGACTACGGATCAGAAGATTCCAGGTTCGAATCCTGGCAGGCTCGTTTCTCCTCTCCCCATTTTTTTGCTCTTTGACCACGAAGAGGTATGGCTGGGTGGATCTCAAAGAAAGGAGCTGCCGTGTCTGGGCCTGTGGCGCAACGGATAACGCGTCTGACTACGGATCAGAAGATTCCAGGTTCGAATCCTGGCAGGCTCATTTCTCCTCTCCCCTTCTTTTGCTCTTTGACCACGAAGAGGTATGGCTGGGTGGATCTCAAAGAGAGGAGCTGCCGTGTCTGGGCCTGTGGCGCAACGGATAACGTGTCTGACTACGGATCAGAAGATTCCAGGTTCGAATCCTGGCAGGCTCGTTTCTCCTCACCCCATTTTTTTGCTCTTTGACCACGAAGAGGTATGGCTGGGTGGATCTCAAAGAAAGGAGCTGCCGTGTCCGGGGCCTGTGGCGCAACGGATAACGCGACTGACTACGGATCAGAAGATTCAAGGTTTGAATCCTGGCAGGCTCGTTTCTTTTCTCCCCCATTTTTTTTTTGCTCTTTGACCACAAAGAGGTATGGCTGGGGGGATCTCAAAGAGAGGAGCTGCCGTGTCTGGGCCTGTGGCGCAACGGATAACGCGTCTGACTACGGATCAGAAGATTCCAGGTTCGAATCTTGGCAGGCTCGTTTCTCCTCTCCCCTTTTTTTTGCTCTTTGACCACGAAGAGGTATGGCTGGGTGGATCTCAAAGAAAGGAGCTGCCGTGTCCGGGGCCTGTGGCGCAACGGATAACGCGTCTGACTAGGGATCAGAAGATTCCAGGTTTGAATCCTGGCAGGCTCGTTTCTTTTCTCCCCCATTTTTTTTTGCTCTTTGACCACAAAGAGGTATGGCTGGGTGGATCTCAAAGAGAGGAGCTGCCGTGTCTGGGCCTGTGGCGCAACGGATAACGCGTCTGACTTCGGATCAGAAGATTCTAGGTTCAAATCCTGGCAGGCTCGTTTCTCCTCTCCCCTTTTTTTTGCTCTTGGACCACGAAGAGGTATGGCTAGGTGGATCTCAAAGAAAGGAGCTGCCGTGTCCGGGGCCTGTGGCGCAACGGATAACGCGTCTGACTACTGATCAGAAGATTCCCGGTTTGAATCCTGGCAGGCTCGTTTCTTTCCCCCCCATTTTTTTTGCTCTTTGACCACAAAGAGGTATGGCTGGGTGGATCTCAAAAAGAGGAGCTGCCGTGTCTGGGCCTGTGGCGCAACGGATAACGCGTCTGACTACGGATCAGAAGATTCCAGGTTCGAATCCTGGCGGGCTCGTTTCGCCTCTCCCCATTTTTTTGCTCTTTGACCACGAAGAGGTATGGCTGGGTGGATCTCAAAGAAAGGAGCTGCCGTGTCTGGGCCTGTGGCGCAACGGATAACGCGTCTGACTACGGATCAAAAGATTCCAGGTTCGAATCCTGGCAGGCTCATTTCTCCTCTCCCCTTTTTTTTGCTCTTTGACCACGAAGAGGTATGGCTGGGTGGATCTCAAAGAGAGGAGCTGCCGTGTCTGGGCCTGTGGCGCAACGGATAACGTGTCTGACTACGGATCAGAAGAATCCAGGTTCGAATCCTGGCAGGCTCGTTTCTCCTCACCCCATTTTTTTTGCTCTTTGACCACGAAGAGGTATGGCTGGGTGGATCTCAAAGAGAGGAGCTGCCGTGTCTGGGCCTGTGGCGCAACGGATAACGCGTCTGACTACGGATCAGAAGATTCCAGGTTCGAATCCTGGCAGGCTCATTTCTCCTCTCCCCTTTTTTTGCTCTTTGACCACAAAGAGGTATGGCTGGGTGGATCTCAAAGAGAGGAGCTGCCGTGTCTGGGCCTGTGGCGCAACGGATAACGCGTCTGACTACGGATCAGAAGATTCCAGGTTCGAATCCTGGCAGGCTCATTTCTCCTCTCCCTTTTTTTTTTGCTCTTTGACCACGAAGAGGTGTGGCTGGATGGATCTCAAAGAGAGGAGCTGCCGTGTCTGGGCCTGTGGCGCAACGGATAACGTGTCTGACTACGGATCAGAAGATTCCAGGTTCGAATCCTGGCAGGCTCATTTCTCCTCTCCCATTTTTTTTGCTCTTTGACCACAAAGAGGTATGGCTGGGTGGATCTCAAAGAGAGGAGCTGCCGTGTCTGGGCCTGTGGCGCAACGGATAACGTGTCTGACTACGGATCAGAAGATTCCAGGTTCGAATTCTGGCAGGCTCATTTCTCCTCTCCCCTTTTTTTTGCTCTTTGACCACAAAGAGGTATGGCTGGGTGGATCTCAAAGAGAGGAGCTGCCGTGTCTGGGCCTGTGGCGCAACGGATAACGCGTCTGACTACGGATCAGAAGATTCCAGGTTCGAATCCTGGCAGGCTCATTTCTCCTCTCCCCTTTTTTTGCTCTTTGACCACGAAGAGGTATGGCTAGGTGGATCTCAAAGAAAGGAGCTGCCGTGTCCGGGGCCTGTGGCGCGACTGATAACGCGTCTGACTACTGATCAGAAGATTCCCGGTTTGAATCCTGGCAGGCTCGTTTCTTTTCTCCCCCATTTTTTTTTTGCTCTTTGACCACGAAGAGGTATGGCTGGGTGGATCTCAAAGAAAGGAGCTGCCGTGTCCGGGGCCTGTGGCGCAACGGATAACGCGTCTGACTACGGGTCAGAAGATTCCAGCTTTGAATCCTGGCAGGCTCGTTTCTTTTCTCCCCCATTTTTTTTTTTTTGCTCTTTGACCACAAAGAGATATGGCTGGGTGGATCTCAAAGATAGGAGCTGCCGTGTCCGGGGCCTGTGGCGCAACGGATAACGTGTCTGACTACGGATCAGAAGATTCCAGGTTCGAATCCTGGCAGGCTCGTTTCTCCTCACCCCATTTTTTTTGCTCTTTGACCACGAAGAGGTATGGCTGGGTGGATCTCAAAGAAAGGAGCTGCCGTGTCCGGGGCCTGTGGCGCAACGGATAACGCGTCTGACTACGGGTCAGAAGATTCCAGCTTTGAATCCTGGCAGGCTCGTTTCTTTTCTCCCCCATTTTTTTTTGCTCTTTGACCACAAAGAGATATGGCTGGGTGGATCTCAAAGATAGGAGCTGCCGTGTCCGGGGCCTGTGGCGCAACGGATAACGCGTCTGACTACGGATCAGAAGATTCCAGGTTCGAATCCTGGCAGGCTCGTTTCTCCTTTCCCCATTTTTTTGCTCTTTGACCACGAAGAGGTATGGCTGGGTAGATCTCAAAGAAAGGAGCTGCCATGTCCGGGGCCTGTGGCGCAACGGATAACGCGTCTGACTACTGATCAGAAGATTCCAGGTTTGAATCCTGGCAGGCTCGTTTCTTTTCTCCCCCATTTTTTTTGCTCTTTGACCACAAAGAGGTATGGCTGGGTGGATCTCAAAGAGAGGAGCTGCCGTGTCTGGGCCTGTGGCGCAACGGATAACGCGTCTGACTACGGATCAGAAGATTCCAGGTTCGAATCCTGGCAGGCTCGTTTCTCCTCTCCCCCTTTTTTTTTGCTCTTTGACCACGAAGAGGTATGGCTGGGTGGATCTCAAAGAAAAGAGCTGCCGTGTCCGGGGCCTGTGGCGCAACGGATAACGCGTCTGACTACGGATCAGAAGATTCCAGGTTTGAATCCTGGCAGGCTCGTTTCTTTTTTCCCCCATTTTTTTGCTCTTTGACCACGAAGAGGTATGGCTGGGTGGATCTCAAAGACAGGAGCTGCCGTGTCTGGGCCTGTGGCGCAACGGATAACGTGTCTGACTACGGATCAGAAGATTCCAGGTTCGAATGCTGGCAGGCTCGTTTCTCATCACCCCATTTTTTTTGCTCTTTGACCACGAAGAGGTATGGCTGGGTGGATCTCAAAGAAAGGAGCTGCCGTGTCCGGGGCCTGTGGCGCAACGGATAACGCGTCTGACTACGGGTCAGAAGATTCCAGGTTTGAATCGTGGCAGGCTCGTTTCTTTTCTCCCCCATTTTTTTGCTCTTTGACCACAAAGAGATATGGCTGGGTGGATCTCAAAGATAGGAGCTGCCGTGTCCGGGGCCTGTGGCGCAACGGATAACGCGTCTGACTACGGATCAGAAGATTCCAGGTTTGAATCCTGGCAGGCTCGTTTCTCCTCTCCCCATTTTTTTGCTCTTTGACCACGAAGAGGTATGGCTGGGTGGATCTCAAAGAAAGGAGCTGCCGTGTGCGGGGCCTGTGGCGCAACGGATAACGCGTCTGACTACGGATCAGAAGATTCCAGGTTTGAATCCTGGCAGGCTCGTTTCTTTTCTCCCCCATTTTTTTTGCTTTTTGACCACAAAGACATATGGCTGGGTGGATCTCAAAGAGAGGAGCTGCCGTGTCTGGGCCTGTGGCGCAACGGATAACGCGTCTGACTACGGATCAGAAGATTCCAGGTTCGAATCCTGGCAGGCTCGTTTCTCCTTTCCCCATTTTTTTTTGCTCTTTGACCACGAAGAGGTATGGCTGGGTGGATCTCAAAGAAAGGAGCTGCCGTGTCCGGGGCCTGTGGCGCAACGGATAACGCGTCTGACTAAGGATCAGAAGATTCCAGGTTTGAATCCTGGCAGGCTCGTTTCTTTTCTCCCCCATTTTTTTTGCTCTTTGACCACAAAGAGGTATGGCTGGGTGGATCTCAAAGAGAGGAGCTGCCGTGTCTGGGCCTGTGGCGCAACGGATAACGCGTCTGACTACGGATCAGAAGATTCCAGGTTCGAATCCTGGCAGGCTCGTTTCTCCTCTCCCCCTTTTTTTTTGCTCTGTGACCACGAAGAGGTATGGCTGCGTGGATCTCAAAGATAGGAGCTGCCGTGTCCGGAGCCTGTGGCGCAACGGATAACGCGTCTGACTACGGATCAGAAGATTCCAGGTTCGAATCCTGGCAGGCTCGTTTCTCCTTTCCCCATTTTTTTGCTCTTTGACCACGAAGAGGTATGGCTGGGTAGATCTCAAAGAAAGGAGCTGCCGTGTACGGGGCCTGTCATTTCTGCTTCCGGCAGTCGTGCTGAACGGATCGCAGGATCATGAGCTCCAGCGGAGCGGCAACAGCGGCCAATCTTAGCCGCGGAAACAGGAACGGAGATAGCGAATACCAGTTTATTTTGCCGCAAATGCCAAAAGGACGACTTGTTATCAACACCGTGTTTTTACACGGTGATGTACGAGCGAGGCCATACAAGGTCGAAGATTTCAGGGACGCATTGACGCCAACGGGCCTGCTGCCGGATGTGGTAAGCCTCGGTGCATACCAGGTTAACCACTTGTGGGCGGTGACATTCAATGATGCCGCTCCCACAAAACGCCTGCTCGCCTTGAAGGAGCTGCAGGTGAAGGGGCGGCGCTGCGTCGTCGTCGACCCACAGGACCAGCAGGTGCGGCTACGAATTCACTGGCTGCTTCACGGGGTGAGCGACGAAGAAGTACGGACGGCGCTGTCGGCTTTCGGCAAGGTCGTGGAGGTGAGCCGTGAGCGGTGGCGTGTCCCGGGCATGGCCGACAAGTGTTCGACCACGAGAACAGCTCTCCTGAAGCTGAAAAGCGGCGTCGGGGTCGAAGACCTTCCGCACCAGATCAGGATCGATGGGGAGCTGGCCTTGCTGGTTGTGCCTGGTCGGCCGATGCAATGCTTGCGCTGCCAAGGCAAAGGGCACGTCCGCCGAGAGTGCAAGGTTCCCCGTTGCTCGCGGTGCAAACGCTTCGGACACGTCGAGGCGGATTGCGTTCGAACGTACGCCAGTGCAATGGGGCCAGCGAAGAACGAGGCGATGGCTGATCACGTCATGGACGCGGCCGAGGCAGAGGACGCCGCCAAAGGGGTCGGAAGCCCAGTGGTCCCTGTGACTACTGGAGGGGCGGCGCAGGCAGACACACCCAAGTTTCCGGAGACTCGCCAGCTTTCGACTACACCGGCCAGCGCCCCGTCAGCGGCCGAGCCTGAGCGGGTCGAGACGGACGTGGTTCCAGTGGGGACAGCTGATACAACGGAGGGTCAGGGAGAGACGGCGGCGGACAGCGACGACGAGATGTGCGTGACCAGCGCCACGCTAAAGCGTCCACTCGACGACTCGGTAGAGCAGGACGGGGCGTCGTCCACCAGCAGCCAGGAGCCGCCTGCGAAGGCGCCGCAAGGGAGGCGGCGTAGTCTCAAACCTAAGCCGAAAGTCCCTACCGACCGGAGACTGGAGGACAAGGCAAAAGAAAACAGCGCTGGGAAGCAGGATGGTCCTGGAGGCGGCTAGCCGAGGGCTGGTCGTGAAGGGTAAGCGCCATGCTCCGGGCCTACTCCTTTAGCGAACAAGTCACTATGGAATTAACTCCGCCATTCAGTATAGCTACGCTTAACGTCAGAGGGTTGGCGGCTAGGCGTAGGCAAAGTCAGCTCTATCGGTTGCTCACAGACCAAGACATAGACGTCCTAGCCGTCCAGGAAACTAAGGTAGACGGAGAGGAGGAGACCGGGAGCATGGTGCGCCGTTTCACTGACCGATATTACGCGGTCGTAAGCCACTCGATAGGAACGTCCGCGGGTTGTGTTCTTTTTGTAAAAAAATTGCAAAGCCTTCTTGTGCAAAGTGTTTTTTCATGTCAGTCGGGCAGAATTGTTTATTGTGACTTTGTTTATGGTGCCACTGAATTCAGAGTTATATGCGTATACGCACCGAATAGTGTAGAAGAGCGTGCTCAGTTTTTTTCTAACCTGTTTCAGTGGACAAAGTGTAATAAGAGGGTGGTTTTGTTAGGTGATTTTAACTGTGTTTTAAGGGCTCGCGATAGAGTCAATAGCACTGGCGTTCGTGACAAAAGCAGTGACGTGCTAGGCAAATTAATAACCGAAAATGACTTGGAAGACGTGTATGAATGTGTGGCAGCAAATCGCGAAGTGATCTACACGCGATTTCATGGCAATAGCCATGCACGTTTAGACCGCATATACCTATCCCTAGATGTATTGCCTATGTGTCACGATTTTTTGGTTGAGCCAGTGTCGTTTTCAGATCACTGTTTGGTTGTGTGTCGCATAGGCATGAAGAAACAGCGTAAGGTTTTCAACTGGGATTTATGGAAACTGAACGCATTGTTACTAAAAGATGAACCATTTTTAGAAGCAGTGCACGAGACCATTAATGAAGTGCTTATGGAAAAAACGGAAACAGTAGCAGAGAAATGGGAGTGTTTAAAGCAGAAGGTGAAAATGAAAGCGCTTGACAGATCGAGCACGCTAAAATTCGAAGCGCAAATAAAAGAAAGAAGTCTTAAGAAAACACTGCAGCAGCTGATAGCCCTAGAAAGTCGGGAGCCTGGGACTTGCAAAGACGAGGTGCGCAGTGTCAAGGAAAAATTAGAACTGCATGACAGAGAGCGTTATCGAGGCGCCTGGGTTCGCGCGCGCGCAAATGATCTTGCCGCGGGTGAGACGCCCACAAAAAGGGCGCTTGGTCTCGAAAAAGCGCAAGGACGCCGAAACCACATCGATAAGGTCTATTGCAACGGGACTCTCGCGAGCGACAATGAAAGCATCGAACGGGCCTTTGTTGCGTATTATCAGTCACTTTTTGCAATTCGAAAAGCGAATGTACATGGTTTTAAAGAAGAGTTTCTCAAGCGCTTGCCGCGGCTTAGTGACGACACAAAAAAGCTTTTAGAAGGCAGAATAACGGAAGGTGAAGTGGAACGCGCGATTGGTCATCTGAACCCCGGAAAGTCACCGGGACCCGATGGCCTAACCGCAGCATGGTATAAGACGTTTAGAATAGAACTGTCCCCGGGGTTAGCTGAGCTGTTCAATGAGGCGTACGAACGGAAAACTCTGCCGCCCTCCTTCAGCAAAGCGCATACGATATTAATTCCTAAAACGGACGAAGGGGAAAAACTTAAACTGGTGACATCGTATAGGCCCATATCGCTGACCAATGTCGACTACAAGATTTTTATGAAGGTTCTGGCAGCGCGACTTCAAGGTGTCATTAAAGAAATTGTTGGAGAGCACCAAACTTGTGGAATGAAAGGCAGAACCATTAGCTCAAACATTCACAAGATGCGGTGTGTGCTAGAGTGTTGTGACGAAGATTCACTTGGCGTTGCTGTGCTCCAGATAGACCTGGAGAAAGCTTTTGATTGTGTTGCGCATGATATTTTGTTTGTCATCTTAGATCATATTAATGTCGGTTCCATCATCAAGGAGGGAGTGGCCTTGGCGTACCAGAACTGCACAACACGTTTAATTGTTAACAAGTCTTTGGGGGCCCCCATTCACGTAATGCGTTCTGTGCGTCAGGGCTGCCCCCTCAGTCCACTTTTGTTTTGTATTTACATCGAAGCGATGTGCTTAGCGATAAATGAAAATGAAAAAATTCGTGGCTTCAGCTTGGCGGCAGTGGAAGTTAAGCTGCTGGCATATGCAGACGACATTGCGGTGTGTTGTACGAACAAAGAAAGTGTAGAGGAAACGATAAGTGTTGTGAAACATTTTTGTAGCGTCACAGGAAGCCGCGTAAACTGGGCGAAATCTCTTGGGCTTTGGCACGGAAGGTGGCCTTCAAAGCCGGACCTTTTTGCGAATGTGCACTGGACGGAAACACCGACAAGGTACCTCGGTGTTCCCCTGGAATGTTATAACGGCAGCGAGGAGTATTGGTCGCGTCAAACAAAAGAGACGAAGGAAAAAGCAGACAGGTGGAAAGGCATGAACCTGTCTGTTTTCGCTAGGGCTACTGTGTGCAACATGTTTTTTATCGCTAAACTGTGGTATGTGATGCAGGTGTTACATTGTTCAAGGATCAACGTGCAAAGGCTGCACAGAGTGTTCGCAGTTTTTATATGGGGCTCGAAATGGGAAAGGTGCAGACGGACCAACTTGTTCAGGCGCGTGAAGGACGGAGGTCTTGGTTTGGCGCACCTATTTGTGAGACAAGTAGTAAATAGATTTTTGTTTTTCCGTGACGTCAGGGATCCGTTTTTACGTACGGTATGCCAGCTCAGGTTAGGCAGTGCCTTACCAGATTTTGTTGTTACTACGGATAGCCGGCCCGTGACGTTGCGTGGGTATCTCAAGGAAGTGGTAGACAGTGTACGTTTTTTATCTGTACGCTTTTCGATAGATTATCTAGCAAGTGTTAGAAGAAAAGAATTGTACAGAGATGTATGTGCTATGGTTTTGCCAGTACCATTGTACAGGGCCATATACAGTGGAAGACCGGGACAAAACGTACTGAAGCGGGTGAGAAACATGCAGGTACCTACAGGGGTGAAAACTTTTTTCTTCAAGTTACACACAGGAACACTATCAGTAAAGACTTTCACAGAGGAACGGGGTTTTTTTACACTATGGGGGTCACACTGCTTGATATGTAAGAAACCAGAAACAATAGACCATGTTTTTTTGCATTGTTGGGAAGGGGTACATTTTTGGGACATATTACAGAGGACAATAAAGAAGGATTTTCCACTAGACCCACACGGAATAAGGTACCTCGCAGTAACAAATGATGATGGGGTCCCATTCGATGTAGTGATGTTGACCGGTCTCCACTGTATATGGCGTGCACGAATGGCCGGATACCATTTCGACCCGGACGCAAAACCAGCAGTAATTTATTTCAGGCAAAGCATGTCTGCATTCATTGAGTGTAGCAAAATAGAGGATATCGAGCCAGAATGGTTGTCAAGGGTTGAACCCCTGGCAAACCTTAAGTATTTTTAAGAGGACAACATCAGTACAAATGGGACTGATGGCAATGCTTGTTTTTTTTTTCTTTTTCTTTTTCTTTGTATTGTAATATATGTGTGTGCAATGATTGCCCTGTACAATGTCCATGCCAGGCAATAAATAAAAAAAAAAAAGTGCACGGGGCCTGTGGCGCAACGGATAACGCGTCTGACTACGGATCAGAAGATTCCAGGTTCGAATCCTGGCAGGCTCGTTTCTCCTCTCCCCTTTTTTTTTGCTCTTTGACCACGAAGAGGTATGGCTGGGTGGATCTCAAAGAAAGGAGCTGCCGTGTCCGGGGCCTGTGGCGCAACGGATAACGCGTCTGACTACGGGTCAGAAGATTCCAGGTTTGAATCCTGGCAGGCTCGTTTCTTTTCTCCCCCATTTTTTTGCTCTTTGACCACAAAAAGATATGGCTGGGTGGATCTCAAAGATAGGAGCTGCCGTGTCCGGGGCCTGTGGCGCAACGGATAACGCGTCTGACTACGGATCAGAAGATTCCAGGTTTGAATCCTGGCAGGCTCGTTTCTCCTCTCCCCATTTTTTTTGCTCTTTGACCACGAAGAGGTATGGCTGGGTGGATCTCAAAGAAAGGAGCTGCCGTGTCCGGGGCCTGTGGCGCAACGGATAACGCGTCTGACTACGGATCAGAAGATTCCAGGTTTGAATCCTGGCAGGCTCGTTTCTTTTCTCCCCCATTTTTTTTGCTCTTTGACCACAAAGAGATATGGCTGGGTGGATCTCAAAGAGTAGAGCTGCCGTGTGTGGGCCTGTGGCGCAACGGATAACGCGTCTGACTACGGATCACAAGATTCCAGGTTCGAATCCTGGCAGGCTCGTTTCTCCTTCCCCATTTCTTTTGCTCTTTGACCACGAAGAGGTATGGCTGGGTGGATCTCAAAGAAAGGAGCTGCCGTGTCCGGGGCCTGTGGCGCAACGGATAACGCGTCTGACTACGGATCAGAAGATTCCAGGTTCGAATCCTGGCAGGCTCGTTTCTCCTCTCCCAAGTTTTCTTGCTCTTTGACCACGAAGAGGTATGGCTGGCTGGATCTCAAAGAGAGGAGCTGCCATGTCTGGGCCTGCGGCGCAACGGATAACGCGTCTGACTACGGATCAGAAGATTCCAGGTTCGAATCCTGGCAGGCTCGTTTCTTTTCTCCCCCATTTTTTTTGCTCATTGACCACAAAGAGGTATGGCTGGGTGGATCTCAAAGAGAGGAGCTGCTGTGTCTGGGCCTGTGGCGCAACGGATAACGCGTCTGACTACGGATCAGAAGCTTCCCGGTTTGAATCCTGGCAGGCTCGTTTCTTTTCTCCCCCATTTTTTTGCTCTTTGACCACAAAGAGGTATGGCTTGGTGGATCTCAAAGAGAGGAGCTGCCGTGTCTGGGCCTGTGGCGCAACGGATAACGCGTCTGACTACGGCTCAGAAGATTCCAGGTTCGAATCCTGGCAGGCTCGTTTCTTTTCTCCCCCATTTTTTTTGCTCTTTGACCACGAAGAGGTATGGCTGGGTGGATCTCAAAGAGAGGAGCTGCCGTGTCTGGGCCTGTGGCGCAACGGATAACGCGTCTGACTACGGATCAGAAGATTCCAGGTTCGAATCCTGGCAGGCTTGTTTCTTTTCTCCCCCATTTTTTTTGCTCTTTGACCACGAAGAGGTATGGCTGGGTGGATCTCAAAGAGAGGAGCTGCCGTGTCTGGGCCTGTGGCGCAACGGATAACGCGTCTGACTACGGATCAGAAGATTCCAGGTTTGAATCCTGGCAGGCTCGTTTCTCCTTTCCCTCATTTTCTTCTCTTTGCGCACGAAGAGGTATGGTTGGGTAGATCTCAAAGAGAGGAGTTACTGTGCCCGGGACTGTGGCGCAACGGATAACGCGTCTGACTACGGATCCGAAGATTCCAGGTTCGAATTCTGGCAGGCTCATTTCTCCTCTCTCCCATTTTTTTTCTCTATGCGCACGAAGTGGTATGGCTGAGTAGATCTCCAAGAAGACCTGTCGTGTCAGGGCCTGTGGCGCAATGGATAACGCGTCTGACTTCGGATCAGAAGATTCCAGGTTCGAATCCTGGCAGGCTCGCTTTCTTTTCTCTTTGTGGATATCTTTTTTTAACCTCAGAGCGAGAACTAGTTTTTTAATCACCGAAAAATGTTAAGTATGGGTAGATCTTCACAAGATGACGTTCCCTATTATGTTTGGTGGTCTATATACAAGTTCGTTTGTTGCGAACGCTTTTGTCGCAGGAATTTCCTCGTCGGGTCATGTGCAGTGGCGTGGGGAATCTATTGTCTTAAGATTGGGGGGTGGTAAGGGGGAGGGGGCTACAAGGGTGTTAGCGTGGCTTATGTAGGGGCAATGTCGGTGTGGTTTGGAGAGATAGACGGGGGGGGGGCAATGGTCAGTGGCGTGGGCCGTGCACGGTTTGCTTCTATAGCCATTTAAACGCCATTGTCATTGCTGCCGCTGGGATCCTCACACACACGAAGGCCCTTCTTGACTCAGAAAAAAAAACGAGAATTGTCCAATTCAGCCCTCATACGCTCACCCCCCAAAAAAACTCCACATGCATTCGCCTACATAATTCGCCAAGCGTGCAATAGCTGTCACGCAGTGTTCGTTATTGGAGCGTAACAAAACTCGCTGGGAATGAAATACAGCAAAAAAGTATACATGCTGAAAGTTTTCGCGCGGTCCCGAACACGCCATTTCAAGACAAAGAACATGGCTTCGGGGAAAAAAAAAAGAGGAGAGATAATGGAACAGCGGGATTTCGAGAACCCTTGTTTTTCCGCACGAGTGTTCACTCAAGTGCACAGGATCACCACGAAGTAAAAAGTCGTCAAGGACTTAGATTGTTCCGAGGCTTCCACAGTGTAGGCACGCCTTCCCTGGGCACATCGACCTTCTATAAAGTTCGTCACTGTTTCAGTCATTCTGCCCTCACTTGACGGCACCTTCTCTTCTTCCTTTTTGTTCTTGCGCGTTTCTATATTTATGAAGTCGCTGCACTCTCTCTCCCTCACGCACACACACGAGCGCCCGCGAGAGAGATTTGCTTGGTTTAGGCTGCCTGCTTGAGTGAAGTTCGTGCTCTATTTTGTTTTGAATTTCCGGCTTTGGAAGCGCTCTGTTGCGCGTTCGAGCGCGAGAGCTTCCTTATGTAGAGAACGCGGGCTGGGATGCAAGAACAATTGGGGAGTAGCAGACGGGAAAAACGGGGAGGGCGATAGGGAAGATCTGTCGGGGGAGGTTTCAACAGTGCCACCGCGCTGAAGCGCCGTTCAAGAGCGCGCGCTGGATCATTGAGAGCCACTTCTTTCACACCGCGAACGCAGCGCCGCGTCACACTTCTCTCTCTCTCTCTCTCTTTTTTCCTTTTTAGTGGGGCTCAACTCTTTGAACGCTTTATGTATTTCCTCCCTCGCCTCTGTCCCTGGTACAGCGTGCATTAAGGAAGGAAAAAAGAAGGAGCCGTGTGTTTTGAGCCTCTTTTGTCTCGCCTATTGTATCACCGATTATTTTGCGGCCGCCTGGCGTCGCCACCGTGAAAATAGGGGGCGCGCGCTTCTGCGACACTAGCGCCCCCTTGTCCTTGCGGCCCGCTTCGCATCTGTTCCGCGCGCGCTCTTCACATTCGCCCTAGGTGAAGCGAAGCGACCTGTTGTCACATCCCCCAGAAATTTCACGCATGGAAGTGATCGGGGACGCCCCATAGAGGCGTGGAACGAAGCCGAAATAAACCAAGTAAATCGTAACTACAGCCTGCACCACCGGGCTTGCAACCTGCCACGGCTTCAGTCTTCTCGTTTTTCAAAGCGTTGCACTCGCATTCTCATTAGGCAGGGATGTGTCGTTTGGCGTGCATACAAGAGCCATTGTGACGATAAATGTATTCGCTGTGGTTAAAAAGACAAAGAAGGCGAGGATGAAATGATTGGAATGATTATTCCGTTTAAGATGGTTGCGCTTCCGCGAATCTGCGTGATATCGGACGTATTCATCACCCCTGACCACGAAATGAAAATCACTGTCGTTTGCTTACGTTTTAGCCGAGTTTGATAGCAGACGGAATATGAAACGTTTTCTGTTAGTTCTAATACACGAGAAAAAAAAAACCTAGAGCCTTTTCGTTGTGTGAACAACAAGTGCAATTGAAGGTATTTAGTTGTATTTAAAACTTTCTCTAGTAAAATAGTAATTTCCCCCTAAACGTCACCATTTTTCCTCTGGGTAAAGCGACGTATGCGCACGAGCAGGAGGCGTGGCGACACTGGCCTTTCGTCGCAGAGATTTATTTTTGGTGAGACCTAAACATGGCCATTGGCTCGCCCCACCGGACTCAGATTGAAGTTATCTCCTCGTTGTGCACCGGTATAGGAATTAAGGCCGATACAAACAGTACAATTTTCTACACGATGCGATGTGCAGCGTCGGATGGTTCGGCATTCGGCACACAAAGTTTCGGCACACATAGGGCGAACGAGCAATGAGCAACAGGCTCTACCCACATACGGCGGCTGCCCGGCCACGGTGGTCTGATTGATTGATTGATATGTGGGGTTTAACGTCCCAAACCCACCATATGATTATGAGAGACGCCGTAGTGGAGGGCTCCGGAAATTTTGAACACCTGGGGTTTTTTTAACATGCACCCAAACCTGAGCACACGGGCCTACAGCGTTTTCGCCTTCATCGAAAATGCAGCCGCCACAGCCAGGATTCGATCCCGCGACCTGCGGGTCAGCAGCTGAGTACCTTAGCCACTAGAACACCGCGGCGGGGCGGCCACGGTGGTCTATATGTGGCTAAGGTACTCAGCTACTGACCCGCAGGTCGCGGGATCGAATCCTGGCTGCGCCGGCTGCATTTTCGATGAAGGCGAAAACGCTGTAGGCCCGTGTGCTCAGGTTTGGGTGCGTGTTAAAAAAAAAACCCAGGTAGTCGAAATTTCCGGAGCCCTCCACTACGGCGTCTTTCATAATCATATGGTGGGTTTGGGACGTTAAACCCCACAAATCATTTCATCACGTAAGGCGCCACGGCCTGAACACTTGGAAGACTTCGTGCCCTCGCAGTGAATCACGAAACAAGCAACTTTGTGGAGCCACGCATAGTTCTATAAGAAAATCATGATTAAAGCCACGCCTTTGCTAACGACTCCGCTAGAGGTCTAGCATGGCGGGCACCATGCATTCACATTCACATGTGAATTCACATTCCCATGCATTCACATTCACACGTGAATGGATTGCATTCACAATCGCACGCAAGCTCGTCATAAAGCGCTTGTTTTTGACAACACGATTAAGCTGTGCATTCGTATGCAATGCGTTAGCATACGAGACTAACTTACTCGACGTAACCGATGTGAAGAGCAAAGGTGGAAGTGAAGCCAGCCGGCTCGCCGAGACGCCAGTGTCGCTGTGTTCACCTGCGATATGGCCTTGAATCGCTGCTCACGATCCTGGCAGTAGTCGCGGAACGGGCCTTGTATTGCAGAAACGGCACGCTTCCACTATCATTTTATTAAATCAGGAACTATTCCAGGTAACGAGTGAAATATACTACACGTATATACCAGACAATATAAATATACTAGACCACCACGAGCAACGATGTCGGCAAATGCTCCGAAACTCAGCCCTGCTACAGTGGGCAGGAAGTGATTCTTAAATGAAAAGGAGATAAAGTGAGCCCCGTAATTGTCTCTCAGGGGGAGGACACCTCAACAGTATAGCTCGCGAGGGATGGGGATAAGGAGGGATTAAAAAGAATATTAATTAAAGGTATTAGAGAGAGGGGCAGGAGGAGAGAGAGGGGCAGAGACAGCCACATACGGAAGCAAGGAGAAGATAGGAAATTGATTGATTTGTGGGGTTTAACGTCCCAAAACCACCATATGATTATGAGAGACGCCGTAGTGGAGGGCTCCGGAAATTTCGACCACCTGGGGTTCTTTAACGTGCAAGAAGATAGGAAAGATGGACACGGTCGCAGGGGTCCGAGGACGTGGCACCACTCAGCGAGAACTCTTGTCGACGTCAAGAGATGGCGTAGGGCGAGCCAGTCGGTCAGCGCTGCGCTGTCGTCGGTGACAACCAGTCGGCACGAAATCCACCGAGCGAGCCCCCCACTACAGCAATACAACACTGTAAGTACATGAGTGCTCTGTTGTAACTCCACCGACTCGCTTTGGCCACGGTAATCAGAGCGGCGACAGGGAGATGGCGCCACCAGCGGCGTGACGTCTCCCGAGCTGTACAAGTGGTGTTCTCTATCTGTACGTTTCCCGAGCGACGCCGTCGAAAATGTGCCCGGTTTGACACGCGATGCGGCGGTCCGATGCGATGAAACGTCACCATGCCGGATTCCACACCTATACGCGTCGGACGCGGCATCGCATGGAAAATCCTACCTTCTGTCTCACGCTTACACGGCGAACTCAGTCGCGACATGCGTTCCACATATCTGCACTTGCTCGAGACAGTCCGATGCCACACAATACCGCATCCTCGCAGCAGACGCGAACGCCGGTTGCGGTGGATCCGGCGAACCACATACGATCCCGTGCGCCGCACGGGTTTGTCCAAACAAATTCCCAACCAGTCTCCGTTGAAACCTTGCCGAGGCTCCCGGGAAAGACAACGCAACAAAGGACGCGGGAACACAGCGCGTTGGACGAGCGTTGAACTTACAACTGACGCCTTTATTGCACCAACCACTCGTTTGTACGCCACACGAAACCGCGCGCACCATTCCAATCATACCACCGATCAAAAGCATCTGGTAGGCAAGCTACATAGTCACCGAAAGCAATCACGTGTACACGGATTACCCCGCGCACACGCATCTTCCATGATCAGATAAAAAGAACACAAGTGAGAAACACAAACCGCAAAAAAAAGAGGGCTTTGCCTAAAAGAGTTGACCGCGATAACGATATTCTGTCCCTGTGGTGCGCGTACGTACTCCAACCACTAAGTTCATACCTTTAGGAGCTGGCTTGTAAGGTTGTTAAGCTTGGGCGTATAGGCGATGCAAGCGGCGGCTATAGAGCTCGTAGGGCACTAACGGCCCGCCGGCCAGACCCTACAGAGCGCGCTCGCAAGGCCGAAGACCTATAGGTCTTCGGCCTATAGGTCTTCGGCCTATAGGTCTTCGGTCTATAGGTCTTCGGTCTATAGGTCTTCGGGACCGCACGACGCTATAAGGCTTGCTCTCGATGCGGTGGCAAGAAAACGTCGAAGCGTAGCGGGCACGTGAAGCGGCGGTCAAGCGTCGAAAGCGCGACTTCCTTGGCCGATCGTACAGCCACAGCTGCGAGGTGTGTCATGACAATGTAATGTGATGGTGGAAGACTTGTACGGAAGACTCACGGGTTTTCTTGATCCTTTCGGATCCATCTCCTCAATCATCATTGAGGCGATGGATCCGAAAGGCGTACGTGATTTGTTTATTGGGTGATGTTACTCGACAAAATGATATTGTTTTATTTCAGCTCGCTGTGACCGTATATCATATTATATTCACGCTCAAACTGAGCCGCGCTAAAGCAAGACCATTTTATTATGCACCAACTAGCCCAGCCAGCAGTATACTTCGACTGACAAGTATACTTGTCAGTATTACTACAATTCCGCATTACTACAAAGTAATTCATAAAATGTAAAGTGGCTGTCACTAAAGCTTTTCCATACGACTGCTTTCTGTGTAATGGGTATAGCATGCCTTAAAACTACAATTACGCGCATGAATTTTTTTTTTCGAACTTGCTTTTGCATCCACTATTCGGGGTCATATGGGAATACGCGCAGTATAACGTTGCTAAGGCACGTTGCCGGGCTAGTTGGTTGTAGATTAGATTTGTGGGGTTTAACGTCCCAAAATCACCATATGATTATGAGAGACGCCGTAGTGGAGGGCTCCGGAAATTTTGACCACCTGGGGTTCTTTAACGTGCACCCAAATCTGAGTACACGGGCCTACAACATTTCCGCCTCCATCGGAAATGCAGCCGCCGCAGTCGGGATTTGAACCCGCGACCTGCGGGTCAGCAGCCGAGTACCTTAGCCACTAGACCACCGCGGCGGGGCCTAGTTGGTTGTATAACGTGCGCGTTTTGTAATGGGTGGCCTCCCTGAAACCACGATCCCTTATGATAATCGCATGTTCTCACGCCCGATTACAATGTACGCTCGTACCACGCAATGTTACTGCGATATTACATGCTGTATTGTGAAGCCTGTATGCATTACGCGTGTGTTAATAAAACGAGAACGTTATTTCCAACGTCTTTCCAAGCAAACTTCTTCTTCGCTTCACTTCACTTTATTACCTTAAAGACCCCGGTGAGGGGGTATTACATGAAGGGTGGGTTAACAAATGGAGGTTACAGAGAGTGATCTTCGACAAACAATATATATTTATGTTTTGCGCAAACGTTGATGAACACGTGATGGCTGCAATGTCAAGGGGAAGGCCATTCCAGTCCACTGCTGTGCGAAGAAAAAAATGAGGCAGCAAAAGTGTACTATAGTGCGAGCGCGTGCGATTGAATAAGGATGGGTTGTGCGGCGGCTATAGGTGGTACAAACGCGTGGCTATAGGTGGTACAAAACTCCTACATGCCACGCAAACGGTCTGTGTTCGATCATGACAACGCAAGAAATTTTATATTATGTACTGTATTTGAATCTTTTCGATCAACCGCAAGTTGATTCATTTTTCGCTCATAACCAAGGAGGCCGCGGCGCCGGAATATGTACGAGACGAGCGATTTAATTCCATCACGTTAAAAAACTAATTCATCAGTGTATCGAGCGAACCGGAGTGTGTTTCAATGAGAAAGCGAAGGAACACAACTTGAACGAGCGCAACGATACGGGAAGCTTTCTGGCACAGTATTACGTATAGCGTTTGAGTCTTGTTGGTATACGACATAATGTAGTTTTATATAGCGCACTGTCCGTTTTTGTGCGCTAGAAAGACTATGATGTTTCTGGCAGAACATAGCAAACAGAGCGGATGGCCCCGCCGCGGTGGTCTAGGTACTCGGCTGCTGACCCGCAGATCGCGGGATCAAATCCCGGCTGCGGCGGCTGCATTTTCGATTGAGGCGAAAATGCTGTAGGCCCGTGGGCTCAGATTTGGGTGCACGTTAAATAACACCAGGTGGTCGAAATTCCAGGAGTCATCCACTATATACGGCGTCTCTCGTAATCTTATGGTGGTTTTGGGACGTGAAACCCCATTAATCAATCAATCAATCAATCAATCAATCAATCAATCAATCAATCAATCAATCAATCAATCAATCAAAAGTGCTGATGTGCGCCCATTTCGGAGAACACGCAATCTTTAAAGAAGACAAACGGTAAGACACAACGTGGAAGCATATCTGATACATGCCAACAATCATTTGAGGGGGGGGGGGGGGATGGAAGCACGACGACGACCGGCTCTCCGGCTGCTCTATAGGGTCGGACACTTCTGTGCTTCGGCGACCCCCCTGGCCCAAGCCACTGCACGAAGCGGCGACTCCGGTTGCGAGCTGCGCAGAGAAGTATAGGAGACAGTTGCATCAGCAAGCCACCTATTTTGCTTACTTACACCGAGATTCACTATCTCAAAGGTTTCACATAAATCTTATCCTTTACCGTGTTTTTTTTTTTTGTTGGTCATCCTCTAATTTTCTAGTGATTCACCCACAAACATTGTTATCGCGCTGTATAGGATATAGGGTGGGGTAAAATGAGACACGGGTCAAAACGCGACATTTTGACTTTACCGGCCTCTATAGCTAATAAAACACCACTTTTTTGTTTCTCTCTTCCAGCGACACGTACTGGTCCTTGTCAACATTTTCATGAGTAAAAGTTGATGATTGCTCACAGCGTTTGCGCGGGAAAAATTACGCGGCTGGTGTCAGTACATGTGTTCGTGACCCGTCAAAAAGGGGCGAAATTCTCCTCGGCCGCATTTTCGGATCCGTTCATGGAGCTACTCCTGCGTCAGTACAGCAACGTAAATATATTTTATTTCGGTACTTTAGACTTCGAGCTACATAACAGCAAAAGTTTAGTTCGTTTAGTGCCCGGGGACAAAGCGGATATTTTTTTTTTTGAATTCTGTCATCTGAGAAGAGTATAAAAGGCGACAAAAAAGGCATCCAATGGCCTTACAGAGTGTCTTATTAATTGAAACATTAGCTTCCACTCATTATATATTTTATTCATTTGTTTAGCAGGGTTTGGCCATGCATGAAAATGCCATATAGAGCTCTCTGGGAAGAAAACGGCATGAAAAAGCACTGATTGCCATTCAGGACATGCATCACTTCCTTCATTCGCAGGTTTTCCCGTAATCCCAAAGATGTCCTCAAGAGACGCATACAAAATGGCGGAATTTCCAAGTTAAGTCATTCACAAACACGTCTTGAGATTGAGTTTTAATGACGGTTCTCTAATACACTAACTGAAAAAGAGCAAGCGCTAAAAAATCTGAATCTAGAACAGTTTTAAATTCATTGCCTCACAAAGCCCGGCGTTCGATTTGAAAGCCATGAAACGCCTGAGCAGTTAGTTCTGCATCAAAAGGGCAAAAAGAGGTAAAGAAGATACGTCAAAGCATATCTAGCCTCCTATTGTTGACTAATTGAAATATGCACAAGCGTTCCGCAAAAGACAACATTAGCACACAAAACAACAACAACAAAAACAACAACAAGACTGGCGGTGTCTGATTTGCAAGTAGTTTTGGAGCAATACAACACCACGTTCTGTCTAGATTCAATGCGTGGAGTCCAATTACTGGGCTCATGCGTATAAGGGTGCACAGAGTGAATTTCAGGTCTGTCTACAGCAAATACTGAAGGAATGAGTTTTTTTTTTTTTTTCACACTGCATCGTTTTGCCCGACGCAGCGTCTCGTTTTACCCCGCAGGTTGGGGCAAAATGAGACATCTGGATAATTTTTTTTTTCGTTATACGTAAAAATACTGCTTTGAACGGTGGCAACATGACAATATTTACGAAGCACATATATCTTGTGCTGGAAAGAAAGTTTCTGCATTGGTGTTCAATTGTAAGGAGTGAAATAAAACAAATATTCAGTATTTTTTAAATTTTCGTCATATTTTACCCCACCTAAGTGAGCCTGCGCCTCGAAAATAGACATGGTCATTAGTTCGTGTGTTTTTTATTTCGAATTTTCATCTTTCTTAAGGGTTGGAATTATCTGTTTCTCACTTTTGTTCTTTTTATCATGCAGAGTGAGAGAAAGATGCGTGCGCACGGTGTAATTCATGTGCACGCGGTTGCTTTTAGTGATAATGTAATCTGCCCACCTGATGCTTTTTTTTTATTTGCGGTTTGATTGGAATGGTGTGCGCGGTTAGTTGCGTTGTGAAAACGAGTGGCTGGCGCAATAAAGATGTCAGTTGCAAGTTCACCACTCGTCTAGTGTATACTGTGTTCCATCGTCCTCCTACTTTTTTTGCGCTGTCTCTTCCCAGCTAACCACGTACCAACTCGGCGAAATCAAGATCTTGCTCGCTTGTCCGGGTTGTAACAAACTTGCTGACAGGCGTTTTCAGCTCCACGATACTGAAGATCCAGGCCGGGCAGCGCATTTTCGCTTGGAGTCATTCGTCAGTCATTTGAGCCCGGTAGCGTCGCTACTGGTGCTGTAGGCGGATGGTGATAAGACCGAGCCTGCGATAGTCGCGCCATCTCTCCGAGGAGCCGCGAAACCCGCGCGCAGATGGTGCACTAGTGTGTTTTGGTGTGACGAGCATGGCGAGGGTTTAGCGCTGCCTACGAGAGAGAAACTTACGACGCCACATGTGTTTTTGTCGTCATATCGGGCACATTTTCCGGATCCTACCAATAGACGGCTTCACTGTAAAGAAAAAACAACAACATTACTTCGGAACACGTTGCTCTTCTATCACTGATAATAAAACCTATAGGATTGCTATTCATTTTGTGGATGTCATTTTGCAGAATGGAATTACAATGCATTTGCCCACTCGGTTCTTCTACGCTATTTACATTTCTGATAAAGCAACAGATAGTCGGCTGTATACACTGTGCAGCCGCACGTATCATCTTGGCTGCTTCAAAGACTGCACTGACCAGTTCTTGCTTGCTCTTGAAGATTACCGCAATTTTCAAAGTTCGGTTTTACTTAGGAGGAGCTTTTTTTCGAAATTGGCCGAATTCAAAACCCAAACCAGCTCAAATAAGGCTCTATTGGCACATACGTATCCTAAATTTTCCTGTAAGAACGCCACTAATAAATTATTAATAATAATTAGTAATTTAGTATTACTGTTATAGAGAAAAGTTGAAAGTATGTATGTGCCAGTACAGCCTTATTTGGATAGTTTCGGTTTTGGATTTGGCCCGTTTGAAAAAAAAAAAAAAAAAAACTCCTCATATGTTGTCAGCGGCAAAGCCCACTGAGGTATTTTTAGATCATGTTCTAAACGTTGATTGAGCCTTACCTAGGCCAGGCACACCGACCTGCCATCTGGCTGATGCACGCATTTACACAAAATATCGGTATCTTGTGCACTATACTCTACGCTTGATTGATGCGATATTGGACGCAATGGTTCACGGATCGCAAGACGATACGTGGACGGTCTTTATGCAGAATTCCAGCGACTCGGACTGTCCAAAAGCACCTTTAAGACATCCGCCACTGGGATGTCGGTCTCCTTCTCGGCTCCCTCGTGTTGTCCTGACTGGCTTTGCGCCGCGTCGACCTGTGTGAAAAACAGCATTGCCTACAACGCCGAGGACTTACCAGGTCCCCAATAACAGGGACCTAAGCAGAATGTTTTTTTTTTTTTTTCAGGGGAAGGGATCCGCTTAAATGGCCATTCTTCGCTCTGTATATTCCATAGCAGAAAAAAAAAATTCGGGGAAGGGGGCAAGGGCCCGGTGTGCCACCCCCTGGCTACACCACTGCCAGACAAGTAGCCGAACAAATCTAACCTGAAGTGACCTTGCAGGAGTGCTCCCATACCTTGTAAGTTCTTTTCGACACGTGGCGCCCGCGCATCTATAGCAAGCCGGCTTCATCGCGGGGCACTTAAGGCGGCGTTGCTAGCGTAGTTGCCCCAGACACGCGGTGGATGGATGGTTGGATGGATGGATTGATAGGGCTGTACCCTTTAGATCAGGTGGTGGCTAACGCCACCAAGCCGTAATACTTAGTGAATTAAAAACTAGATTTTTTCCCTTTGAATAGTGAGGTTGAGGAAGGGTTTAATTTTCACTCGTGCCTTGTGTATCGTATCGCGCCTCACTCGTGAGCTACGCACTATAAGCTCAAGGGGCTTCGCCCGATCTTGATGCTATCGCGTGTTGATCAAAGGGGCGTTGCCCAGAGTGCACGTGTTATAAATGTGACGGACTGAATAAACGGGGCAGCACTAGCTGCCTGACGCACCTGCTGTCACGCTGATCCCTGGTCCCATACATGGTGTCAGAAGTGGGATGCGAACCCACGCCCACTGTAGCCACCAATGAGATAACCTCCTTCTAGTTAATTCTACCCGCTTATAGTCTATTTTGCCCTCCCTGTCCATAAACCCCCAGTGCTTTGAAAAACTCTCCGCCATCATTCTGAACTATAGGGTGAAGCACTGTGCCGGGGTAGCGCCATCTGGCGATGAAGTTACGCGGGTCATGAGGAGCGGCTCTCTGAATGGTCGCCTCTAGTGCCTCTTGGTTCCGCGGGCTGGCGTGGCGATTCGAAAGTGGGCGACGCCGTATACTCGCAGTACATTGTGTGTGTTATATTGTTGCTGCAGCTATATTGGCATTCCACTGGGTTATTTGTCCCATTCCGGCATTTGTCACATTGCCAGAAAATACGGAAGGCGTGCTGCCTATCGTGTAAAAACTGCTAATAAATGCCAACGTGTTCGTTACACTACAGTGACAACTATGTCCATTTGTTTCATGTTCAATGTATTACTCTCACAGTACCCCACGCAGTTCATCCGTTTAATTAGCGTGCGCAGTGTAAACGCTATACGGGTCGTATAGCGTACTGTGCCTCTTTATCCCGCTGTTCTGCTAAGCCCGCTGAACGATGACCCCATTACTTGCCTTGCTTTCGTAGGGCCGAGTGTAACCGAATTGTGAAGCAGAGTAAAAAAAAAAAATGTGCGCGTAGATGAGCTCGATGCGGCTCGAAGAAAATTCATTCGGGAAGGATGTCGGCCCGCTGGTAATAAACAAACGAAAAAAATATAAAGAATGCGAAGACGAAGGAAGTTCTGGTGTAAGGACTTCGCGGAGGAGAGGCGGTAAAGCCGAGGACGAACGTGAAGGCACGAAGTTGAAGAAGAAAAAGAAAACCAGTGCGGGAAGCGGAGGAACGCTGAAGGCAATTGGCTGTTTGGTGAAGGCGCGCACTTCAACGTCGACGAGTGGCTTACGGCGAGCGGCGCATACCGCGGAGGACGAGTCGGGCGAAACTGCGCGTTCCGGACAAGGACGCGCGGCAAGAAGAGTCCCAGGAGATCAGCGACGAGGAGTCGACGGCGAGAAAAACCGAAACGAAACAACAACAAAAAAAAAAAGCGAGTCAGCAGGGGAACCGACTTGAGGGCACTCGTAGTCGTCTTCTTGATGCCGTCAACTCGAAGCCGTCATCCATTCGTCAGCGCCGCTTCAGGGCCACCGGAAAGACCTGCGAGACAAGAGCGGTAAAAAGAGAAAACAAAACACGTTCGACGTTGAAGATTATCCATGCGCCAGGGGGAAGTAAGAACCAGCGCGGCTTATAGAATGAAGGACGAGAGTTGAGCGGACAGGAAAGACAAATGAAGCTTCACAAAGAAGCGGAGGGCACTCGCGGGCAACCAAGAACTTCTTCTTTGTATAACGTATACCCACCGATATCTTGACTTGAGACTACCGAGTGTTTTCTGATTATCTGCTCGATTGCCCAAGTGCGCGCTTGTTATGCCAAGAAACGGCATTCGTCAGACACATACGTCAGCATGTAGTATCGACGCATGCGCCTGACGTGACGTCATAAAGAGGAAACGAGCAGCGCATGCGCTCATGCAGGGAAAATATATGAAAAAGATGTGGTTGAATCCAGTGCTATGTGGCACCGTTTAACAGACGTTTGTGCACACGTTTGTGGGTATATAAATCGCGCCACCGTAATCATCACCATTATCATCGCTACAGATGCCTACTGAGGCAAAAGTTTCTCCAGCCGATTTTCACTTGCCCCCGCGAATTCGCCTGTCACCACAGCACGCAGTCTATTGCGTCTTCGACTGCGTTTCTATACTCACTATGGCAAATGATTGATTGATATGTGGGGTTTAACTTCCCAAAACCACTATATGATTATGAGAGACGCCGTAGTGGAGGGCTCCGGAAATTTCGACCACCTGGGGTTCTTTAACGTGCACCAAAATCTGACCACACGGGCCTACGACATTTCCGCCTCCATCGGAAATGCAGCCGCCGCAGCCGGGATTTGAACCCGCGCAATGCGGGTCAGCAGCCGAGTACCTTAGCCACTAGACCACCGCGGCGGGGCTCACTATGGCAAAAGTGCTCATGACTGACGGGTCGAAAAATCTGGCGTAACGGTCGGCGTCGGCACGACCGGCACAAAAGAAGGGAAAAAGCGATACGAAGAGCGACTCGAATCAGCTGCGCTCTCACTTCATCTTTGCGGAAGCGCGAAGCCGAGACGACAAAAAGAATAAGAATGTTTTCAAGAGAATCGGCTGAATTCGAACAATGAATTCACCTCTTGACTCGGCTGACCCCGTTCATTCTGTCATTATTATTATTATTACTATTATTATTATTGAAAGAGCAGGGACACAACATTCACTGTAATTAGTTATAATAGTGTGCCCAACAAGTGGCGATGAGAACAAAAACTTATGTAACAACGTGAACAAATAAACTCTAATGGATGTTTTATAGCGTTCGCCTGACGTCGTTTCAGCGATAGAGTTTCCTAAATTTACGCAGAGGGGACTCTGGCGCTGCCATCGTTCTGCCAGCATGGGAATGATGGGTGTGCACAAACTTGCCTAGTCTTCGCGCTTGCGTGCTCCGAACGCACTTGCGGCTTTAATTCCTCATTGCCCGTGTTTTGTTCGGAATAAAAAGAAAACGGACCGTCGTGAACTCCGTGACCCGATTCGAATTGTTTAGTCTGAAAGGTGTAGTGCAACTACTGAACATTTGCTGACTGCCGTCTCGCGACAAAGCGACTCCAGGCCAGGCGAATCCAAACGGAGCCGCAAGTACGAAGATTAGACAAGTTTGTGTACTTCCCATCATTCGCACGCTCACTGAAACGCCATGCATTGCAGTTCCCACAGACACTGGCGCCAGAGTTACCTATATATAGTGTACTTATAGAAAACTCTATGGTCTCAGCATCAGTTACAGGCTCAAGAAATTTCGTCTCTTCACAGGCCTATTGATAGTGCGCCTAACATAACGCAACATAACATTTAACGAGGAAGTATACTTCGACCTGACTTATTCTCTTTGAGATGCCGTAACTTTGACGCCGACGCCAACATAAGCAGACATATTAAATGTGAAACACCCTATAGGATCTCGGCTTGTCGGCGTCTTCTGTGGCACCGTGTGTCACGTATAATCACGGTCCATCATAAAAACGAGTGTGCGCCATAAAAGTTCAGAAATACTGGCACGAACTACTGGTCCACTGAATATGAAGGAGGCAACAGTGAGCTCAACGGATAGCCGACGACGTAATAGTGGAGCTGAAACGCCCTTTGCCGTGGGGAACTAAACAAGAAGCACCTTGGGTGAGCTGCATACCAATGCAATTTTCCGATATCAGTGGATCTGAAACAGCTTTCCCTACGTGCTTCGCCCATCCCCAGCTTTTTTTTCATTATGAATGCTACATAAGCTAAATATCCTTGAATTGAGAACGTAGCTGGAGCGAACTGCCTCCCTTAGCGCGTATATGGTCACGCTTCGTACACGCTCTCCCCGAACCACAAAGGTGGAGGAAGAGGAAAAAGCAGGTTGGCGCCTTGAAGAAGACAAGACCAGTTGCCGAAGCACTGGCTCCAGCGACAGCCTGTGTTTAACAATATTCATCTCACAAAGCCCAAGTTTTCTCCTGGACTGCCTTTGATAGTTAAACAATGGCTCAAGGGCCATTGACGGCCAAAGATCGCCAAGCCGTTACGTATCGAGCGATAAGTGATAATGCAAGATGGTTGCACATGGGCCTGAAATCCTGCCCACAAAAACTTCCGTAAAACCTATATAATTAATCAAATCATGATAGCTATATCAAGAGCCCCGATGCCAGCGATCAAATGTGGGCTTCCCAGAGGGCCCACGATGCGGCCGGCGGTCGGTATATTGGCCTGACTGCATGTCCGAACGTATAGGAGCGGCCCGCTGTGCGTTGAGCCGTGCACTTCATGCAGGACTTCAAATAAAGTTTTGCATCCACCCAGAGAAGTAAAACACGTTCGATAAGTTCAAGTCGTGCCACGGGCTAAATATGCTAGATAATTAAGCAATACGGGGTGCTACGGCATCTTATACCCTTCAAAGGTAAGAGCCTGCAAGATAGCAATATGGCTCTCCCGCAACACGTGTCAGGCTTGGGCACGAAATCCGACTCCCACTGCTAGTTGGGGGCCCTAATACATCATAACTTAACCCATGTTAGACCAACCTAACCTTATCAGACCTATAACCCACCGCAAAACGATACATTCAGCGAAACAGAACGCTCGGAGGCGGACGGCACGGCACTGCGTGACAGGGACTTCGTCATTGTGGTCTCCATTCGAAGTTTTCCTTCCCGCCCCACCCACACCTGTCTCCTCTACCTGTTTCGTAACCAGAGCGGTATAGAGGAATGTGTTTGTTCGGGTGGCTCCCGAGAAGAAGCGTATATACTTGCCTCGCGTGTTTGTCCAATAGGGAGTGTGCAATGTGTGCACACTGCCGCAGGAGCATTCGTCTGTACACGGCGGCCCGTCAGTCTCTCTCTCTGTCAAAGTCGTGCCCCGTCCACGTCGTCGTTTTCGGAGTTGTTTGCCGACGAGCGCTCGCCTACTCCGACGTCGACAAGGAAGCCGGCGAAAGTTTGCGCACCGCTGCTGGTCGCCGGGGTGGTCCCATGTTCAAGTGGCTTGCTGGAAAAAGAAAAAAAAAACAGAAAAACATATTTAGAAATACCAGATGCTTTGAACTCATTCACTGGGAGTGCACGCCGTTTCACGAATCAGACACAACTTATTGTTGTAACATCACGATGAACGCGGGCCTGATGATGATGATAATGATGATGATGATGATGATATGTTGGGTGTAACGTCCCAAAACCACCATATGATTATGAGAGACGCCGTAGTGGAGGGCTCCGGAAATTTCGACCACCTGGGGTTCTTTAACGTGCACCCAAATCTGAGCACACGGGCCTCCTTCATTTCCGCCTCCATCGGAAATGCAGCCGCCGCAGCCGGGATTCGAACCCGCGACCTGCGGGTCAGCAGCCGAGTACCTTAGCCACTAGACCACCGCGGCGGGGCGATGAACGCGGGCCTAAAAGATCCCTGAACAGGAAATACAAAGAATGAGCGCGTTGATTTCTCTCTTGGCGTTTGCCGTATCTTCGGCACCATCCGTGACGTCAGCAGTCTGTTCGCGTGACGTTATGAGGAAATGAGCTCTCGATTGGTCCATATACGAGGTATCTAAGTTGTGAATAGTTTTTCTGTCATGCTCTTCTATGCACTATAACACACCAGTTCTGCCTTGCCTCGCACGATTATTGTGCGCGATACTCTGATTGCACTTCGTTCTGAACGTTTCTTTCAACGCGATCGGAGACAACGGCACGTAGCCGCGAGAAGTGTGAAATCCTGGCATGCTCAGCGCTTAGTGCAGACATTAAGATGCGAGTAGAAGCTTATGTGTAAGACAGGTAGTGGAACATGCGCTGTGATTCAACGGAAGCAGTGTTTCATAGTATCTATTGTCACGCACATATTTCATGACCGTAGCTGGTCGAGGCAGTGTAAAGATAAGGATGCATAGGAGGGCGCACAGGGGAGGAGGGGGGAGTTTACAACGACAATACCACGTGACTTAACTCTTTACGTCCCTCACGGGAAGGCATGACATGCGAATACGGGTTGCTGTTCATCGCTAGTTTGTAACGTGGACAAAGAAAGAAAGAAAGAGAAAAGGAAAAAAAAGAAACAATTGATTGATATGTGGGGTTTAGCGTCCCAAAGGCCAGAAAGAAACAAATGAAGGTAAAGAAAGAAGGAGTTGTATTACATGATGACGCAGGACATAGAACCAACGACAAGGAAGGACTCAATGCATCGACGCATGCCAGCGTGATATGTGCGCGTAGAGAGAGCGGCGTGGACCCAGGGGGCGCGGCTGTACAGTTTATTGCCACACGCAGGACAGGCGTGAGCCTATGGGGACCTCGGTTTGGAAATTAAGCGGTTGTTTGTCCATGAGTAATACCCGCCCGGCCCAAGGGCCTCCGAGCGTCTCTGCCTGCGTGCTCCCTACAGCACCTCGCGACAAGCGATGCACGAGAAGGGAGGGAAAACGCAAGCGGAAGAGCAAAGCAGCAAAGAGCTCCACATCATCTCAAGTCCGGGTCTCGCGCCACTCCGAGTGCCACTGCCCCCCCTCCTCCCGCCCTCCAAAGGCAAACGCCGGGTCCTCCAGTGTCTGTGCAGCTTCCATCCAACACACCCACGACCCCCTCCCCTACGACCTCTTCCTTCTTTCCTCACAGTGCCAGCATCGCGTGATGTCATCGTAGCCGGCTAGCAGCGCGTCAAACCCCCCCCCCCTTTCATCTCTGCCACCGCCTCATCTTCATCCGTTCTTCATCCGTCTAACTTCCGGCGCAAAGCCGACGAAAACGCGCATGCGAGAGAAATACGAAGAGGAGGGGGCTTCCCCGCCATGCCCTGCAGCATTAGGTGCGGCTCACCCTCCAGCGACAACCGGTCGACGCTACCGTACCTTTCCTTCCATTTTAGTCGGGAGCGGCAAAGGCCAGACACATGGGCACACACAGAGCAAAAAAATACGACGACGGTTGTTTGAACTGGGATTTGTAGCAGCGACGGGCGGCGTCTCCCGGCTCTGCAGACCCCTGCTGCTCACCGTCAGTACAACGAGAGACAAGACGCATCGTGCAATAGTTCGGGAGTGCGGGTCGTGCTTGTGCGCCTGTGGGGTGGGACGGTGTGGTGAGCGGGAGTCGCCAATAGCTGCACGGTAGCGCTGCGAGAGAAGTTCGCTTCCGCACTAGTTCACTCCGAAAAGCGCCGCGCCACACACCGAGCCGCACGGCACTTTGTGCGCCCCCGTGCATTCAGGGATGCTACGGGGCATCTCGCGTCGGTTCTCTTATTATTTTCGGCCTTGGAGCAAAATCCTCCCACCCTTCCCTTCCACCTACACTCTACACTCAACCTACAGCCCGCACTGAAAATGCTGCCAGCCTTTCTAGACTGTAAGGCAGCATCGGGGAAGTCGCTTCGCGACGCTAAGCGCGTGCGGGTGCACAAGCCAAAACTGACGAACGAGCGGCCACCGACCAACCGACGCTCGCTGGATGTGTCGAGGAGAAAGAAGCTTCTGGCCGCAGCGTAGCGCTCTGGCTTGAGCGGCTCTGTTGACACGACAAATTTCAGAGAGGAAAGGCCTGCCTGCATCGCCACGAGCCGCCTAATGCAGTTCTAATGCAGTTCGATGGACGCTACCGTCAGACGGCTATGTTGTATACTATAGCCATGTAGCTGTGCTTGTGGTGTAGCTGTGCTTGTGGTGTAGTGGTTATAGCCATGTGACCCGCTTCTTTTTAGGGGCGAAGTTCTTTATAGCGGCACCCTTTCGTACATCGTAGCCGTTGTAGTGTGAAACAAGTATAACATTTTGACCTCCGAGGTGGTGCCGGTGAGCGATTTCTTCTGTGCGTTGTTGAACAATAAAAGATAGTGCTCAATGCACATGTTAATGGCTGCTAAGGGGGAATGAGAGACAGGAGCATTCGGCCTTTAGGTAACGCGCACGCTGCAATCCCCATTAGCAGCTATTGGCATGTACATTGAGCCCGATCTGACAAGAAAGGGTTGCTACGTTATACCCGCTGGGTGTAACCTCCTTGGCTTTAGAAAGGTTTAGCGAGCGTTGGGCCGCATAGCCATGAATACAGTGAACTAGTATATACCATGAACTCGAGGTGGTTAAAGGTGGGAAGTAAACCCGAAGCGCAAGCCGTAAGAAAGTGTGCATGTTCTAGGTGGTGTTGGCATGTGCCACCTCCCGTTTAGTCCTTGAAATGTCCGCTGGATGGCGGTGCTTCTATATGGGGAATATATGATGAAAAGATGCGATACGGTGGTACTTGAAGTGTTGAATGGATGGACGAACGGACACACAGACAGATGCATGGGCGGACGCATGAACGGACGCAGGGGCGGATGCATGGACGAACGCAGGGACGGACGCACGAACAAGACGCACGCACGGACGGGCGGATGGACGCATGGACGGTCACACAGACGGACGCATGGACGGACGGAAGCAAGAACGAATGGACGGACGAATGCTTCGCCCCACTCTCCATCATTCATTCCGTGGATATGCTGCCATTTTTTTTGTACCTACAGCACAACACACGGTATACCATAGCGTCCACCCCCATGCATGGACTTTCCCCCTCATACCGTGCGAAGACTGGCGATTGTTGGGCGAGGCAACTCGCTCTTATGGGCCTAATTGTGAACCCCCCACGAATTGAACCCCCCACGAAATACTCGGATAGGCTTAGCGAGCTACAAGGCCGGGGCCATGCGCGAGGGAGGCTGTAGCGTCGTACTTGAAACAGCAAGCAGGAGATGGTAACATACGTGAGACTATACTAGAGTAACATTGAGAGAGAGGGAGAGAGAGAGAGAGGTCGGAGGTTCATTGATGCAGCTTTGATGAGTATAGGCCCGCCTATAGCAGGTTAATGTGAATGGGTATGAAGAAGAATGCAGAGCGAATACAGGACCCACACAAAGCACACTACATGCAGACAACAAACTGAAGATTTTGAATGAGACCAGTGTGTCTACGAAACTTCGGAAGTGTCTCATTTGGGTGAGAAGCAACCAAATGAGACACCGACGGTATTGCAACGAACAATGCTGGTATTGTGGAGAAACTTATTCTGTGTTAATTCAAACACAACTCAAAACCAAGAAGCGTTCTATCGCTTGCTCGAGCGGATCATGACTTCTTCCTTTTTTTTCTTTTTCTGCTGGTCACCGTTATCCACGATCCAATCCCGCGCGTTAAAAGCACGTGTCCTCGTGGCGGATTCTTGTGTCTGCTATAGCACATACGCGCGCCTTCCTGTAAAAAGGCGCGTGTATTTTGAACACTTTCATAGTATGCGTCTATGTATACGCTCTTCCCAAGTCACCCAAGTCTCCCCAAGTTCCAAGTCACCACCAGTCTTTTTTTTTTTTTACAGCAGACTAATTAATACGATATGCATTACGAATGCACTCATAATAACTGCCGCCGATAAATTTTGGATATGACAACTACTTATGGTCTTCAATTCCGTTAGTGAGACATTAAGTTGTGTCGCGACGTTATTGATCTCAAAATTAATTTGTGAAACTATTAATTAGCTAGCGTATCGGTTAACCAAGGTGATGCAACAGAATCGTACTCTCTGCAAAGTGTATTTGCGACAGGCTTTGTTCGAGCATCTATATGTTCCTTTTTACATCTTGCCTTCTTTCCACATGCCCAAAAAGAAAAAAAGAACCCTGAAGAATTGCTCTCCAGTGGGCTCATAGTCAGGCTGATGATGAAGATGACGAATCGACTATCCTAACTACGTGACTTACTTAATAGAAATATAAACACAGAACGTCGACCAAAAGGTGTTGTCGAATAATGATGTTTCCGTTTCCACTAAGAAGCCTCGTTCGTTAAGAAGGCTTCCATGTGGATGCCGGAACGTGACTACATTTTCGACAACACCTTTTTGGTCGGCATTCTGTGTTTCGATTTTTACCACGCCATTACATTACGACCAGATGAGATTTCGTCAAGTTCTCGATTTCTTCATCCACGTGGCTTACGTCATGATAGTTGTTATGTCATGTATCTAGTCTCCAATAAAATACGTCACCTGTTGGATATCACGCCAAGCGCTACGTAAAGCGGACGTCAGATTAAAAAAAATAAAGAAAACACGCACACACGTGCTAGCGTTACAGGCGCGCCAGCAGACAAACAGGCCGAGAAAAAGAAGAAGCAAAGAGCGGACGACAAGGATATTCGATCCACTGATCTCGTTATCGGCATGTTGTACTGCGGCGCAGAGAACACACAGCCGAGGAGTATATACACAGGCTTTGTGTACCTCGGACACATATATCTCTCCAGTCTTGTACACACACGCGCGCAAGGTAGGTAGGTACACACGTGTAATACACGTCTATAACGCGCGTCCACTGGCGCTGTAAACAAGGGTGACGCGGCGTCGGATTGTCGGTCGGCAACTTCACAAAACCACCTCACCGTCGACGGTGCCTAACGAGAGGGAACAAAGCAAGAGGTCGTGTAGATTCATAGTTATATACCAGCAAGCTCGACTGGAAAAGAGAGAGAAGAAAGAGAGAGAAGGGCCCAGTAGTTTTGTGCAGTGTTGTGACAGAGATACAGTCGAGTGTCAGTCGGTGTGCTATGGTGGACGTGTCAAATTCCGCTATATTATCAAATTCTATAATGGCGACTCTGTGAGCCGATCAGAGTTGACAAAATGACGGAATTTGACGGCGTGTGGGGTAGCACCTTCGATTAGAGCGGTGATGAACAACACTGTTCTGGCCGTACACCCACATGGCCGCGTCAGAGCAGCGTACATTGCTTTGTGAGTTCGTACTTGCATCTGCTTTGCAGTATATATCAGTAAACCAGACGAACAAACGAAAAAAAAAATTCGCATATCCACGAAGTGAATGCTCATGAGGCGAAGCAGTGTGCATTGGATCATGAATGGTGATTTTCTATTTCATTCTAGTTAAAATTTTGTTCTGTCATAAGCTTTGATTTATGGGCGGTCAAATGTCGGTGTTTTTCAGTAGCTACGTCCTTTTATTTGTTTGTTCTGGTTAACAGCCTTTTCACAATCTTTTTGTTGTTCACAGTTGTTTAAGCTTCTACATCTGCTGTAGACGCATGGCAGCGGTTTATGGACGGAGGGACACTGTGTACCTCTTGAGGTGTTTCGCCCCTAAAAAAAAAAAAGTCGGTATAGATCCTTTCGCTGTTTAAAAACACAACCTCCTGATGACAACCGGTATTGACCACCGATTCCCCTTAATAGCATCGGTTCATGGGCAAGAATATCTTAATAAAATAGCCCGCTGATCTCCTACATTTTCTTTCTATTATTGGCAACATATATTCAAATAAATGTTCTTTTGAGATACATAAATATTATAAATGATTCCCTTGAACTTTACACACGTTCATTTTATCTGAGAAACCTAAGAGGGACGTCTCTTAGAATTAAAATGAACTTGAAAACGTGCTTTCAGTTTCGACTTTATAGGAGCTGGTAAATGAGGCGACCAGAAGTTTTCTGGGGTACAACGCTTGCAGTGTCGAAACTTTGACGGTGACAAGGAGTTCTATGCACATGTGAAATGTTTCCTTCACGGATGTACACGGACCAAGCGTACATAATTCTGACCCCTGTTATCGCCTGTCGGCGCAGGCTCTTGTTGTTTATCACCGCTTGGCGCAGCGGGTTCGTTTACGTCACTTCTGACGGCAAGCGAACACTGGTGGCAAGCGCTACATGAGAACAGCCCGGTTGTTATCATGGTTAGGCATTCCAGCTGATTCGTATCCCACGGAATAAGGGTGGAAGCTCTTTACAAGCGATGAAGATTCTATCTACACCCGCGCTCAAGTGTTGGTGTGCTGCCTATAACAGTAACGACGCGACGAACGAAACTATATAGTTTATGTGAGCACACCACGCTTGATGCCCATTGTGATTTGATTGGTATGTGGGGTTTAACGTCCCAAAACCACCATATGATTATGAGAGACGCCGTAGTGGAGGGCTCCGGAAATTTCGACCACCTGGGGTTCTTTAACGTGCACCCAAATCTGAGCACACGAGCCTACAACATTTCCGCCTCCATCGGAAATGCAGCCACCCAGCCGGGATTCAAGCCCGAGGCCTGCGGGTCAGCAGCCGAGTACCTTAGCCACTAGACCACCGCGGCGGGGCTGATGCCCATTGTGTTTCTGCAATGTGTTCCAACGGGACGCGCAGACGCAATCACGAAATCGCTCAACGTTAACACACAGCAAGACCAAAGTCCTTGGCGCGCGTGTTCGATAAACATTGCGGCTATAGGCGTAATTTGCGAAAGCATTCTGCATTTACCCACCGCAGTCTGCACTATAGAGCTTGCTGCCAACGAAACGCTGCACATATTTTTAATGGCTGCCCGCTAAGATAGGCCGATAATTGAATGTTTTCGTTGAAACCGCATCTCGTGAAATTTTGGTCCATTCCTGTGCCTGACACGACGTCAATGTGCATTGCGCGCAGTCTGCTGAAAGCATGTGCACAACAAAGAGAGGGGGAGGAAGAAGAAGGGTAGTAGTAGTAGAAGAAAAATAAGAGAAGGAGGAAGCCGAAAAAGAAAAAAAATACTAGTATAAGAGAGAAGAGGAGGAAGAATAGTAGTTGTAGTAGTTGTCGTAGTAGTAGTAGTAGTAGTAGTAGTAGTAGTAGTAGTAGTAGTAGTAGTAGTAGTAGTAGTAGTAGTAGTAGTAGTAGTAGTAGTAGTAGAAAAAAAAGAAGAAGAAGAACAGCAGGAGGAAGAGTAGTAGTAGTAGTAGTAGTAGTAGTAGTAGTAGTAGTAGTAGTAGTAGTAGTAGTAGAGTAAAATAGGAAGAAGACGAGGACAAGTAAAAATAAGAAGAGGATGAGGGAAAAAGTAGGTAATATTAGTAGTCGAAGAGGGAAAAGAGGAGGAGTGGGAAGAATAGTAGTAGTAGATGAGGAAGAAAAAGAGGAGAAAGAAGAATAAGAGGAGACGGAAGAAAAAATAAGCAGTGTTTGTAGTGGAAGATGGAGCAGAGGAGGAGAAGAAAGATTAGTAGTAGTAGAGGAATAACAAGACCTTGTTTTGAAGCAGGGGCCACGACAATATCCTCCTATCATGTTCAGCGCTGCACTCAATTCCACCCGCAAAGCGCACATTCGGAGTTTGTAGAGCAAGGGTTTCGTATGGGAGAGGGGCGAATCAAAGAACACCATAGGCTCGCTGAGAGACAGAGGTGATAAATACAGAAGAATGAGAGAGCGAAATGTATATAAAGCGGCGAGCGCCAGCGTTATGATCCTTCTGACCAATATTGACCTCGGAAAACAGTGCGTACAGGAGATGAAAAAAATAAAGGAGAGAGAGGAATACTAATAAAGCGACTCTTCGCAAGCGTGACGCCGAGCAGAGTGCGCCGAAGCCCACGGCTCGGGCCTTTCGTTCTCGCGAGACAAACCTCAAATATTTGTTTCCGACAATGTGCAGACGCACGCACACTTGTACTACACAGCTATAGATACACCGCAGACTGCTAAAAAAAGAGAGGAGGACATAGCACGGTGCTATGTGCGCGAGCCAAGCAAAGTATATATGCGTGTTTGTATACACTCTATATAGACAGATACGCTCACACGACAGATGCGCCCTCTGGGCCACACGCACGCACAGAGCTCCGCAACAGAGAATACGACGAGGGAATAGGAGAGAATAAAAAAAAAACGGGAATTTATTTATGCGACGACGAGTCTCAAATAGAGACACATTCTCCTAGCGCTCTCAGCTGTGCGCTGGCACGACCGGTGTATCTGTATAAGTTCACTCGTGCGACATTGAGTTCGCGTGTTGAGTAAACTACGCTTACATGTGTGCAGTTGGTTTGTGTGCACGTGAGTGTGATCGCTCCGATTGAAGATAAGTGAATGAGAAACCGCCGTATAGGCGCATTAAAATGTCTTTTTTCTTCCAGTCCTTCCCGTTTGCAGGGGCATCAATCGCTGAAGAAGCATTGTAGTGGCTGTGCAGTGGCTGTGCACTGTCGTGGTCCGCGAAAGGGTACACATGAGCGCGTGGCGACGCGTTGCGGCGGCTAGCACAATCAACCGACAGCTGATGACAACACGCCCTCTTTTGGCGGCACCGTCTGTTGCGGTTACCGGAGTGGGAGCGTAATCAAGCAGCGCTTGTCAAATAGCCATTTCTCAATATTTTGTTTGCCAATAGATGACGCCACAATCAAAAGTGCTTTCTTCAGCTGTCACTTGAGCGCTTATCGAGCGCTCGCGCGTTCCCTTTCATGAACATCTCGAGAAAACAGTGAACAGTCGTACAAGCATTGTTGTGACCTTGCGTTTTTTTTTTTCAGGGGCACCCATCGCTGCACAAGCATCGAACTGACGCATAGGAAACAAAAAAGGACAGATTAGCGCCTGTAAATAAGCTTTGTTTTTCACTCGTTCCACCTGCTCGTGCGTTATAACAGCTCACAGCTATTTCTCAATAATCGTCGTAATATATGTCACGCAGGTCCCGATTTGCTAGCGCCAACTACACCACGTGAATAATTTTCCGTCAAACATGACGAGGATTGACAACTCCGTTTTGTAAAAAAAAACCCGTAATCTCAAGTAATGTTCATGAAAAAGAAAGGCGGGGAAGGAGGGGGGAGGGGCATTAACTCGTATACTGCAGCACGAGGCTACCAAAGCAAAGCACTCGTCAGTCAGTCAGTCAACAACTTTATTAAATGGTCCTGAGGAGTTTAAGCCACCAGGGTGTCCACGATGGACATTCTATATCAGCCGCTGCTGTAGGCGACGCCCGAGTGGTGGTGGTAATGGTTAGAAGATGAGAAAAAGCACCTTATTTCTGCAACCCGGTCGGGAGCACGGCGCAGTGCCTCCCGAGTCGGGGCGTGAATGTGGTGGCGTTGCGCCAGTTCTTGGGGCCCTCTGCAATGCCCTTTGTTGGTTTCTGAAAGTGTGGCTCCTGAGTGCCTCCTCCCAGTCGGACTCACTGGTGAGAGGTCCTCAAGGTAACGCGGGACATTGCCAGAGCATGTGTTCGAGTGGACAGTAGTCTTCTGAGCAGTCTGGGCATTGTGAATCTACGTCTGAGTTGTAACGGCTGAGTCGATCGGCCCCGTAATGGGTACGAACTCGTTTGTAGCATGCGAAAAGCTACCTCTTGCGCGCGTTCGAGCTTTGCATGAGTTAAATGGTATTGACTGACTTCTATCGTTTCGCTAGTAGGAGGTAATTTCGTGAAAGGTGAGTATAAAGGATCATGAAACTGTACGTCTGGGCCCAGCTCTTCGGTGGCTGATTGATCGTCGCGGCGGGTCAGTTCTCGCGTTCGATCATGAGCCATTTCGTTGAGGTTGGGTAGCTGTGAGTGGACCTCTTTGCCCATGTGGGCAGGAAACAAAGAGAGGTATAGTGCAAGCCCATGTGGCCAGGAAACTAAGAGAGGTATAGTGCAAGTTTGTAGAATGTGGGCTGCTTCTCTAGCGATGTTGCCGCTTTCGTAAGCCTTAATGGCGGCGCGAGAGTCTGTGAAGACATGGGTGTGTGAAGGGTCGACCATCGCCATAGCTATAGCATCCTGTTCGGCTATGGCGCTCGTTGATAACCTAATCGAGGCGGCTGAGCCTAGGGCTCCGTCGCAATCTACTACCGCTAGTGCGAAGGTGGAGGAGTTATTGTATTGCGCCGCATCGACGAAGAAGGTAGAGTTGCGATTCGCAGCGATACGGTTGAGGATCCCGCGAGCACGGGTCAGGCCTTTGTTGTGTTGCGGGTGAACATTTCGCAGAAATGGGTTTACCATGTAGGTAGCGCGGACAGCTCTGGGGAGGGTTACTGCGCCTTCAAGGTAAGGATGCGGGGACATGTCATCCTCGCTTAGAAGTGTTTTCTCGAAGATTTCCATTTCCCGAAAAAAATTGTGCAGATCCGATATTCAAAGCTGCAAGTGACCAGCGCTTTTTCGGTTGGTCGCTCATCCATTCGTCGCTCTATTGAAATGCGCTAGTCTTGCTATTGAATCGTGAACCAGCACAAATTTGTCAACAAATGATGTGTGCTTCTTTTCCGAGAAATTCACGTGGCTGTTTTTTTACCCCGAACTTAGAAAAATCATTGAACAAGTAAAGTCGTTGGAGGCAACGTTTGAATATGAAGATATCTCTTTGTCAAAGGACTCGTCTTATGTGTCGTCCTCACGAAAACAGGATGAGAATGTTTGTTCTACAGATCCTCATTCCTTAAGGCCACCATATTTCTCTTCGGTGTAAGTTGCCTAGTGGTACGAATCAGACTGATATAACAGTGTTTCCGTTTCTTGAAGATCAATATAAGCTTATGCAGTGATTGTTACCACAGGCATAAAAAATGGGGAGGATGGTCCAGCCTCCTCCCCCGAAATATTTCGCATGTGTGTACCCGTAACACATACGAACGCATGTACGAGCATGCATTAAGTATGGTCGGCACCCTGAAAAAGGTATCTGGCTACGCCACTGATTGTTGCTATAAGACAAGGCCGTAGCCCGGGGGTAGCAAACCAAGCCCGCCCCCCCCCCCCGATTTTTTTGTCGCAATGGCATCATCATCATCAGCCTGGCTACGTCCACTGCAGGACAAAGGCCTCTCCCATGTTCCGCCAGTTAACTCGGTCCTGTGCTTGCTGGTGCTAATTTGTACCCGCAAACTTCTTAATCTCATCTGCCCACATGACCTTCTGTCTCCCCCTAACCCGCTTGCCTTCTCGGGGAATCTCTGGAAAGCCGTGGCATAAAGAGGGAAAAGTGACCATTTAAAGGGGGTGCTCCTGCCGAAATATCAAAGAGGTGCCCCCCTCCCTACAAAACAAATTTCCGACTATACGCTTCTGCTAAAGAGTTCATTCTAAAAGACATCTAAACAGGGACACAAGAGACGCCACAGACATGGCGTCTTGAATTCATGTCCATGTTTACACGCTGTCTTTTAGAGTGAATACGTAACAACTTGCTTAGCTTTTTGTTATAAAATTTTCGTTTAATCAATGCAAAATTTCTTTCAACCTTAAGAAGTCCTGAAAGCAGACGCTGGAAACGGTATATGGCAGTGTCGATCCAAAACGCATGTGGACTTTCCCTAACCAATTTCTCAATTTCTCTCTCTCTCTCTATCTCTCTCTCTCTCTCACACACACACACACACACACACACACACACACACACACACACACACACACACACACACATATATATATATATATATATATATATATATATATATATATATATATATATATATATATATATATATATATATATATATATATATATATATATTCACCAGAAGAAGCGAACGAGCAAACGAAAAACGATGCTTTATTGGCAATAAAGCATCGTTTTTCGTTTGCTCGTTCGCTTCTTCTGGTGAATATAACTCGACCGGAATCCAGGAAGACTTTCAAGAAATATATATATATATATATATATATATATATATATATATATATATATATATCCGCTCTTTACTTTCGCGCGTCTGCTTTTCTCATAGCTTGTCTTCTTACCTCTCTTTCCCCTTCCCTTAGTGCAGGGTAGCAAACCGGATTCATAATACTGGTTAACATCCCTGCCTTTCTCTCAATTTATTCTCTCTCTCTCTCTCTCTCTCTCTCTATGCGCGCAAGTGTCAAACGGTGAGCTGAACACAAACGATACTTGAAATGAAATCGATAGTTGGACGGAAATCAATCTGGTCAGGTAGAGACGCGAAGACTATTAAAGCAAGACTCTGACCTCGATTAAAAGGAGATAGAAGCAAGACGTTTCGATCCCCGCACGGGAGCTTTGTTCATAAGTGAAGAAGCGATACTTCTATCTTAAAACGGTACTCGAGCGATACTTGTAGGTGGACTAGCAGGTAATTCATTTTTAATGAAATTAACAGTTTTCAAACGGACCGGGCTCAGCGGAAGAAATACTGCACATGTGCTGTCCATTTGAACACCGTGAATTTCACCCCCCCCCCCAAAAAAAAACAGTTTAACTCCTTGAAACGCACGTGCTGGGCGAATCAGCTGGTACGGGCCCACCAACAGAGCTGACATAAGGGCCAGGCCGATAAGCGAAACTACACGCGCACAGGTGGGCAACCCATTATGTCTGAGGTGTCGCAGAGCCACAGCCGGCCTACGTCAATATGTGCTCGTCCTGACAAAAAGAGAAGTGCGTCATTCTTCTTGCCGCAGGTAAGAACGTCAACTCGCTCGTGGACGACGCAGCTTGATTCGGCACTCTTGCGGATAAACACGTATCACGGCGGACAACCTTGGGAGTCAGGACAAGGAGAAGGCGGGGTGGGAGGGGAAGGCTAAGGGGATTCTTAAGCCTCTGGCGCGCGTGACAGCAAATATAGACGCATTCCCATGCCGGCTGACGAGCCAAAGAAGAAGAGGAAGAAGAGACTCGAGCGAATAGTAGAAAGTCAAACGCTCGGCGGACAGGTGGCGTTCGCGAACGTGACTCCAGCGGACGCATTCCGGTTTCCTCGGTTCGGGCTCTCTTGTAGCGCAGATCGAGTAGGGCTACGAAACCGTGCGCTCAAAACAACCCCCTCTCCCTCACCTCCCTTTCTTCTTCACATAACCGCTGGCCGCACAAAAGAGCCGCGGAGGGTCGCACGTGCTCTTTGTGGGCCACCATTGTGGGGCCCACAGAGACCACCCCGAAACCATTCGCTGTTTAAACTTTCACATGGGCCGCAGGAGTGACCCAAAAGTGGTGGGCGGGAAAAGGCAGAGGATCGGTGCGTTGAAAGGGGGAGGAGGAGGGAGTCAACGTTGACTACCACTTCGCACGTCTTTTCCTTTTGTTGGTTGCTTTTAGGGGGCAGACAGTTTGCGAAACGAGCCAGCGAACGAAGCAAGCTGATGGTCAGAGACTGTGGGCCCCGGAGAAGTGATGTTTCGAGCACGTAAGGGGGAGTGAGGGAGAGATGGGGGGGGGGGGGCTACAATGCTGAGCGTGAGCAGCCGTTGACGCCGTCGACGCTTTCCTTTTAAAGTGCATAGACGTTCTATCGCGGTGTATACCTAGTCAGAAATCCCCACTTCCCATACAGGCCTCACGAACCCAGCGACCTCTGGCGAACAACGCGGCGGGCGGAAGCTCGTGGCTGGAGTCAACCACAAACACAGCTGCTTGTTTGTTTCTCGGGCGAGACGGACAAAAGGGGCTCGCCTATCGGGAGCTGTTAAAAAGGGAGAGGCGGCCGTAGGGAAAGTAAGATAAAGGAAGTAACAGAGGAGGTGGAGGGGTGATTTCAAAGGGGAACAGTCCAGACTGTGGGAGAGAGAAGCGATACCGTTCGCCCAACCGCGCGACACAAAATGAACGAAGCGTATGCGTGTTTGTTCAAGGATGGCGAAGAGAGAGAAAAGCGTTAGGTCGATATCCGATCGGCGTTTATGGGGATTAAGAAAGCCGAGTCGGCGAGCAGGCTTGTACGAGCTGCGTGCGACTCTGAACTGTCGACACCTGGTGGCGGTCTAGGAAAGGTTTCGGTAGGGAAGCTGTCGGGTAGTGATGGCGGTTGAGGGGGTTGAAACGCCATCGCTACTAACATCAAATCCATCTTTGCTCTCTCTCTCTCTCTTTCTCTCTCTCTCTTTCTGTCTCTTTCTCTCTCTCCTCTTAGCGTCATCTGTTTTTCATCGCTCGTGTACATATAGGGTGTACGAAGACACACATTCATGGAGCGACCATTATCCCTATATGGCAGCTTTGGCTTGCTAGGATATGGTCGCTTCCTCTCTTTCTATGCACACCTACAGGAACGCATGCGCTGTGGGAAAACGGAACACACGACGGTTTGGTGTTGACTCGTCTCTATTTCACAAAGAAGCCAACGAGGGAGGTCTTTCTTCGGCGCAGCCCGATCTGGCCACGTTTACTGTCCCAGCAATCGCGCATGTGCTTGCGACCTGTCAAAAAAGAGTGGTGCGTCTCAGGGACTGCCCCCGTCTCGGGCGTGAAATCTATATTCTGGGCACGAACGACAGCGAGTCAGCGTCAGCTGTGCGGCCTGCTCTTGTTCAAGTCGCGGAGACCGTCGTGAGACCATCGTGCTTACACAATGGAGCGCATTATCTGCGTCGCAACTCCTCTCACTTGTGGAGCGAAGGCGCGGCATGGATATTTGGATAGCTATCAACCCCTATACGCCTTTGGGCGATATTTTATGTAGGCATATATAAAGCAGCGATATGCCGACGGAGCTGGCTCTATCACCCACGTCAACAGCCTTGCTTTTTTTTTTTTAATCCAAAAGCGTTGGTGAGGCCGTGGTGTACCTAAGCGGTGGCCCAGTGCTTATTGTGTCGGGCATGTGGCTTACTTCGAAGTCACTGGTGCAATTTTTACGATGGTAAGGAAGATCTCATGACCGTCTGCGACTTGAAGTGTAAATAAAAATAAAAGAAAAAGCTACCCAATCGACCAATCCACTATCGCCAAAGAGGCATGCAGTTCCCGAAGGTGGCAGATTGGGCAGGTTGGTGAAACAGCCAGCACAATCACACAAAGAAAACTTTTTCAGCACGCCGATAGGAAAACAAAAATCGAAGGTGGCAATATTGGCCGGACACAACAACAACCATGGTTTTGTTCAAAATCGTATGGCAATAAAAAATATTCTCGTAATGCGATGATTCTCATAATGCGCTCTCGGTGTTATCATTTTCTATTCGTTCAACTGTCAGCACGCCCGGAAGGTTTTGTTAGACACAAGTATACGTTCATGATTCCGCGGTTCACCAATCAAGTTAAGTGAACAGGCGCAAAGAAGAGAGAAGCAGGAAAAGATGACAGGGAGAAATTCGAACATCACCGATGAATTTTCCGTTCTTTCAACATATATAAAAAAAATTGTCAACAACGGCAGCCGCCTTGCTAACGTCACTAAGCACACGCCACCGTACGGGCGCAGGGGAATGCTGTAATGTGTCACCATTTTCCACGCATGCAGTTACCTGACCCGCGCCTTCCTATAGACACGGTCACCCAACGATTCGCGGTTTTCAGTGAATGAGTAGAAACAGAAGGTCTATTGTTTCTATACACCGTGTCCGTAAAAAAATGTCAATGAAAAATAAGCCGCATAATTCACCGGCTGTCAATCGAGCCCATCACCGGCGATCGCCCTATAGCCCCTGCGCGTGTGACGTCATGCGCTGCATGCATGGAGAAGAGCCGTCGAATTTCACCAATGTTTCAGCCGCTAAAGATCGTTCGATTTCAGTGCCAATTAAGCCGAAAAAAAAAAGCCGAAACAGCTCGATCTCTCGCGTAGTTCACCACAGAACGAAGTCGTTCGCCGGAACGCAGGCGCTGGCACAGCAAGCAGCTTGTTACGTCACGGCTTACGAACGCGCCAGTGTTGCCGAATCTTAGGCCGCTTGTGCGTTTATAGAATGTTCAACTGTAAATTAACTGCTCGAGCAAATACGTTAAAATGCCGCCAGCTTGTTTGTGAATTAACAGGGATTAACCTAAATAACGTACAATGTATGATCAGAATGTATGTCCGCTTTAAACAGTGCCTAGAAGTCCTTTCAAGGGGCGTATATACGTTCCGAATACATCACGTGACTGTGCACCCGACGTAAAAAAAAAAGAAAACTTCTGCCAAACTCTCGCTTCAACGTTCAACTGATGGTGGATTATCTCCCACGTTTTATTTTCTCTCCCTGAGCTATTCGGTGCGGTGTAGTGAGTGTGTATGTATACATTGAGACTATATATACACAGCATTCACAGAGCGCTTCGCTCGAAAATCTACCGGATTAGCAACTGTACATAATCCTTAGCGCCTGCATACACATTTCGAACGCAGTGGAGATTCACTCGAGGCTATAGTTGCCACAGTGAAATCACACGCACGAATGCAAATTGGCAATCGGGGTTGTGCAATTGTGCGCGTTGCGTGTGCTTTGCGAAAGGCGTATATGGTAATCGTGTATACACTGGCGTCGTTCGTGCGTACGTAATGTGGGCAACAGCTCATCGCCGATGAATGCATAGGCGGCAACGCATATAGTCTAGCAAGCACGGAGTTATAAAGCATCGCTGAGAGTCTATAAACTCGCCTGCTGACTTAGTTGCTGAGTACGCGAAATATCCAATGAGTATATACAGACATCTCTCTACTTTTTTGGCACTTTTCATATCTATGTGTCACTTGTTCGACAAATACTACAGACAGATAAGCTTTTCGGCTTTTCTTCTTATTCAAATAAAGAAGAAACGGGGACGTGGTAAGCCACAGTGATTGCGCAGTAAGTTAGGGAGAATGCCAGTAAAGGATTATACATTAGTTTTGACCGCTGTGAAATGAAGGTATACTGCATCGTAAGACAAAGGTAATCCTTTAACATGTACCTTTGAAGAATGATATGCAAGACCATTTTTGCGTGTGTGTTCCATCGTGATCTGTCTCACCAGGGTGGTCTATAGTGGTTGCAGTTCCCAGTGCTCGATTGCCGACCCACAGGTCGCGGGTGCGAATCCCAGCAGCGGCGGCCGCATTTTCGACGGAGACGAGAATGCTTGCGGCCCGTGCGCTTAGATTTCTGTGAGCGTTGAAGATCCACACGGAGTCGAAATTTCCGGCGCCCTACAATACGGTGTCTCTCATAATATCGTGGTTTTGGGACGTTTATCTCTCTTCCCTCTCTTCTCTCTATTTTTCATCTCCCCAATCCCTCTCCCATGCGCAGGGTAGCAAACCGACTGCCTATAGACTGGTTAACTTCCCTGTTGTTCTTTTTCTCCTATTTTTATAATATTGGTAAACACTAACAATAAAATACTGTATGCGTTTCATTGCACTCGAGATGAGGCAGGAGGAGAACGAGCACGTAATTATGCGCGGTTCGACCAAAGCAACGTTTCAAAACCGTATACACTTTAAAAACGGCATACAATGTGTTGTTGTGTTCGCTTTCATGTTGTGCGTCGTTTAGAATTCGCAGGCACACATTAATGGTGAACTTGCTTAAAATCGAGAAGATATTCTTCATTCAGCTCAAAGGTCACTGAACTGACCATAAAAAAAAATCTGCGATGATTATAAGATACTGCCTAAGCGAATTCTGATCACACCTTCGTTGGGCCAAGGAAAGATGTGCTTTAATTTTTGTCTTTCCGCGAAAAACCCCAGGTGGTCGAAATTTCCGGGGGCCCTCCACTATGGCGTCTCTCATAATCATATGGTGGTTTTGGGACGTTAAACCCCACATATAAATCGATCAAGTCAATCGATTGCCGTACAATTGATAGCAAATTGACAACGATGGCAATATTTGCTACTTTGACTGAAGAGTTACCACTGCGTACCGACAATCCTGGCGGCGGCGGTTGCATTTCGGATGGAGGCGAAAATGCTGTAGGCCCGTGTGCTCAGATTTGAGTGCACGTCAAAGAACCCCAGGTGGTCAAAATTTCCGGAGCCCGGCCTCCGCTACGGCGTCTCTCATAATCATACGGTGGTTTTGGGACGTTAAACTCCACATGTCAATCAATTAATCACAATCTGTTAATTACCTAGCATGGCAGGACTGTAAATATATAGTGACGTGTTACATACGGATACGAACATTTCGACACGCGTAGAGCTTTTAAAGAAAATACTTGGCACAAGTTAGATGAAACGCCCTGCACGGTGTCATGGAGGCGATGAATTTCATAATAATGTGGTAGAATTCCCAAGTGCGCGGCTCATTTCTGGCGGGTAATTAAGCTTAAAAAGTTGCTCTTTCAATATAACCACCCGCTTCCTCGATCGATTTTGTAGATTTGCAAAAAATAATCAGTGTTCTGCCTAAGCTGAACGCCCAGATAGCGCTTGTTTGATTCGATATAAGCTCCGTAATTATCAGGGCTACTCAATTGGATTCAAGTCCTGTAATTTGATTCAAGCAGAGAACGCTATACTATACACCGTTGCTGGGAAATGCCCTTCAAACACGAACTCCATTAAATGAGGATATACTTCAAGCGCGACACGACGCTAATCGCAGACGTTTCGTGTTGTCGAGTATAGGCTATTAACCCTTAAAAGGTTATCAAGTTACGAGAGGTAACTCAGCACGCGCAAGTTAAGTATTTAACAGTTAAGTTCAAACACGTGAGTGAGTGAGAACAACATTACTATTGCGCGAAATTCCATACTAGAAAATGTTTCGCTATTCAATCGGAAGGGTCTTTGTGCAGGTCAGTCATATGCACGTTGACTCGCTGCATGAAAGTCTCAAATGGTCCCTATATACACCACTCTGAATTCAAAGACAAGAAAGTGGTTTCTTTTTTTCCGTCACTACAGGCGCTATATACTTCCTCCTTGCAGTTTATTCCCAAACCACGGATACAATGGCAGCACCATATCAGCGTTGCGCCTGAAACAACATGTCAGCCAAACCAGTATAGGTGTGTGAACGAGCGACAGAGAAAAGATATTAAAAGTAGAATAAACTGCCGCCAGGTTTTCTCGCTCTTCATAATCATGCATGTGCATGGTTGCCGGCCTTTGTTCCAGAGCACAGTCATTGTTGGTCCACATGAAGATGAGATGACTCGTTTGATCGTGGAAGCCGAACTTATTGACGCTCTAGGCGATCGATGTTTGTATCACCAAGCCACCAATAGCCTTCTCACACACTAAACGAAAATGACCTGAAATAACCTCAAAAACTGGGTAAACCATTTGTCCTCTAGCGCACTACCTTTCCTGGGTTTTTTTTACTACCTACTATCGAGGTAAAAATTTACTCTCGTGCTGACTGAGTTTTTGAACGTAGGAAGAGTGGTAATTATTTACCCCAGTGAGGTTTTCAGCGAGTATAGGGAGAGTAAATTTTTACTCTCTTCACAAGGTTTTTGAGGCGATTTCTGGGAGTTATTTCCTGTGGTAAAAAATAAAAATTGACAGGTGCATTCGCCCAGAGTCGACAAATTTATTGAATAGCAGAATTGATAGAATTTATTAAACGGCAGAATTGGTGACACATAGATTCACATACAGACTTACAGCAACACACAACAAATGCAGAATAATACACCACTGGAACAGACTGCACGCGTTCTCACCTACAGTTTGACAATCCGGTATATATAGGCACAACTTTTTGACCGAACGTGTAGTACCGGTAGGAGAGCCCTTTTTTGCATCGATTAACTACAACGGTTGAAGGTGCAAGCGTAAATTTAAGGTGGGCTGCAGGGCACTAAATGTCACACCGACCTTTTATTTTAAATCTACCCGATCTCACCTTTTTGAGTATCCAATAATCACCGGGCTCATGGCCCCACGCGTGTTAGCACTGCTGATGCACAAGTCCATAATATATACCTAAGTACGCACAAACCAAGGTAGCTCAATGATTTTCATTAAGCGACGGTGCACAAACACTGTGGCAGCACATATTCATCGCAACGGGCGTAGAGGAGCGGTGCACGCCTGCACACAAGCTTCTTACCGACGGCGTACTAGGCCTTTTCGAGGAGCACGGCTATCCGACGAAACACAGCTGGCGATCACAGAACACATATCATGCGCGAATTTCGTCGTTATTTCACACACAAATGAACACGTGACCGCTGGCTTACGGGGACGGGGCGGTGTATGCATACTTCCAACGAAAGACCACCGTCCGGGTATTCTTCGTGCTCACCGGCAGCCGCTTGTTGGTTCCGTCTGCGTCGTATCGGCTTCGCGCTACATGCTTGAGAACTGTTGGTACATGAGGTGGGCGATTCGGGCAGTACTTTACTCATGCAGACATCGCCTACTGTGGAACAAAATATATGCGATGCTTCTTTCACCTGCCCCGGCGACACACTCCCACTGGTCACTGGCGGCCGCGACTCGGGGACGACGACAGAGTGAAGCATTTTGCCTATTGCTTCTCCAGTAGGCAAGCACGGACGATGACACCAGATTGATTTTGTTACCACTGGCAGATCTTCGCGATTCAGCACGGAAGCGAAGTATCCGCGACGTGCAGGTTCGGAGGCGCTCAAAATCGCACGGTCGCTCGATGATGTAGGAAACACGTGAGATCCATCAGCCCAACCAGACACACAGATACCGAGCTTCTTGCACCGTCTCTCTCCAAGCCCCCCCCAAGCAAAAGCCAACAATTTGCGAAAATATGCAGAACAACTTTCCACAGCAGGTTTTCTTTCTTTTTTTTCTTTTCTGAGAGCCCCCCCCCCTTTCTTTTTTTTCGTTCACAGAATGCTGTTCTCGCTTGTTGGGCTTACGCTGCCCCTAGTTCCAGTGAAAGTGCATTGACTTGAGGTTAGTCCTGAGGCACGGCGATGCCAAAAAAAAAAGAACAAAAAAAACATCTGTGGTCCTCGCGTACCTTCAGAGTTCACTGAGAGCGTCACAAGGGGGGTATGGGGCAAAAGCCACCAAAGCACCTGCACCTTGCAGTCACGTGGTAATAAACTCTGAAACGCAGGTTAAAAATCACGTGATAGAAAACTCCCTACGTGGTAAAACTGGATTTTGACATCCTTTTACTACTTGCCTGAGAGGTGGTGGTAAAACTGTGTCATGTACTATCTTTTACTCCTACACGAGGTAGTAAATTTAAACGCAAGAGAGTTTTCAGAGGTCATGAGCCGCAAAAAACCCAAACTCGGATAGTTTTTGCTTACAGTGCACCTATAAGGAGCGTGGTTTCTTATAAGTATACGCGGTGATACACGGTAATATTCGGTGTGATTTGGTTGGGGTAAAAGACATTGTCACACATTCGTTCAAAAGATCCCACGTGCTTATTTTTCTGCCTGACGATTATGGCTCAAATGCGGTCCGAGTTTGAAATTAAACGCTTTGTATAGCGCTCTGTCCTGTACCTTTCCTGTTTCCTTATTTCGCCTCGCGCTATATAAAATTATTTCAGGATTTGGCACTTCATGCATGCTGTCACCTCGAGTTGCACGGTTTAGAACGCTCGAAACGAAGTGCATGCAGTCATTTGATTGCGCACAATAATCGTGCGAAGCAATTCAGAACGGGCGGGCGACTGCATGGAAAATCATTCGCATCAACTCGTATTCCTCGTGTATAGGCTTCCATATATCAACGTCGAGCCGCGCCACTGCTCGCGCCGTAACTGGGAATATACACGTTGCGTCGTTTCGCCACAACGCTGCCGCTCCCGCGCAGAGCTATCGGATCGCATGTATGGCGCGTCACAATATATTGCTGACTATAGCAGTGCTCCATGGCCGATTGAGGACGTGTCCTCGCCACTGCCTCTGCCAAATCCGCCGGCAAACCGCATTCGCCGGCAGCGCGTACACATCCTCAGCAACGCACAGCACGGTCGCTCAAACTTAAACTCGAGCTTGGGTTCCATATATATGCAGCAGTCAAGAGCTTATTTCGTCCTATAACATTACGTGAACAGGGTTGCGAACTGCGCTGAAAAGACGGGAAACGTCGGGAGGGAAAATAGCGCGCTCGTTCTAGTTCTGTGTACTTGGAGAGCTAGGTCCAACAACGAACTACTAAGTCCACCGTGGTGAAGTAACGCGGTTACAGCTGCTCACCTAAGGTCGCGGGTTCGGACACGGCGGTCGCATTTCGACGGAGACGAAATGCCGGAGGTATATACTGTGCGATGTGTACGTTGAACAACACCAGATGATCGAAATTTCCGGAGTCCTCCACAACCGCGTATACCTCATAACCATACCGAGGTCTCGGTATATACGTCAAAACCCCATGGATACGTGCACGGCGATCGGTCGGTCGCTTTCCTCACTGTGCGGTAAACTGCCAACGCTTGGCTTTTCCGTCGGTACAAAGAGTGCGCGAGCAATGAGGGTGATCGAGCGGGTATGGCTTAAGTATACATTTGTGTTCAACCAGAATACAGCGTATAACGAACAATGTACGCGCTTATATACACGTCAGTTCAGAGACAAGCACCCATGATCGCTATGCACATATACAGCATTGTTTAGCGAGCCACACCCACCGCCTAATCGCTTCGCTTTCTTCCGATTACTCTGCGCGATGCAAAGCGTTACTGCGAGCACAAAAAACGCGCATGTGTGTATGGTATATACCGCTCCGTACATCCTTAGTGCGCGTGTATACGTATACATGGTGCGCAAGGAAACCTATTCGTAAGCGTGTAGACATAACGCAAACAAAGCGCTAGTTGTACAGTATTCCTGAAGGCGGCGCTTTCATCGCCAAGACTGGGCACGACGTGTGTACATATAGAGTGAAGGAGGCTATATAGTGCGGATTGCGAAAGGCCCGCGTATAGAGGGAGCCCCACGTTTTCCCTCTAATCTAATCTAATAATATTGACGCCGCGCCTCCTGTTTGCGAACGGATTGGACGAGATTAAGACGCTCCACGGCGTCACCGACGGGATCGCAGGGCGCGGCGGAGACGGGACGGACGTTGGACCCCGGCGTTCGCTGGCCCCGTTGGGAGAACACTTCTTTTTTCTTTTTCTCTTTTTGTTTTATGATGGCTGCACAATGCATGGGGAGGCAACGACCTTGTCGACAACGTGCCTAAAACTGACGACGCGTCCCCATGCACGAGATTGTACGTAAAAAAAAGAGAGAGCGAAAAGAGGGGAGGTTACACGAACACACATGCTCATCACAAAGTTTCCTTTTTGCCCTTATAAAAAGAAACAAAAACAAAAAGTAAACAACCGCGACAATTACCATCAACTTCATTGTGTTCATTCACAGGAAAATAAATTAGTCCAACCGACAAGCAAGCTATGGAAGGCATAGGAGTCATTAATTCATCAATTGGGGTCTACAACTACAGTGTAAAGTGATAATGACATCTTCTGGTGGTGTGATCCCAACTCCAACCTTTCAGATTACTAGTCCGATGCCTTATTAATGAAGCTACGAAGGAAAGCGCTTCCCCTTTCACTTCGGTCGCTGTTTCTGTGGGCGTATTCCCTGTGTTGTACACGTTGCGGGTTCAGATACCACCAACGGGAAGCATGATTTTTCATCCACTTGAGTTCATTTGAATATGCGTCATTATTACTTTACAGTATGTAGATACGGTCAACAATTAACGGTTCCCGTGCTTTCCGCTGTACGATTGTCTGTCTGGTTGATTCGGTTGTGTCTAACAAAGAACTAAGCCCCTCGAAAAATTTTCTTCTTTCCCTCATTCACGGAGAGGACTATTGAAATGGTAGAAAACTCTACATAAAATATAGGCAACGTCACATTCGCGTGTGAAATAACGTAAGAAGTATTACACGACATTCGCCACGTTTTTCATATCTTATCACTGCTCCTCATCCGTATACAGATGGCCACTTGAAACATTTGCAGAAATAACAAATTATATTCGATTGCCTCTCAATCAAAATTTTCTTAACAGCAACAGAATGCAACACAATATAATCGACAGTTATGCCTGATGCCATGACGCCTTTTACTCTATACTGTCTTCCCAGCCCAATGACGTAATTTACAGCAAAAGACAAACTAGACTACAGGGAGAGATAGAGAAATAAAAGGAGAGGAAAGCGGGGAGGTCAACGAAATTTGCAGCATCCCGTTTGCTACCCTATAAACGAAAGGCAGGGACTAATAAATGTAAGAAGGAAAGCGGAGAAATAAAGTGGACGCGCAAAAAAAAAACTATATATAGAAAGCAAATGAAACGCTTGTTTTGGCATTCTGAAACTACAGCAATACTTCTAACACCGTGAACTACAGTGTAACGACTTCAACGTTAACGGAAAGGAATCAAAGTTGACGAAGAATAACCCTTTCCATTCAAACTAATTAAGCGTTCAATGCTCTATCAATTGTCCCCAATGAATCAAACAGTGGTTGTTCACTGGCAAGGCATCACCGCTTTCGAAGACAGCTATAGGGGCTACTTAAGGTGTCAAGATAAAGAAGCGTTTGATGTTACGTGTCCTGGAATATCCCTGTATTTGAATGCTCTATATATGCATCGAACAGTTCTTATATACTCAGCGAAGAAGCAAGTGTTTTCGAATGGTTGCTCATTGTCCAAGGCTACGTAACGATACAGGCGTCAAAATATGTCCGTGGTTTATATAGGCCGTCATCCGCAAATGGTATACCATTTACGGATTAGCTGTCAAACTGAAATTCCCTAAAATCGTTGTAGTCATTCGCTATACGCAGTTGCGGGCTCAGAAATATGCGCACAGACACCCAGAGCTGCTTCAGCGCCCATTTAAAAAAAAAGAAAAGCGTTTGTGCGGGCTACGCTTTCACGCTTCGTAAGCTCTCTATGCGTTCACAATTCCCAGTGAGTACACACAAGCCTTCATTATCTTGTTCTTTTTTTATTATTATTCAGTTATGCCAACGGGGGCGCGCTACAACCTGTTTTTCAAGTCTCACACCAGAGTGTGTGTGCATACGCGCCCTGGTCCGTCCGGCACGTTTCGCCGTTCTTTCACGCCTCAACGCGACTCCTGGCGAAGCTCTTGCGGCGGTACGACGTTCGCAGAGGCAAAGGGAATGCCGCGGGCTGCCCGCTGAGCAAGAAGAAGAATATAAACCCCGAGGAGAAAGAAGAGAAACGGACAGGAACTGCGCCCACAGGTGTCATTTAGGACGGTGGTTTCCTTTCTGGCCAGCGTATACAGTGCGACCCAATGAAGCCATCTTCTCGCCTGCAAGCCGTCAGCAAACGCAAGACACAAAATCGTAGGCGATATTTTCGAGGGCGTTGCCCAGAGAAGTCCACCGAGTCCCAAACTCGGCTCGATATAATCACGTTTCTTCAGAGATACAACGCGTTCAGAAACTCGCCGACAAGAATAAAACCGTGCAGCACTGGCTATATAACCAAGAGGCTCAACTCCTCAACTTCCCTTCCATTCCAGAAATTTTTTTAGTATTGCATGTTTTTAAACAAAGACACGCATATGAACGCACTCCCGAACATACGTGTACAGCATGAATGAATACCCCTCTACCCCCGCCCCTGCATATTATTATTATTTTTCTTTGGCTAAGCCACTGGTGTTCAGGTGAGTGTGCGCGAAGCAAGGCTTATATAGAGAGCTAAAGACACCATTCGAGGAATATCTACGGTGTCACGGCACTGCACGCAACTCCTACGCCTGCGCTTCCTTTTAGGAACCTTCAATAAATATCGCCGCCGACGCTGGCGCTTTGTGAGACAGCGTGGCGCACTCTTCTTTTATTCCTCGCAGAGCCCCGCGGCTGTGTGCGAGCGAAGCTGATAGACATGGCGGAGCGAGGCTCGAAAGTCTGGCAACTTCGCGCAGTCAACCAAGCGCGTAGCGGACGATCGTAGCTAGGCAGAAGTAGCGAAGCAGAAGACACAAAAAAGAAAATGCAGCGGGTGCAATAAGAAAGTAGCGGGAGGAAACGATGAAACTAGCAGAAGTGTAGAAGCAGACGACAGTGGGAGGCATAAAACCGTGTACAGTCGGGGAGGCAGTGGCAGTATATCTCCGACGTTGCAAAAAACTCTGCGCGCGCGCCCAGCACACTTTGTTGCGCGAGTCGCTCAAGATTACCTTTTCCTTGACTCTTTCTCGCCGCCAACTTATTTTCTCTTTCTCGCCGGAGAAGATTCCAGCGTCGTCGTAAACGTCCGAAATAGCTTTCTTTACGACGCCGCCGTAAAGCAGGGAGTCGCTTCTGTTTCGTTCACGCGACCCGAGCGCCGCCTGTGGGCAGCTATAGCTACTCGACGCGGTCGCGTGCTGTGCGCGTTGTGTAGTATATTGCGGACAGGCGCGAGGGTAAGAAGGGTTCCCGGCGGTCCGATCCGACAGCGGCGTGGCCGGCCGTGCGACGGAACAATATCCGAGCCAAGGCTGAATGCCAAGGATGCGCGTTGCTACGGAGTAACGCTAAAATAAGGCGTGTCTTTCCGCGAGTGCAACAATATGTTAATACGACATCGTAAGATACGCAACAGCAGTTATAACCATTTTATCCTTAAGGCACCTTAGTCAAGTTTTTTAGTATATTGCGAGATATGTGACAGGAGTATAGTATGCCGCCAACACGCATTTTAGCTGGACTTATGGAGAGAACGATAAGATTCATATGACGTAACAACCACACGAAGCGTACAGAAAGTGATGTCTATACGGATATATTATTCTACGAAAAAATGTTGCTGTCGTTTTAAGCGAACGTAAAGTATGAAAAAAAAAATTCGCTGTTTTGCCGCAAGGTCGAAGCAAGGAATGCGATAGCAACGTATGGGATGTCACGGGAAGAACTGCAAGCACATCAAAACTTGGATTGCGTAGCCCAAGTGCAACGAATGCCCGAAAAGAACACACAGGAAGAAGGCATTTTAACCACGTTCGCAGCTCGATGCAATTGGATAGTTTTTAAACGGCCAATGGTTTACGTGCACACAGAACCAAGCGATGCATACGAGTACCGATTACGTTATCGCGCTCCGCAGCTCTTATAGGCGAAGCTCAAGTGAGCAACAAGTTTTTTTTTCTTTCAGTAAGTAAGCTGCAAACAGCGGATTAGCACTCCCTAGATATTACGTCACAGAGGACATTGACATCGACCGCATGCCCCGGGCCGCGTCGGTATGTTGGCGCGAACGTTAAGCCTCGCAAGGTGCTTGACCTCCACGTGCGTCTATAACGTCCACACACGTGCCTGCCCTCGACACGACCGCGCGAGCCGCTCATAACGTCCGCATAAATTTCGCCAACTTCGACGCAATATAAACGGCGAACGCCGCAGTCGTTAAGTGCCCGCGGCGCGCTCGTGCCAGCCATGGCGTACGCCCATACTGCACCTGTGTAAGTCGTGTAGGGATGATAACAGGCAACAACGACTCAGTTTATGGTATATTCTTCGGAAACGCGCGTCTAAAAAGAAACGAAACAAATTAGCCAGTTTAGAGCAGTGAAGGCCGCTGGACCACAAAGCTGTCGCCCATTTATTTGGTCTCGCAATGCATTTTTCTCGCAAGTTTCGTGAAAGTTTTCACGCAGGATTCCTTCGTTGTTGCTTTTTTTTTTCTTAAAATGTAGCCATCCCTATAGCGTCGATATATGCTTATTCAAGGCTGCGCTATATAGTTTTTTATAAAGTCCCACTTACAGCACCACATATATAGCTAAACTAGACCGTTTTCATCCAGTTTTCTCACCATAGCCAGCACTTAACTCGAGGGTGTACGGTAGCGTTCCAGTATTTGCAATGTCCACGGGCTATGTAGGTGGCACGCCATGCAATCGAAGATGGCTTCCGGAGCAGGGTCAACAGCTGAAGTCGTATAGGAAAAAGTAGAACGTACGGACATATATATACACCCCGTGCCGCTTTTGCCGGATGAACTCTTCATCGTCAAATGAATGTACTATATCGGACCAAAGTATACTTTTTCGAACGATAAGAACTGATAAATGCTGGCTACCTCATTTTTTTGCCACAGTGCGAAGAGTGGCGTCACCTGATCGCCAGAGCATCAACGATGCCTTGCGTAATCCTGTGTGTGATACACAAAACTGCGCAAACTAGAAATGAATTGAATGGCACTCCGAGGTAATTGCTATACCGAGCCTGCCTGATGGATTTCCCGCAGTAGTATATCCGCTGGCGAATAGCGCACCATCACGGCTTGATGCACGGGACCGAATGTTTAACCATGGCGATGGTTTGTTTACATATTACGTCGTCGTCATTACTTGCGCAGTCATCAACGTGGAGTTGCTTCTTCGACGGAACACAGGAATTTAACTTCCCGTTAAGTGGCGCTTGTGTCACAGCTATGCCCTCTAACCGCGCGCAACTAATTCACCGCACTCGGATGTTGCAGGTTCCATATCAGCGCGATCAAAACCAGAATATCGGAAAATATTGAATTCACGCGTATGCCATTCGCGACGTCGAAAGTGCGAAAATTCGTCGAACAACATCGTCGTTCTGAAGTATATACCGGTGAAGTGCAGCAGAAGTTAGCCGAAGGGCGTGGATTGTAGTCGTAACTACACGTTTCATTGCTCTCTAACTATTTCGCTTCGCTGGTCGAACTCGAGCATGTTGGCGGCATGCAGCGCTCAATATTATCCACAGTAACTGGGCTGCATGCAATGCACGCGCAAAAGAAAAAAAAACATGTTTTTTTTTCAACTCGCTGAATGATACTATAAAATAAATACAATCAAAGCGACTTACGAGCGTAAAAAACATTAACGTACGAAGGGATGTGAAGTGCAACTCGCTCCTCGCGAGTTATAGAAATTAAGCTGATCGTTCATCGCCGCTATCTCTCTCGGTGCGTTGACATTCTTTATTGTGAGGTAAGGAAAAACAAATCCTTGGCCCGCACCACAAGCATATATCGGTGCGTTGACAGTCTTCTACGTCTAGTGAGGAATCCTCGTCATCAAGGTGTTTTTTTTTTTTTCAACATCACTGCTGAAAGCAACCTGAGGAATTCCTTCCGCCGAACTACTTCCACAACACCAACAATGCGTCACTTACTGCGTTTATCTGGGCGCGGTGAACATCTCGCTCTGAAAGCCGCCAACAAACGAATAGCTTGCAGTGTTCTGCCACCTATCAACAAATGCATAAAAACAAGCGAGGCAGCGCTGGCCAAGTTTTGGAAAAGCCAAATCTCGAGTGAGCGCGACTTTCCACGTACAATGAAGGTTATTGGATTCACAAAATCACTGACGAATGCCATATACGCACGACAAAAAAGGTGGTTTTAACTATACATAGGCCAGACGATAACACTTAACTTACCTATACGTGCCTTCAGAAAATATTGCCAAGCTGATATGTTTATCTCTGCGGCGTATACAATGGAAAGCGGGAGTTGCCACGTGCTTTTCACTAAAACATCGCGTCACGCAAGAACAAACAAAATTTATCGCGTCACGAACGCTGTGGTGTATTCACTGATGCACGGAACATGTAAAGTGGTTAGCTTTCGATTTTTTTTTTGCTAACGCGTTAGCACCGAGGCTAACACAGCCAAACAAGAGAAGGGAGCGTCTGCCTATGCATCCTAGAGAGGACGCTCCTGAATTCCGCTAGGAGGCGCGACAGTCTATATTGACATTGCGAATTATTATCACTTGTGTTGCTATCACGCCTGCACAGAAGCTCAAGCAGTGCAGTCATCATCATAACCGTCATTGTATATCTGACATCATAGTTATCATATTCAGCAGCATGTTGTTCTACTTATTTACTTATTAATTCTTCCTGAGAAAGGCGGGCTTGTGTGAACGCCTCTGACATGCGGTGGAGTTCTACACGCTGCAGTGAAATTACTGTCAGTCTCTCTTTTTTTCTTTTCCCTCTCTTCCCTCTTTCTCATTTTTCTTGTTTCCTTTCCCAATTCCCAAGTATAGGGTAGCCAACCGGATGTCTTTCTGGTTAACCTCCCTGCCTTCTCTTTTTTCAGGGTAAATTGGTGTGCGCAAAAAACAGACAAACGACGGCAGAGAAGAGACAGGGACAAGCGCAGACTTTCAACTAAATTTAATTCTTCGTCAACCTTCATATTTACAGTCGCAGAACACAGTCAAGTGGTCACGAGGACAGAACCTAATAGTTTACAACAGGCCACGCAAAAAATGACGCTCACTATCAAATAGCGATATGGATGTATCACTAACACAGGTATTGCCTCTAGCAGAAATATAAAACGCTTCCATCAGTTCCCGGGCTGTGGTATCAGCACTCCGACCCAAAATCCTAATCTCCGAGAAAATCGGTGAGCACATGCAAGCTTTGCAATGCGCGGGCAAATGCGTGATCCCGTTATTTTTAAGTGACAGCTCATGTTCCCTTGCACGGTCGTTCACGCAACGCCCCGTATGACCTTCTCTTTTTTGTTGCTTCCGCCACCTCCCCTTCCATGGTCACATGACCTGCATGACGCAGGCTACTACTACTACGACGACGACGGCGACAATGATGACGTCGGCACAAGGTAGCTAGACAGTCTCACTGTAAACAAGCATAGACAATTCCCGTTATGGTATATGTATATACAGTCCCGTATACAATTGAAATAAGCACAAGTTAGGGTCAACTGATAGCCCTTTATTTGTAGTTGTTATAAGCAGCATGCGTTATATCAGTGTTATTCTGGCTTGACCGCTTACTTTGTGGCCGAAGTCATGTTCGACGATCCATAAGCGCCTAGCAAGATTGCGCCATTACTTAATAACTCGCGAAACTTGTATATCGTATTGCTTAATTTCCTGTCCGCGTTTCACGACTGTATATTACAAACGTTATTATTAACTTGCACTATAGCATTGTTCATTATGAGTCTACTTCCAATTTCGCCCCGCCGTGGTGGTCTAGTGGCTAACCCGAGACCTGCTGACCCGCAGGTCGCGGGCTCGAATCTCGGCTGCGGCGGCTGCATTTCCGATGGAGGCGGAAATGTTGTAGGCCCGTGTGCTCAGATTTCGGTGCACGTTAAAGAACCCCAGGTGGTCGGAATTTCCGGAGCCCTTCACTACGGCGTCTCTCATAATCATATGGTGGTTTTGGGACGTTAAACCCCACAAATCAATCAATCAATCAATCAATCAATCAATCAATCAATACTTCCAATTTCACTGTAACCCGTTTACTCAATGCCATTGGATGTGTGAGGTATTTTTTTAATAAATGCATAAATAAATAAATAAATATGCGAACATCATTGCTTTGCGTGATCTCGATGCTGAACAGCGGCTAGAGTACGCTATAGTGCACTGGCGTGGCCAGAGGGGTGGGAGGAGGGGTTGGTGTTCCTGCCTAACCGAAATTTGTTTCCCAGCGTTTCGTGTCTCAGTATATAGGAGACCAGTGCTGGATAGGTGGCGTACCGGGAAAAACAACAACAACAACAGGAGTCGCGACATGCATGGCTCGGCCGCTTGCGCAGAGACCCAGCCGCATGCATGTGTATACTGCCGCGAGCAATCGCACGTGTGTACCACTCCCGTCATTGATTTTGGCCCGAACAGCGCCCCCAATACTGCATGCAGTGTGGTACGCTTTATCACTTGATATAACATTATCCTAATATTATTTCATGAGATCTAACGTCCCAAAACCATATATGATTAAGAGAGACGCCGTATGTATACAGTGGAGCGGGCTCCGGAAATTTAGAGCACCAGGGGTCTTTTTAACGTGCACCTAAATCTTAAGCACACATATACCTCAAGCATTGTCGCCTTCATCGAAATTGGGGCCACCAGCCGGGATATCACTTTTATCTTGAGGGTATATACTTTCATATAAGAAGGTGCTGCAAAACGGAGAGAAGCTCTACAAAGCTGATTACGTCAGCGGAAGCGGCTGGGATATGCGAGGCTTTGACCGTATATTGGCGACCGCGGAAATTCCAGCGATGGTCCCCTTATATATACCCTTACGAAAATGTCATATATGGCCCTTATATGGATTATATGTTGTCATATATAGGTATATACGTCTGCATATGTGGCCACCATTTGCCATATATGGAGTCAAATATTGCCATATATGGCATCGGTTTCCCATATAGGGGTGTATATCTGGCTTTATAAGGTAGGTCTCTCCCATATATGGAGTAAAATGTTGCTCATATGTGGCATCACGACGCCATATATGGCGTCAAATAGATTCATATATGGGAGGAACACCACATATATGAATCGTTTACCGTATATGGTGGTACTTTTAGTGTGTACAATTTATATAAATAAAGGAACCCAATTTTATATTGTGTATACATACGAAAGGAAACATCTTTCTACATGAGTGTGCCTCTCTTGCAACATGTAAACAATGCATGATGCCAAGCTATATATACACGCGTGTATATATATATACACGTGCATATATACACGCATAAATATAACACACAACACAAACAGGAAAATACATAAATACTGGAAAAAAGAAAATATAGTTACACCGACATTTAGGAAAAAAAAACAAAGCAAAAACGGCTGAGCTGCTAAGCGCAGTTTATACTTAATCTTTTTGTTATTATTAAGCGCCTATCCGTATATACGGTCCATACCCGCGCCATAGCCGATGCACTGTGCCGTAAAAGAGGCGAATTTTATGGCACGCACGCGCAAGGCTGGCGCAGCGCTCGTGCGGTTTATATGCACAACATGCCTTCGCGAAAACTGCGTCGCGTGCGTTGGACCGAAAAGAGAGCTGTTTTTTTTTTCTTTTCTGTAAGTACTAAAAAATGAGAATTGAGTGGTCATGTATATACTGACAGTAGAATAGTAAGGTGTGCGTGTAAATAGTTTATGATTGTGTCAACTGTTCGAAGAAAACTGTGTATTGGCATGACATTTGAACTGGTTTCAGTATGCTATAGTATGTTTTTTTTCTTTTCCATATTGTTGATTTTTGGGTACCGTTCTGTATTATTCTTTTTTTTTTCGCTGCAGAACTTTGTGATATGGAGTAGCCGAGGCGATATGCACCTCAACCTCTCCACAGCAAAGCAGTTAAAACAGAACAGAACAGAATTGAGTGACGGCTCGTGTTTTTTTTTTTTTTTTCAAGGGCGAAGCTACGTACGTCGTGGGTCGTATGTTCCGTGTCGTCGTATAGAATATATATATACTACACTTGCAGTGGACCGCCTGTCGATAAAGACGGTGTCAAAGCATATCCACAAAGTGAATGATGATGAGTGGCGGCGCCCGTCAGTCCACCCGTGCTTCCATGCGTCCGTCCGTCCGTGCCTCCGTCCGTCCGTTTCGCCACACTCGTTATCATTCACCTCGTGGATATTGCCGTGGTTTTGATATGTGGGGTTTTAACGCCTCAAAACCACCATGTGATTGTGAGAGACGTCGTATGTAGTGGAGGGCTCCGGAAATTTCGACCACCTGTGGTTCTTTAACGTGCACCCAAATCTGAGCACACGGGCCTATCGCATTTTCGCCTCCATCGGAAATATAGCCGCCGGCGCCGGAATTCGATCCCGCGACCTTCGGGTCAGCAGGTGACTACCTTGACCGCGCGCGGGGCCATATAAACGCAACAAACTCATACGTCCTCACACGAGACCTGGAAAAGAATTATTATAGTGAAGCAATGTTACTATAACCACCCGCCACGACGGTCTGGTTAAGTATACTCGACTGCTGACCAGCAGGTCGCGGGATCGAATACAGGCCACGCGGCGGCCGCATTTTCGATGAAGGCAATATTGTTCGATGTTCGAGTGCTTAGATTTAGGCACACGTTCAGATCCCCAAAGGGGCCAAAACTTCCGGAGCCCACGGTGTCCCTCATTTGATGGTTTTTGGCGTTATGAACCCCAACAATTATTATTAGCGCAAGGTCTACTTAACCGCTTAGAAGCCGCAGCCGGTGAAATATACCGGTGACTCTCCGAGGAGAAATCATGCACCGTCGAAGGAGTCGGGGCGAGCACGTCGTCGGCGCTCGCCCCGACTCCACCGGTCAGCCTGCCGGTCAGTCTGCCGTGGTCAGCCTGCCGGTCAGCCTGCCGTGGTCGAGCGAAGCCTACTTCAAACCGCTTCAACGTTTTAGACGGTGAAACACCATGGGGGCAATCGCTGACGATCGCAACAGCTTACTTTTGTTAAGATTAAATTATTCCTCGAAATTTTTGTAACTCAGCCCTTTGAAGGGAGGAATACGGGGCGTTTCGTTGAGGAATCGAACCGATATACAGCGTGGTTCAACGATGCGAAACATGCACCTTGAAACGTTCACATCTAAAACCAACTGGTCGTTACAAATCTTCACTGCGCTGATAATTTCGTCGCATGTCGACAGATGCTCACACGGTTAGCCACATAAGACGCTGATGTTTAGCACCTACGTGCAAACAGATGCCCGTACATAAACACACACACACACACACACACACACACACACACACACACACACACACACACACACACACACACACACACACACACACACACACACACACACACACACACACATACACTAACACACACACACACACACACACACACATACACTAACACACACACACACACATACACTAACACACACACACACACACACACACACACATACACTAACACACACACACACACACACACACACATACACTAACACACACACACACACACACACACACACACACACACACACACACACACACACACACACACACACGCACGCCCAAACGTCATTACCAGAAAAAGTTTTCAGAACTCCCTCCTCAGGTATATTTCTAACCACGTGACCTGGAACACCGTGGGGTGGTAAACAAGGTCATGTTCTTCATAAATTCTGTCATTAAGCAGCATGGCGTTTTACGACATGTGCTGAGTTTTATCCGAACCAGGGAGTAAATATTTCGGGCATGCAGGGAAGTTTCGCGAGTTCATATGCGGCTAATTTTTACGTATACAGTGATATAGCTCAGAGACCTGACGTGGCTCTGTGGTAGAATACTTGACTGCCACGCATAAAGCCTGCAGGTTCCACTGCTGCTGGTACACAGCCATTTATTGCTTGCATTCGTCCGGTAAACGCTGCCTATGGCAACTTTTTTCTTTATGTGGTCTCGCCGTTACTCGGTGGATACTAAGTACCGATCACCTGTGGCGCATAGCCGCATACCAGTTGCACATATACCGACCATGTATATGTGCCACTGTCTGGCGGAAAGTGTGGATTAACGCTAATACGAGTGATCAAGAACTAATAAAACAGGCAAGAAACAACCAGAAGTCAAACAATGCCAACTGCGTAACCAGTGCGTCCTTGAGTGCTCCGACAAGTTTCAAGAGCTTCAGGCCTAATTATTCATCGTCGTCAGCCACAACGCCATAAAAGCGCAACAAAATGTCTTGCATGTATGTTGCGGGTATATACCACGATTCTTCGAACAATGACTATAAAGATAGCATATAGTGAATGCCGCCCCCCCCCCCACTACACAAAAATTAAGATGATTTCTGGCGTACTGCAGGTAACCCAGCAAGTGCAGTTGTAGCAGTCACCCAAAGAGTGTTAAAAAAAGGGGCTTTGAAAGGTCACTCTTCTAGCTTTCGCTGTGACTGCGTTGCGCGCAGGCCTGCGATTCTTTTTAATTGTTGTTGGAAGTGTTCGTCATGTTGTTTTAATGAAATAAAAATTACAAATGAAGAAGCCGTCACCCTCGAGCATATGGCTTCATTTTACACGCGTACTTCTGTGCGTGCAGTTTACTACGAGGTATATCGTGCACCGACCAGAGGGCGCTTAATTCTACCTTGCGTTATACTATTATACCAACGTGGACATCCCGACAATGTAACCGGCCTATGTACGGGGAACCATTCACCAGCTTTCGCGAAAGTGTTAATTTGCCACAGTGTGCACATACACCGGACACTCTGTGCTACACGTGGGAACTACGGGTGTGGAACACAGACTTGCCTAGGCTAATAATAGCAGCACCAGCAATGCAACAAAGAATTAGCCACAGAGTCGTAAAAGAAATATGGGACTAAGACTGTCGTATCACGTGCACGCTGGCCGATTCTATAAGAGATCGACGGGCTGCAAGCTGACCACGTGTTTGAGAACCTTGCTTTAGACGTACGTTATAAGTATGAATTAAAATGGCATTTATCCTTATCAACACGTCCATTAAGCAGACATAGAAACAGAGCGTACGAGCTCTCTCTCTCTCTCTCTCTCTCTCTCTCTCTCTCTCTCTCTCTCTCTCTCTCTCTCTCTCTCTCTCTCTCTCTCTCTCTCTCTCTCTCTCTCTCTTTCCCTTTCTCTCTCTCTTTCATTCTTTCTCTCTCTCTCTCTATATATATATATATACATATATATATATATATATATCTGCAAATGTTCTTCGCGGTACGGACTAAAGTGTGTGCAGGCACACTTAAAACGCGTACACATAAGAGGCAAAGAAGTAACGCCCAACAAAACAATTGTTTCGACAGGCGTCCACACATTGAGTCCCTTCCCATCTGAACACGACCCGAAGGTGTTAGAACCGCTAAGCTCATATTTGCCCAAAATGCTATAAGAACCATGACACCGTAAAGAGTGACAGAAAACGCCGCTGTATTCACGAAAAACCGGGCCGGCGATTGAATCATCGACCGAGTCAGAAGATAACAGTCGAACGAGAGAAGAGGTGCATGTGACATAAACAAGGAAGGTATAAATTATGTAAGCAAGTGTTAATGCAGCCAGAGGAGTGCGAGAGCGAAGGAGGCCGATTTTGAATGAAAAATCAGCGCCATGTTTTCGGTTATCTACCGAGGTCGTACGGCGAGCTTGTCAAACAGCGGATAAATCAAACATGGCGCCCTTGCGAGCGCCCAAACATGGCGAGCTTTTTTTCGTTTAATCCAATCCCGGAAACGAAAACGACCGTTTGCCCATCCCTATATGGTGCCATCGCGTGGAGCTTTCGGGTCATTTTTTTATTTTTATTCCATTTTTGGTAATTTCATTTTTTTCTCTGCTTCAATCGTCGACACGCTTTAATTGACACGTGCTCCTTTCCTCCATCGTCGCAAGAAAGCCGAACCATGTAACTTCTCGATCTTTTCCTCTCTCCCTCTCTTTTTTTTTCTTCGGTATGTGCATTTATTGTTTCATATTTCGGAATATCGCAGACACTTCCTCAATCCAGCCAGCCGTCCACGTCTTCAACGCTGGCGTTCGCGGACAGCGTCAGAATGAGAACAGGCGTTCACACAAAAGCAGAAGCAAAAAATAAAGAAAAGCAAAAAAAAAGGAAGTCTATAGCAAGCCTGCGCAAAAGAAGCAAGCCCGAAACTGGACGCTGGAAGGAAAGAGACTGAAGAGGAAAAAGAAGCAAGAAGGCTTCCCCGGGATTGGTCGACCAGATCGGTGACGTAGCAGGAAAGGGGCTGCCCTTCGCTTCTCCCGGGGGCGTGGCTTCGCCTAGTGGGCGGGGCCGCACACGCGCTTGGAAGGAAAGGAGGAGGAGGGATGGAGGGGGGTCGTCACTCGTCACCGCAAAAAGAGCGCGGCAAAAGTGACGTAGTGGCAGACGCCGAGGACGACGACCATGGACGTCGGCTATACGCGAGCCCGACGAACACTGCTGCGAACGAAGTGGAAAACGTTCGATATTTCTTTCTTCCTCTCTTTCTCGTTGAGCCTGTCCGGCCAGACTTCGTTTTCTGGAGTATTTTGTGCGTTTTCTAAGCTGCCTCGGCGTCTTCCCGGGTGGCGTATAGCAAATAAGGCTTTTGCACTGTGTCGTCTCTCAATATATGTTTTTTTTTTAACTCCTTTCTTATGTGCTGCGTTTTTGGGGACCCTTCCGTGAGCCCTGCCTTATTTTACTTATAGCTGGTCGTTGTTTCAGACGCCGTCCAGAAGGCGCGACAACCATGGGCATGAAACAAACTAATAAAATATGACAACACAATTAAAAAAAAACATCTTTATCGATACAATTTCTTTTTGTTATTTTTTTGTGTCAGAACGTGTCGGCCTCTGAGACTTCCTTCGCCTAGCTTTCCTCTCTCTGCGCGTTCAGTTCCTGTTTTTGGGCGGACATAACTTCAGTCCTTGTGCCATTTAGCGTCTTTTTTTTTCCTCTTTTAGCAGTGTGTATAGATTACTACAGACCTCTTTCCTTCCCTGACTATCCGCACAGGCGGCAACAGTAGCGACAGCCCTTGGAACAGTCGATATTGGCTCCGTTCCCTGTCGCCGAAGAGCTGAGTCGAGAAAGAGGGGAATAGAAAGACAAAAAATCTTTTCGTTGCCCGAAGTGCGCGTTCCGACTGTGTTACTTATATTCCAGGCAGCCATCGTCTCTGGGTGTCCACTCGGTGCATTCATGCCGCGATCTCTGTTTGAACTTCGTTTTCGGACCCAATGATTCCCCTCCTCCACGCCACGGTGCAGGAAAGAAAGTAAAAACAGAACCGTCTCACAGAGGCCCCGAACCGAATGAAGAAAGCGCTGCTGCACACAGATGGACGGACGTGTGGACAGCGGATCGATATCGGGGACAGGACTAGACGCGCAGTGCTCGAAAAGGGGAGATGGGAGAGAGAGACACAGAAGCCGTGGGAAGGGAGAGAGGGGGATACAGAAGGGAGGAGTGGCCAAGAAGGCGCCGGTGTAAAGAAGGAGTGAATGAGAATGGTTGAACGCTGTGGAACAGGATGGGCGGGGGGGGGGGGGGGGTGCAGCCTCTGCAATTCCTACCAGAAGACACTATATAGATACCGATTGGTTTGGCACTGCGTGGATTCTGCCTATCGGTCATGTTTTCGTCAAGCATTTTCTTTTTCTTTCTCACAGTTTTCTCTTTGCGCGAGAGACAGAAATGCTTCGAATGTATCACGGCCCCACCGAACGCCGTCTTCGAATTCCTCAGAGATGGCCAGCTTGCAGGCACTTTCTAAGATTTCTTCACAGCAGCATGCAGTGTTCATCAGCTCGCGGTGACTGTCGGAAAAGGCAGAGGCAGCGGCGTAGCCAGGGGATGGCGTATGCGACCCGTGCCCTCCCCCCCTACCCCGCAAAACTTTTTTTTCGCCATCGCGGAGAGACAGCAAGAAATGACCATTTCGAATAGATGCTCTTCCCAAAATAAAAATAAAAAAGGTACCCCCCCCCTCCCCTCCTAACAGCTCAGCAATTATAGAACTTACACCACAAGCACGCGTGAATATACCCGAACAATCATCGTTTAATAACACATTTCGAGCTAATTGGTTGTTCGTATACTCAGGCGAAAACAACACGTATTCTGACGAGGACGGACCGAGGAAACACAGCGTCTGTGTCTTGTGTTTTCCCGGCTATAGTCCTATATATACCGCTTTTTTCGCCTCGGTACGATCGTTTAAGCTTTGAATCCGAGGTGTAGCGACTATAACGTTTACAATCGTTTCCGGAGACGACGTATGAGAATCATGCGTGAAACCTCTCACGTGTCGTCTTCGTGATGATAAGGTCGTCTCGCCGAGGCAAAGAAAGAAAGAAGCGTTGTGCCTCTTTCGTTCATTCAAGGTTAAGCTATTTTGTCTCGTCTTAGTCTTCCTGCTATATCATCTTCATTCTGCACTCAGTGGTTGACACCTCTATCTGTTGCAAACATATGAACAGGCGCACGAACATGTATTGTGCGAGTTTTCTCCATATATATGTCCGCTGTTCGGGCACAAACCCTCGCGACTGCGAAAGCACGCGTATTAAGGACGGGACGTTGTCGGCAGCTAAATCATTTTAACAACGGAAGTATAAGCTGTTCGTTCCACCGGCTTGCGTGACCAGCGCAAAAGAAAGCGGCTATGCGATGCAGTAACTGGCGCGTATATTCGAATATCGAATAGCGATCGCTTGGTATAAGCAGTATATATATAAGCGCCTCAGACGTATGCACCACACGACGTTAAGCACTGCTTACAAACTCATGAATGCCGCTATTCTTTAAAGACAACACCAACAAGATCATCAGCGATTCCAATCGCGCACACTTTAGGCGAAAAAAATTCATCAGGCTTTTTTTTTTCTTTACTATATATATATCTGACTCTCCCATGCGAACAATCTCTCCGACTATCTTTCGGAGAGTTGTGTTGACTCTCTTTCCAAAAGACACGTTGACTCTGTTTTGGATAGTCATGCGTCCCACGGCTCTCCGAAAGAGAGCCAATTGTCTCTCTAAAGACATTCACACATGTTATTGTCACATGTGCACAAAAAAAAAATCAAATCAGTGTTGTTGTTGTTTTTTTTGTCTTTTTAGAGTGCACTCACCCTCACCTTGTATACATAACGCGCACATTTTTTTTCCGTAACCCCCTTCAATCAAAAAGACTGCTCACAGAGGGGAAAAAATAGCGAAAGAACTCTCGGTTAACAAAATGCGCAGCAGCATCCAACCATCGTGCCAATCAATCAGCGAATCGATGACATATCCGTCCGCCCCAATCAATCAACCACGCTCGCGAGCACATGCTCGTCCCTGTCCTCTTTCGTTGTTCGCGCTAATCTTCTCGCCGTTCACGTCCCTGCCCCCTGTTCTTATCGTTTCCTTTATCCATTATTATTCTCCACCGCTCACCCCTGCACTCCCCACCAAAGCCATCGTATTAGGACAGTGCCCGTCGTCAAATCCTCCCCGCTGTCTGTCGTTCGAGCGGGTCGCACCAATCCCCGAAACGCAATGCACACAGAGACAAAGCTGCAGACAGGCCGGAGCCATCTTCCCGCAAGGGCTTTGGGAAAACGAGACAATAGAGGAAAATCTAAGGGGAGTTTGTACCGGGTGCCGGCAAAAATAGGGAGGAGGGTTTGTGCGGCTGCAGGGTATGATACGGCTCCCAGTCACACCGACCACGTATATTTTCACCGTCGCGCAACACCCCCCTTTTTTTACACTAACGTGAACACGAACAAAACGTGCCCCCGAGACGGCTTCAGACACGCACATAGACAACCACCATATGCCAACGTGCAGCACACTGCGACGATCCAAGTCTCGCTCTTGTTTTGCCCCTTTTGGCAGCACATTAGTCGAATCCCGACCTATGCATCCCTTGGATGCCTTTTAATTGGATCACGGTACTACAGAACACTCGATAATCATAACTTATATACATTAGGCTCGATCAACGGTAGAAGGTATACTATATTTACACGCGTTATCTAAGAAAACCATACAGGGATTAATGATACAGTTCATTCGCGCAATAGTTCGATAAAACGCCTTAAATGGCACAACTTATCATTGTATACGTTCAACAGCAACGCCCCGCCACGGTTGTCTAGTGGCTAAGGTACTCGGCTGCTCACCCGCAGGTCGCGGGTTCGAATCCCGGCTGCGGCGGCTGCATTTCCGATGGAGGCGGAAATGTCGTAGGCCCGTGTGCTCAGATTTGGGTGCACGTTAAAGAACCCCAGGTGGTCTAAATTTCCGGAGCCCGCCACTACGGCGTCTCTCATAATCATATGGCGGTTTTGGGACGTTAAACCCCACATATCAATCAATCAATCAATCAATCAATCAATCAATCAATCAACAGTAACAAGAAAAAGAAAGCACGGAATACCCACTCACTGAATGGTGATGAGTCGACGAAGCACGTGAGACCGATTCGTTGTTGCCGTAAATCACCTGTGACATTGACTGTATACCCACGCATGTAAATGAGTGACAAAGTGGTGTACAGTTATATACAATGTTTATTAGTCATAAACCGTATGTTGTATTGAGTTGTAAATTTCGTTTTGCCTTCATTATTACTGCAGGATATATATATAGCCTGAAGTTGGCGAGAATGAAGTGTGCATGTTTCCCTGGAGTTTGTTGGTCGTTTCCTGCCACATTAAATGCATCGTAGGGCATAGCGAGACACCATATATATATACTGCACAAACCAGTCGTTGTCCGTGATCATCGTCATCACGGGTATACGGTGCACGCCATTGGACAAGCCTCGACCTTATAAGGAGCTTCGCCTTAAAAAGAAACTCTTGAAATCTTCAAGATTATCTGCGCTTACAGATATTGATCACGAATTTTATACGTTCCGAAAAAATCTTAAGCACTAAATTAGCCCGCTTTGCCAGTGACAAGTGAGGTGCATGTGCTCCACTCGCGAGCATATACCTTAATTTCTATTTATTTGTCAAGGCCTAGCTGGCACGGCTCTGCGATAAAATTCTATAAAAGTTTGTCTACAGTCTATACATATTTATTTATTTATTTATTTATTTATTTATTTTACCCTCAGGGCCAAATGGCATTACAGAGGGGGGTGGGTTATTTACAATAAAATATTGAATTTAACAAAAAAAGCAGTGAATACGGTTAAATCGTACAAATAAATTTGAAAGAGCACAATGTTTGTTAATATGCTGTATAATAATACATGTTAGGTAATACAACAACAAGCCTAAATATACAATGTTAGCTGTTGCAACAAAACACAAAAAAAGAACTTATTACACAATGTTAGCTAAAGAATCACGGAACAAATTGTTATCAGTAATAGCAACAATGTCACCGGGAAGTCTGTTCCACTCCTTTGATGTGCGAGGCAAAAAAGAATTGAAAAAAGTTTTTGTGTTGCATGAAGGGATGCCTACTTTGTGATGGTGGTCAATGCGGTGGGAAATGTGCTGTGGGCGAAGTAGTAGTTGGGCATGCAAGATGGGATGATGGTAGATCTTGTGAAATAGAGTTAGACGGGAGACTTTTCTGCGAGATGCTAAGGAAGGAAGTGCAAGTGAAGTTTTCATGGTTGAAATGCTAGCGGTTCTGTTATAATTGGACAATATAAAACGAACGGAGTTATTCTGAACAAGTTCAAGGGAAGTTACCAGGTTATTATAGGTAGGGTCCCACACGGCTGTAGCATATTCTAGTTTAGAGCGTATTAGTGTTTTATAAAGTAGCAGTTTTAAACCATGTGGAGCGTTAAAAAAGTTACGTCGTAAATAGCCAAGCATGCGGTTAGCATTGATAATGATGTATTCAATATGAGTTGTCCAGTTGAGGTTAGTTGTTATGTGAACTCCAAGATACTTATAAGAGTTAACAGAATCCAAAGGAATGTTATTAAGATAGTAAATAGGTGAAGTAGTGCAACTTCTTGATACACGCATGATTTTACACTTTTTAATGTTTAGGTCCATTAACCATTTATCACACCAGTTAGATATAGCGTTAAGGTCAGACTGCAATATATTAATGTCATTATCGGTAGTAATTTCTCGAAAAATAACACAGTCGTCAGCAAATAGATGAATTTTTGATGATACAACTGATGACAGGTCATTAATATAAATGAGAAACAACAAGGGACCTAAGACGGACCCTTGCGGAACGCCAGAATGAACTTCGCGAAACGGAGAATTATGACAGTTGGCAGTAACGAATTGTGATCTGTTAGTGAGAAAGCATTCTATCCACATTAGTAGGTTACCGTCAAGGTTTAGTTGATGTAGTTTGTAAAGTAGAAGTCTATGGCAAACCTTGTCAAAAGCTTTTGAAAAATCTAAAAAAATACAGTCAGCATGGGATGATTTATCAAGGATCTGATGTAAGTGATGAGTGAATGATATTAGCTGTGTTTCACATGAATATGTTTTACGGAAGCCGTGTTGTGCTGACGTGAAAAATGAATTTGATTCTAAAAAATTGACTATGTTTGTAAATATTATATGCTCGAGCATTTTACAACAAATACTGGTTAAAGAAATGGGACGATAATTATTCGAAGAGTGTTTATTACCAGATTTATGGAGTGGAACGACTTTTCCGATTTTCCATTGACTAGGAATAGTAGAAGTATCTAGTGACTGTTGAAAAATTTTAGTAACTATAATGGAACTATAAGCGCTAGTATTTTTTAAAAATTTTGTGTTAATACCATCATAACCAGGAGATGAATCGTTCTTAAGTGATTCAATGAGACGTACAACTCCAAGAGTTTCGATAATCACGGATGACATGGGTGAATAATTGTGCAAGGTTGCGCTAGGTAAATCATTATGGCTATCTACGGAGAAGTTTTGGATAAAAGAATCGTTGAGAACAGAAGCGCAAAGGGCTTCACTAATTTCGTTACCGGATGAATCGATCAAAGAAATATGATTGTCAGATAAGGGGTTAATAACTCGCCAGAATTTTTTTGCATTTGTTTGTAACATAGACGGCAGAACTTGAGTGAGGAAGTTGTCTTTAGCGGATTTTAGTGCAGATATGTAGATGGATGATGCAGATTTGTAGGCAGCCCAGCGTGGGTGGTTAGTAGGTAAACATCTTGCTGCACGATAAAAACGTTTCTTTCGGTTAGATAAGCGTTTGATGTACGCGTTGTACCATGGCGCACGTGCGTTAGCTGTGATAGTACGGCAAGGGATATACTTATTGGTTAGTTGTTCAACTTCAGCTGCAAACATATCCCAGTTACACTGCACTGAACGGGTATCAAAACTGCTTAGAAATATGTCTAGAAAAGTTGCTAGTTCACTGTTTATCTTGTCAAAGTTGGCTTTTTTATAGTCCCGTATCTTTTTCTTTTTTTTATCTCTATTAGGACAGGGTGCATTAAATGAAAATGAAAGTAAAGAATGGTCACTGATACCTGGTGCGTAGGTTATAGCGGTAACAAAGTCTGGTCGGTTTGTTAGTATCAGATCAAGAATGCTAGCACTGCTAGTAGTTGCCCTAGTCGGTAAGGCCACTACTTGCGTCAGGGAAAACGTTGAACATAGGTTAATGAATTCATTTGGTTGCGGCGAAGACGGTAAAGAGTAGGGTGCGTATGCGTTCCACATTATACTAGGAAAGTTAAAATCTCCGAGGAGAAACAGGGGATGTGATGGAAATCGTGTGCAAACTATATTAATTGCGTCGTGAAGTTCATCGACAAATGTTGAAGGTGAAGAGGGAGAACGATAGCATACACCTAATATTATCTTATGGTGTCCAATGGTTACTATAGCCCAGACTAGCTCTAGTTCAGTGTTAATATGAATACAGGAAGAAGGAGTGTCTTTTGAGACTGCCAGAAGAACGCCGCCTCCCCTGCGCACTGTCCGATCACAACGGTACATGTGAAAATTGTTTGCGTCATCAAAGATTTCTTGATCGCGGACATGCGCATGGAGCCAAGTTTCAGTCAATGCAACTATTTTTGCGCTACATGTATCAATAGCTGATGATAAAGAATTATATTTATTTAGTACACTTCTAACGTTAGAAAAAATGACAGATACCTGAAGATTTGATTTGTGGTCACCTCCCCTCGCGCAACCCTATGTAGTCGTGTTCACAGAAGAAGAAACTCTCGCATTATTGACATAATTGGTACGTTTTTTCACCTCTAGAACTTTGTCGCACTCGGGAAAATACATGTAAAATACGAAACAAAAGGACCCCTTTTCAATTTCGCATATTACTGAATCGCGGGCACCCAGGAAACAAGCGGGTTCCTTGCCAACACGAACAAATCCATCGTGCAATATACATCGCACACAGAAAGCACCTTTGTTTCCGATCTCGCGATACGTGCGCCATCCGTCGGCCACGGACGCAAACAAAGGGCGAGAGATTTGAAGCCATCTTCTATGATGTATACGCGAACGGTGACATTCGTTTGCGCACATCCAGCACAATGGTACATACACGGCCGTTATATGCAAAGCGAAAGTTAGTTATACGACTCCCCACAAGTGGGGCGTCATTTATATCTCGTCCGGCAACGAGACAGTCGGTTCATTTTCTGCTTGCGTAGTACACACACACGCGCGCGCACATTCTAAGCAAGTTCCCGAGGACCACTGCGGTGTTTGCTTGACGGATCGATGCACATGCAGAGCGACGCTGAACGCTTTGTATATAGGGCTCACGCGTCTGCGTCCTAAAGATATAGTCGGCTCGCTCGAGTATCGAGCGAAGCTCCAAGTTTATTATTATTTCGGTTTTGTCTCTCCGGGAATCTTTTCCAAGTCGCGTATACCCTGCAGATTCATATCACATGCAGTTATACATATGGTGGAGTGGAGAGGTGTATACATTTTCAAATGCTTAAGTTGCATGTATTCCTCTTCGTTAGACACACGTACTGACCAGAGGATTCGCGATAAGCGTCAATGCACGCTTCTGTATACGAGAAGTGGAAGACACTGGCGTTATGCACTATGCACGGTTTTTGCTTCGACTGAGCTGTCTCTGCGAATCTGACGTTCATTAGGTTAGTCAAGCGCAACCTCTGCCACATGTAACGCTTAAATGTTAGCGGAACGTATTCTACACGTGTGAACCGGTGTTGGTAGCCCTTAATGATGATCCGAGCATGCCTAACAACATTACATTTTTTTGCTTCTTCGCAGGTTCATTGTTATTATAAGTCTCGGCTTTACTTTCGTCATTGTCATTCGACTGATTTACACCGCGTATTAAAGAGCAAACTAAAATAGCAGCGCTGCATTTGATGTGTGTATACGTGTAGGTCTTTCATGCGTGTTGGTCGGCCCAATACGCAACGCTGTATAGGTATGAATTGGCCCATGGCTGTTGGCAGGAGTTTTTGTGGGGCCAGGGTGCGATTGCATAAAAGCATCATGCGTCTGTTTAATAAACGCAGTTGAAAGCTTGTGCTTGTGTCCGTCTACTCTTTCATCTCAAATGTTCGTCTTCTAAGCAGTGCGCAATAACATAACAAGGAGAAAACTATTGTCCACTTATTCACAATGATTTCTGCATTTTATACAGCCTTTTCCTCTTATTTGCCCCTCCACCAGTGTAGGGTAGCAAACCGAGCACAACCTGGTTAACCTCCCTGCCTTTGCTTTGCCTCTCTCTCTAGACGGCATATGCACGGGACGCGTAATTCGAAAACTCAGTGGAACTGCGTTGACTCTTCGGGATAATGCACATTAATTTGCGGTGAAGCAGGCGTGATGATGAACAAAGACGAAAAATAAAAAAAAACTGAAATCGCATATTTGCAATGCGTTAAATGTACACCTTTAATACACGTATATGTAAAGGTCCAAAAAGCGATCTGACGAAGCGTTAACTCTTTGAAACACATTACTGTTGAGAAATAATAATAATAATAATAATAATAATAATAATAATAATAATAATAATAATAATAATAATAATAATAATAATAATAATAATAATAATAATAATAACTCGGGTTATTGAACGCCCCAAATCCACAATATGATTATGGGACGCCGTAGCGGGGGGCTCCGGGAATTTCAACCGTCTGTTCTTATACATGCACAGGCTGCAGTCCGGACATATAACCCACGACTTACGCATCAACACCCGAGCACTGAAACCAGTGCACCGTGCAAACACGGGTGTCGGGAGCCATAAAAAGGATGTCGTATAGTACTTGAAAATTCACTTAATGTATTTTTAATGTCCCTATACTTTCACTCAGTCATTGCGGTTACGGCATTGAGGGGGCGGCTTCACAGTGACGTGTCAACACGAGTCTGACGTCACAAGAAGACAGCAGATAGCGACATACTATAGAACAGCGGTCAGTTTGCTGTCAGGCTGATGTTTTATTCTCTTCCTACCTCACACTAAAAAATGCCTGTCGTATACGTGGTTCAGGCAAACTACAAGTGGCCTGTAGTCCAGAGATTCTGACAGCAAGATCTGCGATGCAGGACGCAGATTTTGCGGCACCATTGAACATGTGTTGACTTTTAGTGACTTTAATGCCCATTGCGATGCGGCTGCATGGCTTGCAGATGCTGAGCGACGGAAGCATTAAAATTAAAGTAAAAAAATAATCGGCAAATCCCATGCACGTGCCGTTGGTATAGACGCTACGCGAAGCATGCAGAGGGACACTGACTATGTTGTAATTAGCACTACGCTATACAGCAGAATGGAGCTTAAGATTTGCAGAAGGAATGCGCGCACAGATATATGTTGAACAGTCGCATATGCTTTATAAGCCAGTTGGTTCCATTTGCGTATTAATGCCAACAGCAACGCGTGAGCAACACCAGAAGCAGCATGTACAGCGCTTGTGCTGGATGGTAGCCTTGCAGGACGCTGCTATACATAAACCAACTTCAGCGGATGGCGCCCAACCACAGTTGACGTTAACCCGGCGTGACGCGTCTGTATACCATATAGGACCACGTATGTAATGTTAACAAAATCGGATAGTCAGCATTTCAACCACAATTGAAGTTTCACCAACAACAACTGAATGGTGCATTTTTTTCAAACCAGTGTCGAGACCTGGCGTGGCTCTATATAGCTGTGCTATTGCATACTTGCTTGCCACGCAGAATGCTTGGATTCGATTCCTGCTGGCGCTCTTAGATTTTTTCTTTGTGTTCGTCAGATCAGGCCAACGCTGCCAATAACGCCCTTTTTTAAGACCTCGAGTTAGAATTACCAATGTCTGTTTGTCGCCGTTCCTGCAGGTGTAGATATGAACTGTCAACCACCTGTAGCACATACCTGCCCACGGTTATGCGCCCCACGTCTGGTGGAAAGAGTTTGACAACAAACGCGACGAGGTTGTGACATTATTGATGTCATGACCAGCGAGTCACATTGGTCTAACCATGTTTTCTTCCCGTATACTCATTTTGATTAATCCCCAGTTAACGGGGTGATCACGAGGGAACCCAGACGAAGGCGGCTACGTATATATATATATATATAGACGCTAAAAGTACCTGCAGACAGACACATAACTTTATTAAGGTCCTAAGGAACACTATCTCAAGGAGGTACAGCAGCGGGCCGCTCCCACGTTAGAACGGGTAGGCCCTCTGGACAGCCCAGAGTTAATGTGCAAGTTCTGAGCTCCTGAGCGCAGAGCTCCATTCCTCTTCGGTCATATGCCGAGAATCACGTGATGAGGGGCACTGCCTGAGCATGTGGTCTAACGTAGATACGGCGCCACAATCTGGGCATGTTGGATCAATGCTTTCAATACACTGGCTGTGGGAACGAAGACTGGGGTACGACCTGGTTTGAAGCACGCGGAGGGTAGATGCCTGGGCCGTATACAAAGTTGCATATGAGTAAGGGGGAAAATCTTTCTGTCCAGCTGATAATGTTTGGTCACCTCGTTGAAAGTGAGGAGAACAAAGACCATTAGGTTGGAGTCTGAAGGTCCCGCAGGCTGCCCAGCACGGTGAGTAAGCTCGCGTGCTCGGGCGTGGGCGATCTCGTTTAGGTCTGCCATGGAGGCCAGATGTGATCCGAGGTGAAGATGAAACCAAATTATGGCGTGTTCAGAAATATCCCTGTTACCCAAGATGCGAGCTACTTCAGCCGATACCGATCCAGATGCAAATGCTCGCACTCTGCCGCTCGTGAGTCTGTATAGATCTGTTGCCGGGAGTCGTCAAGTACCTGCAGTACCCCAAAAAATGCTTCACATTTGATATTTTATACGCGTTGTCTGGTTCAGGTGTGTGGAAAGCGCTGACACACCATGGAAGCGAAAAATGTCCCTTTTGTGATGCCTCAAAATCGTGTCGGTGCTCCTTTAAGACCACGCCCAGCAGACCACCTGAAGTACAAGGTTGCCAAAGGGCGCAGCGAAACTCCTCACAGATGCCTTGACATGCTGCTTCCGTTTTAGCGCACCCATCGACTCCGTTCTCATCCCACCGTTCCGCACGCGCCCAAGCAAATACCTTTTTTTTTTCCTGCATAACACAACTACCTCGCGGAGAAGCCAGCCCTAAGCTGAAGGGGGCTCTATGCAAATCCGTGCTCTCCGTCACGTGGCAGGAGAGAGGTGCTCGCAGGCAACTTCGCACGTCACCGCGTTATGCGGGGAAATCCCCTCTTCGCTTTTATTTCTCGCATTACTTTCAGGCCATCTTCGTTTCTCTGTAAGCTATGAAAAAGAGCTGCGCAGCCACTTCTCGAGCCAGTCAGCTAGCCAGGCCAAGCCAGCCTAGCGCCCAAGCCAGTTCCGCATTGGAAGCACACCAAGTGAAAAAAAAAAAGCAAAAAAAAAACATCGAGGAGTGGTGGGGCCCAACGAACATAGGAAATTCATATATACGTTTCGCGGAGCCGGAAGCCGTCTCTTTAGGGTTGAACGCATGCAAACCAACGCCGCTACGACGTGCGTTTGTTGTCGTAGTGAAGAGTTTTCGGTATACGCTACTCCTTTTCTTTGGCATCTTTTTTTTTACTTTTTTTATTCTTCTGGCACGACTCGCTATGACTCACGAGCGGCCTGACGCGGCATATCTAAAGCAGGGCAGTCAGCGACGTTCAAGTAATTGCGGAAGTGGTTCGTATGGCTTTCCGGGGTTAAGCAGCTGCGAGACCGAGCACCGAAGAAGAACGACTTGCTGCGCTATAGTTGGTTGAAAATCCACGGTTTACAGCTTCGTTCGTGTCCTCTCTTTCAAGGTCCCCTCACTATATATACTCCGACGTTTGTAAGTCATCATCAATGACATGCTATATTGGATGACATGTTAAATTGGATGTGTTGATTGCGTTCTTCATTAATGTTGGATGATTTCTGTAATGATTACTTAATTTCATTAGTTCATACATTGCTTTGTTATAAATATTTTGCCATGTATTTCAGAGTTACATTATTATTTGACGCCACGAGCAACATGCATGTCCTTTGTGTATTGTCGCGTTCCGCTACTTTCATTTTTTGTAATCCGGTATTTAGACTCTTTTCCTGGGTGAAGGCGAGTTGTCACGTGGTTGAACAAACTCAAACAAATTATCAGCCTGTTTTGGTCCACTGCAATAAGAAGGCCTCATTCAACAATTTTCAGGTTATCATATATTGCGTGCTAGCTGATACCACTTTATGGCAGCGAAAGTCTTTATAATTTCATCACTCCATTGACCTCTCTGCCTTGTTCGACCACGTTTCTCATATCCCTATCAGTACAGCCATACTGTGTCTCTTACTGTCCGTTGATTGAATGTTCTATGCATCACGTGGCCAGCCTATGTACCATGAATTGTATGTGTGCAAGCGACAAGCTTACGAGACGCGAAACCAGCAGCACTGAGATCAAATGTCGCGAACTACATAATTTCATGTCGCGTTCACGTTGTCATCCACAATTAGAGTGACGCAATTATTCTCTGCAGTATAGTCGAATGTTCGACGGAAACTTGTGATGCGAGGGAAGGGGGGGGTCGAAACCCAGGTGGTCGAAATTTCCGGAGCCCTTCACTATACGGCGTCTCTCATAATCATATGGTGGTTTTCAGACGTTAAACCCCACAAATCATCAATCATACCCCTTCTAATCATGAAGGAACACATTCATCTGTACCTACTTCCTCGAGAAACCTTCATATACTTTCTTTGAAACACCATCTTGCTGGTCTCTAGCTGTCAGGGTCACAGTGAAATCCAGCCCTTTGAGAGCGCCTCTGCTAGTGAATACAGTGAATATAACTTCACCATCTTGGAAACAGGTACATGCGTATGCACTGCCATATCGGGCGTCAGAGCACGACATCATCATGACTTCATGGTTGAATCTAGTCAACCGAGGCACACACGCTACTGCAGCACCCTTAAGCCCACGTATAGTGGGTGCATAGCAAGTTCGAAAAGATTTCATACACCAAGTGTTTGAAGTTCGCACTAGGAACCGAATATCGCTATATCGCTTTCAACTGTTAAAGGCGAAGCTTAAAAGTCCCCCATTTTTTTTCTTCTCTGCAATGTATCGTATATATATGGGGGCAAACGAAGAGTGTTCGAGGAGCGCGGCGCATAAAGTTTCACCATGCACGGTGAAGTGTCTGCAACTTCACAACACGGGAAGCATTGTAACAAAAATGCAGCGAGTGAAATATAGCACGCTGACCTCTTATACGTTAGAAATGTTTCCCCTTTTCGAGTGACCAGAAATTGAAGTACTGTGCAGCAAGCAAGTTCGAAGTCACTAATAGTGAGGAAAATAGGTCTATCAATTAACTGACCGGCTGAACGATGGAAAGGTCAATCGACCTAGTGATTAATTCATTGATTTAGCTCAGTATAATATCGTAGGTGTGATGCAGTAGCGTCAAAAATCTTTGTGAATCTATAGCTGCCTCGAACGAGATCATACAAGTAGCAGCCTACATGAGCACACCTTGCACTTTGATTCAATGACAATACGGCCGCAGTAGTTAGAAAAAAAATTATAATCCTGGAGCTTGCGCCCATCAGCCGAAACAACCGTATCTATTGATCGATTCACCGTCGCGGCTATTGAAAAGTTGCGTTCCGGGAATGATTGCTTTGCTCCTGACGATTTTGCAAAATATGTATATTTAGAACTTGATCATATATGAATAGTTCTTAATAAATAAAAACGCCGCCTTCAGCGACACACCGTGTTCAATAACTTTTCGTATACATATTCAAGCTTTCATCTTCCCATGAACTTCGGCCTTTTTGTATTTATGGAAGTTTGTTACATGTTCAGCCGATATCTACAATTCAGTACACCATATAAGCGGTGTGGTAATCGTATGAAGGTTAGTGAGAGATTATACGTTGCTTATGCTAAAGAGTCAAACACCGATTTATTTAATCGAATGGATCGAGATAACTGAGATAATTACTAGGTTAAAATTAAAAAAAAACATCATTATGTGAATCGTTCAAAACAGTCATGCATAAATGATTAAAAATTACTTAAACAATTGAAACGCAAAATAAAGCCATTATTAAAACAAGATTTTGCCTTATAGCCTGTAGTCACGCAGTACATGGAAAGCACATTAAGCATGTCCCGTCTTCTTTCGTGCACGCATCAAATATTCTAAACAAATGAAAGGTATACCTGTTTAAAACCAAAAGTCTGCGTCTTTTCCTTGAATTAGGCGAAGCGCCCTAGCAAACTTCACAGCTTCGACGCTTGGACCGAACTTATCGAAGAAGATCGGGCAATGGATGCCACCTCGTTAAATCGGGAACATTGTAAAAGCGAAGTTTCATTTAATCGGCTGGCCTCCGCGCGTATAGGCATACACCCCGTCGGCGCCACGGTTAACAAACCGAGCACGACATCGTACGAGGTAGAAAAGTGTGCGTGGTGTGCGTACGTGATAGATAGATAGATAAATGGATAGAGAGATAGATAGATAAAAGGATAGATAGATAGATAGATAGATAGATAGATAGATAGATAGATAGATAGATAGATAGATAGATAGATAGATAGATAGATAGATAGATAGATAGATAGATGGATGGATGGATGGATGGATGGATATATAGATAGATAGATGAATAAATGGATAGATAGATAGATAGATAGATAGATAAGTGAATAGATAGATAGATAGATAGATAGATAGATAGATAGATAGATAGATAGATAGATAGATAGATAGATAGATAGATAGATAGATAGATAGATAGATAGATAGATAGATAGATAGATAGATGCTGGGGCCCGCCCAATATCCCAATTCCCATCGCTACACACGTTCACCTACCTCGTTATCCGAGCAGCTCCCACCAGGGAGCGCTGTCCAAGCTAAAGAAGGTAAGCGCTTCAGAGGAATGTATCCATCGCTTCGACTGCGGCTCGAGAACGCCACGCCGTGTCCACACAGACGCGCATTGCACCACGTATAAGGGTACAGCAATTCCACTGTTGACCAATACTGCTCTGCGTATCTGTACAACTTTTTTCTTCCTTTTATCTTTCTCTATTTATCTCTGTATATCTCCGATACAGAGCCAGCTAGGACACACGCTTCGTCAGACCAGCCTGCTGTTTACTTACAAATCCAACCCCCGATGTGAGCTCCATAGGAAACAACACACGTTTCGTACCCGAACGCACAGACAGACGGTTGCCGAACATCAGTACTATCGCCCATAGTACATTCTGGTTTATTGGCGGCGACCGCCACCAACGGCAAACCGCGCACCCGAGTACATGTAGGCTACAAACAACCGCAAATGCGACAAAACAAAAGCGACACAGACGCACGAATAAGAAAAGCACACAGCTCATTAGGTGCGCACATAGTGGACTTCACCGCAAACACCGGAGCCGGCTGCAGGCCAGCGACCCTGAACGGACACGGGCGAGCTACACAGCGGTTATCGAGCATCGGTGTGTACGCATCAAGACGAGAATCCACGACACTCGGGCAAGGAAACTAAAGTTTACCAACCGTATAAATAAGAAAGAACACCAGCAGTATAGCAATTATATACGTTTTTCTAACTATTTACATTTCTCTAGATCAATCAGTGGTTGCTTTGTTACTATACTCCGTTCCACATCAATAGCAGCCGATTCCATTGCGGAGGTTAGCGAGTCTTCCCGCGTCTGATCATTGCCTCGCACCCGCTATGTTATTTCTTTCTAATTTGCGAGGTGTAATAAATCATAATAAGCAACTTTGTTACACGGCTTCGAATGTATTGCTCTAGATCTCTTAGTGCTTTAATGTAATCGCTTCTTCGTTTTATCCCTTGAAGCATTGCAACGCTTCCTACGCATGCTACTGCTCGCAGGAACAGAACAGCGTTGAATGCAATAATGTGTGTGTGTGTGCGTGCGTGCGTGTATTCGTGTGTGTGTGTGCGTGTGTGTGTGTGTGCGTGCGTGCGTGTATTCGTGTGTGTGTGTGTGCGTGCGTGCGTGTGCGTGCGTGCGTGTGTGTGCGTGCGTGTGTGCGTGCGTGTGTGCGTGTGTGTGTGTGTGTGTGTGTGTGTGTGTGCGTGCGTGTGTTCTGTGCACTCTTCACATAACGTGTAGAACAAATGGGCATGTTCAGGGAACGCAAGGAGAAATATAATGGAAATACACTATTGTTTTCATACGATATCACGTGGTATTATTGCAGAACACAAATAATTTACACCTTTTTTTTCTCACCTGGTTGTTTCGTACTCCTGAGCAACTTCTATTGAGTCAGATTTGTTCGTTAGGCTTTCTCATGTGGCCTTGAAAATTTTTTGACGATTGATTGATTAATTGATTGATTGATATGTGGGGTTTAATGTCCCAAAACCACCATATGATTATGAGATACCCGTTGTGAAGGCTCTGGAAATTTCGACCACCTGGGATTCTTTAACGTGCACCCAAATCTGAGCTCACGGGCCTACACCATTTTCACCTCCATCGAAAATGCAGCCGCCGCCGCCGGGATTCGATTACTGCGGGTCAGCAGCCGAGTACCTTAGCCACTAAACCACCGCAGCGCGGTTGAAAGATTTTTCAAGACCACATGCAATTGAACATCACGGGGGAATCATTGCTTTACTGCGACTTTCCACCTCTTATCGGCTCTAGAGTTTAAAGTGAGTGGAGCTGCCAACTGGTAAGCGGTTGCGTTAAGCGTAAGCCAATTTAGAGCCTTGATGAAATAAAGTGTAGATAAACTTTATTGCTAGAGAAATCGTGGAAGGAGTAGGTAAATATACACTGTAAACAAACAGGCACTTAAACAGAAAAAAAAACTATAGGCAGTATACAGATGTCAATAGAGAAAAATAGCTTGATTGCTGATTATTTCATCAATCAAATGAGGTTCAGCAAATGTTCGGTTTGATGAATAATTTCACAGTATACGGTTATCATATAAAGACTGCTAGTGTCCACCTAAACCGATATGTGGGTCAGCAATAAACTTGAATTACATCCGACTGTAACAAATAGGCTACATGGAGACAGTTGTCCCCTTTCAAAGGAGATGCTAAAGAGGATAATCATTACCATCCTTACCACGGCCCCAAAGAGCGAATATATAGGGCATGCGGAAAATTTCGCCATGATCTCAAAGATCGCCTAGCCTATAGGTGTTAGAGCAGCGAGGAGAATGATGTTGAGAACGAGAAAGAAAAAAAAACGTCATTGTTTGAGAAGATAGCTCAGGAGAGGCTTCCTTAGTCTGGAAGGAGAAGTGAAAACACCAAAAGAACGGGAGGAAGGGTGGGCTAAGAGAAAACGGCGAAAATTTCCCTAGGGACTCGGGCTAGCGGTGCGCCTGGCGGCCTCTATACAGTGCTGCTAGCCGAGCCCTATCGACCACATTTTCATGCTTATTACTCAACACTATGGGAGCAAACAAACACGGAAGCAACCAAACAAACAAGTAAAGACGTAAAATGAAGAGGACAATGGGAGAACATTGTTTTCCTCAAAGGTCGCGCAAGAACGCATAATTCGCCGCTGAATGAATTATGCCCCTTCCAGCAAACACGGACCTCCAGGTTCTTGAAAAATACATGACGATGCCGAGAAGAATGTTTTCTTGCTTACAACAGTTATACAATAGCCTGTGGCAATACGAGACGTTCGGCGGGGCCGGCTTTAACATTTCCGGCGCTTACCGTAAGCACACTCATTCAGGAGAGGGACATTTATTTATTTATTTATTTATTTATTTATTTATTTATTTATTTATTGTTCCTTTTTTTAACCGTCCACCGGTGGCTCTGTCGGTTTATTCGAATGGAATGAAATTTCAATACATCCAAACGTTAAAAATGATGCGATGCTACGTTTTACACAACCCAATATAAAACTAACATCCCACCTGGCGTCCTGGGTGTTTATTTAAAATATACGTGAACTCAATGTACGCGCACCCCACGCGTAAACCACAAGAACAGTTATACATAGGCGCACGCACATGCAGACAAGCTCATACACACGTACACACATACAAACAAACACAGACAAGCGCACACAAACATACAACGCGCACACGCACGCACACATACACACATGCACACACAAACACGAAGAGCCGAAGGAGCAAGCCTAACGGAATTTCCGTTCGAACAAGTAATATGGTGTGGATACGGGAGTCAGACTGAAGGTGGATGCCAAACGAGCAAATAGTGGACGGCTTCGTGTAACGAATGTTTGTCTTCCATGTCGGCCACGACTGGGCAGGCAATGGACACACCGAGCGGGCTCCGCGCGCTGATGTGTATACAGAGCACGCACACAAACACGCAGAGCTTCTTGGAGGTACGGCCGAGTTTCGTGACCCGGACGAATGCGGTTGGAATACGTGGAAAGCGCTCGCAGTCGTGCCCGCCTCGCCCCGAACTGGGCTGTGCGGCTGGCTTCGCCGTCAGGCTCGCGTGTATAACCTGCCAAAAGAGAAGCCCGACTGCGCGGGTTCTTGTTTCGGTACACATGCGCTTCTTGTTGAGTTCATCTGTCGCACGCAGCACAGAACACAGATAAAACTTGTGTTTGTTCTCTCGCATACAGTGCCTCACTGGCGTATACAAACACATGCACGAACTTGCATGGAGCTTGGTCGAACCCCCTCCCACGAAGTATTAATTCTCGCTACAACACCTGTTTCTTTAAACTAACTCTTGTCATCATTTTGAAACCTTGGGACGTAGATATGCGCACGGACTGTTGTCCGTTGCGCAGAGATTCACCCGCAGACGCTAAGGAAGAGAGATTAGCTGTTGTTGACGCCCCCCCCCCCCCACACACAAAAAAACCCTGAGTGACATAATTACATAAAGACGAGCGCACCAAGCCGTTTATTTGCGAACATAGGTGTGTTCGATATCCGATTCGTCGATCAAGCAGCTATAACCACGTTTTTTACGACTACTTTAACTTGTGCCTTATCTCAGTCTCTGCGGTGACGTCATTTCCGTGGCGGAAATGACGCCCATCAATCCTTGGTGGACCTCGACATAAAACACTTTCGAGTTAAAATTGTCCTACTCTTCACATAAAAGACATGTACTGCTGAAGGGACTCTTGGTCAGACTGGAATACCTGAGCGCTTATATAATCTGTCTGTTCATGTCCTCCTTTGTAACGGCACACAGATGTCCTTAAACTGCTGTAAATTATACTAAGCCTAATACATAGGCGTGGACACGTGGGGAGGGGGCAAGTCACCGAAGAGGGGTGAGCAAAGTCAACCCTATACATTTACTTAATCGGGAGGAGGGCGCTGTGAGGAACCTTGCCCCCCTGAAAGGAAACCCTGCGCACGCCCACCGCTTATTCTGATGATTCTTAAACTGAAAGTTCGATGAAGTTTAATATACTGACTTTTGCATGTGTAACGTACGCCTATTACGCTACAATCCCTGCTGGGTAGGTCAAAGGTTAAATAAAGGTTTTTAAAACTATAGAATGAAACCTCTTCTGGGACCTAACACCGTTCGAATATGTTTTTTGTCTTATGACATTTCCCCTTGTTGGGTACTAGAGGAAAAGTGACGAAAAAGGAGACAACAACCGTGTGTGAGCATACTTTGTATGGATGAGACAGACATACGATACACATATAGATTGAGACTGTATAGTCAATCAGTGGGACAGCATTACTCCAATATCAGTGCAATATTTTGGGCACAAAAAGAAGCGGCGCTTGACGGGTGCTGCGCGCACGTCCCTGCACCACACGCTCTCTCTCTCTCCCCTTATCCTCACTCTCAGTTTTTATGGAGTATTTGTTTTCGGTTTTTTTTTTCAAGGAGACAGATGGCTTTCGCGTGCTCGCAGGCGGCTTCATCTCGGCTATACAGCGCAGAAGCACGCCCATATCGCGTACCGCTCACGCCAGGGGGAGCCACCGTCACGCGGAGTGCAAATAGCGGCCGTCGTTCATTCGACGGTGGCACGGTCGGTGCAGCTATGTGTGTGTGTGCAGACAGGGTGTGCCTCGGTAGTCGAGACGGGCTTTTTGGGGGGAGGGGGGGCACACGTTATACCTGCTGCCGCTGTGAATCTGGGACAAAGGAATCGGGTGAGACGCGGTCGAAGTACAACGAATCAAAGACAGGAAAGTAAAAAGCGCGCGAAGATATTAAAGGGAAAATGACACACCCGCAGTGCAAATTCCATGGCGTGCATTCGTCAATAACAGTGCCCGAGATACGCTCGTAGTGTACAACGATTTAAATGCGTGGCACTTTGTGTCAACAGCACGTGGTTTCTCATTGCAACGTGCATCTCATGATGAGCGAATGTGTTAAACGCTAAAATGTATTAGATATGTGCAATGTTGCATGCCTTCTATCGCGATTTCTCGAGTACTGAATTTTTTCGAAGTGCATAGCTTCCAGGCACGCTATGTGTACGCTCTAAGAAGAGAAAAACACTGTGTAACTTTTTATTGCGAAGTCCTGATTTGTCACGCATATAGCTATTTAAAATACACATTACGCCCCTTTTGAAGAGCCATGCCTCTCACTTCTCATCGGAAAGAGTGCAATGATCAACAAAAAGCAATAAATAAATAAATATTAATGTGTATTTTTAAAGATGTGTGGAAATCAGTACTAGTTAGAAAAGGTGCATGATCGCCAAACGTCTCTGCCCTACCCTTCATCCATGACTCACTGTGCTAGGGGCTCGAATTCTACAGCCCATCCAACCATAATTGTCTGCTAACCCCTAACCACGTTTTCCTTTATAAACATTGATCTGACCACTGCTGCCCCAATTTCCTTTCTGCATATGCCAACCTGTCACAGTGTCTTTGATACTGCCCAACTGCTCAGTATGCTAGCTCTTATCCTCCCCGCTTCTTGGTGTGGACTGTTACGCACAAGAAAATATGGCTGCAGAAATATGGTTACGAACCTGAATTTCAAAGTTTCAGAGTGATTGTAAGGAACAGAAACAACACACCTAATCATCGAAGCTCTCCTGTCTCAAATACAAACGCATCAGCATGCCACCCATCTCGATCAGTTAAAGAAAACGCATATCTCACTGGTATACGAGACGTGGGTGTGTTAATTTTGTCTTTGCTCTGTGATGCCCGATCATTGTCAGACGTCGGTAGAAGTATATAAGGTCACATTTCTCGCCAATAAACTGTTCTTGGTTCGTGCTTTGCCAGTTTATCTGTATTCCTTGTTGTGTCACTGTCTTTTTGCGCACAACAGTCCAAACCAAGATGAATCACGAACACGCGCAATTGAAGTCCTTCCTCTTCCTTTACCTGGCTCGATTGGATCAGTGCTGAAAGAACGCAGAACAGTGTCGACTAGTCGCGCAAGCGGTCGAAATGATCTTTAACGTCCCAAAACCACTATACGGTCGAAATGCTCGGTTTCTAAATTTGGCTGAATAAAAGTCTATTACTACCACTTCTGCTCATGACCGGTGATCGTGTTTATTTATTTATTTTTTTATTGAATAGAATACCCTCAGGGCCCGTAGGGCATTACAGAGGGGGTGGGTACAACTTTTTATAACACACAAGAAAAAAAGACAAAAAAAAAGAAACAAGTGTCAGATGCGCAAATCACGAAGGCAACATAAATCAACTAAAAATGTATAAGTACGAATTACCGAGTGAAAACAGCGACAAGCCTCAACGAAATGATCGGCTATACAGACAAAATTTTCGGACGCTTCTTTTTGCCTCTGAAGACCGCCCTCCCCGCCCACTCACACTAATGCAATGAATGCGTGTAATAGCGAGAAACCTTTAATTTATCAGGAAGTGCTGTGGCGAAGCCTCAAAAGACAGCGTCGATTAAGGAGTGCAAAAAAAAAGGTGCGCAGAAAAACTATATTATACTCTGTTTTGTATCCCTCCCTATGTGCAACCCCACTGTATACCACCGCGGCAGTCATTAGTATAACGCAAGACGCTATACTTACTCAAAAATGAAATTAGCGGTCTATCTATGGTGGTACAGAAAGTTGTTATTCTCGCTACAGCGCGTGTAAAATGTGGAATAACGAACCTGCAGGTTCATTATTCAGGTCGCGGGATCGAATCCCAGCTGCATGCGGCGGCTGCATTTCCGATGGAGCCGGAAATGTTGTAGGCCCGTGTGCTCAGATTTAAGTGCACGTTAAAGAACCCCAGGTGGTCGAAATTTCCGGAGCCCTCCACTACGGCGTCTCTCATAATCATATATGGTGGTTTTGGGACGTTCAACACCACATATAATCAAGGTTCGTTATTCGACATGAACCATGAACATGTCCATGGCCCAGAGCACGTGTCACTCATATGTAAGATACCGAATAACGAATCTGTCCGTGGCTCACAGCAATTGTAGGTCATATCTCTTACTTTATTGTAATCACCCGTCCAGCCATAACAACAACAACAAAAAAAGAGATGTAACTTTGAGTTTCCGTGTTATCCAACCGTTATCATCTTCACAACGTCTTCTGGGGAGCGAGAAGCACGCGCACTCGACCAGCAGTTATCGCTCGTTGCTTAAGCAGTGAAACTTTTTCATGCATGCGATATCGCGCATATCATACGCGCGACGGTATTCACATAGTGGCTGCGCGCCCTTCGGCATAATAAAAGTGAGGTACGTCTCTGCGCTTCAGTTGCATGGCTACGTTTGCAAATTGACACGATTACGCGCAATAGCTCGTTGTTATATATATGACCATCGGCGTGGTTTTGCATGTATACGGTATATACTTCCACTTGCACGAGAGATGATAATATCTGAGGTTTTACGCGCTGATGAGCCCGGTGTCGCACTGTCTTAAGTTCCTTCCATATCAATATGAGTGCGGCTACGAATGCAACAAACGAAAACACGCATATCGTTCTTCCCCAAATGCTCATAACTTCGCTACAAACACGAAATCATTTGTAGAAACTCTCCTCAGCAGTCTGCTTCATTAAAGTAGTAATGACAAGATTCAAACATTTGGGCTTTTTGTTCTAAATTACAGCGTGAGTGTAGACAACCCTCGAAACAGTGGGGTAGTGCCAAGAAAAGCAATATTTTATTTATATACCACTACTTAATAAAAAAGAAAGAAGGGTATATTTTCTGTATTGGTACAGACTTCGCAGTGGCATGTCAACACAAGTCCGATGTTATGGAAGACTGCAACTATAGCGAAATACCAGCTCAGTCATTTTCTGCCCGTCTAACGTGGAATCACGTGGAAAACGGTGAGTGAGCTGTCGTCCAGTGACTCCGACGATGAACGCAGACGCAGACTTCGCAAACCCAGTGAACAGCTCCTCGTTATTATGTATGACCACTGCGGTAAGGTTGGCCTGCAGACGCTGGGTGAGCAAAAGTTTAAAATCAAAGTAGAATACATTGTGCGTGTTTTGTCGCTCCGCTGTGTGGAGAGCGTTGGTTAGTGCACTCTTCTTCTTCTTCTTCTTCTTCTTCTTTTTCTTTTTCTTTTTCTTTTTCTTTTTCTTTTTCTTTTTCTTTTTCTTTTTCTTTTTCTTTTTCTTCTTCTTCTTCTTCTTTTTCTTTTTCTTTTTCTTCTTCTTCTTCTTTTTCTTCTTCTTCTTCTTCTTCTTCTTCTTCTTCTTCTTCTTCTTCTTCTTCTTCTTCTTCTTCTTCTTCTTCTTCTTCTTCTTCTTCTTCTTCTTCTTCTTCTTCTTCTTCTTCTTCTTCTGTTATTGCCCCTTTCACCAACCCCACGCGTGGTAGCCAACCGAGATAAAGCTTAGTTAACTTCCCTGCCTTTCTTCTTCCCTCTTGCTCTTTTTCTTTCTCCCTTTCCATCGCTGAGCCATGCGAGCCACTGCAGCGCCTACTGCAAGCGTTGTTCATCGATTGCGTAACGATATCCAATGGTTATAGAGCGAACGAAACGTATACATATAGATAGATCTTGTTAAGCTGCTGATACGTACCTATTACTCCTGTCCCTTTGTAATATTCGGTAGATGTGGCTAAAATCTCCTTGGTAAACTTTCAGGTATGCGAACAAATAAAGCAGGGAACGTGCCAGGCCGCGTATATTTCATGATATCAGCCACTGGTGCTTTCACTTTATAAGCGCAAACACATCAAGCTTTATCTCGGGGTCGCGTTATGCCGCACAAACGCGCGTTCGTATCTCCTTAAAATTTGTTTCTACGTATTTTGGTCAAACAAATGCGAAGATCGAATGCTATGGAAACTCCCGTCTCGGCAGAGGCATTCACTCATGTACGCGCTGCTTAGTGGTGAGTTATCTCTCTTTCACACACACACACACACACACACACACACACACACACACACACACATGTATACTTACCAACGAACACGCACACATGCACGTACATTTTTGGCCCGGTGAGAAAACAAGGCATCCTTATTTACGCGAAGACGCAATTTATCCTCCGCCTATATTTGTATAAAACCCCGCGAAGATCTCCAGATTCGAGAGGAAACACACAAGGTGCGGCGACGCCCCACGCGAATCACGCCGATGTATATCGCGCCGAGGCCGCGTTGTAAGCGTATAGGACGTGCAGACACGCATACATGCGGTACGCACACACGTACACACACATATGAGCGAGCCGAGAAAGGCGCGGGATAATAATTCTGTTTGATCGGCAAGAGCCCGACGTCGGCGCGAGCTTATAAACCGAGCTATAAAGATATCCCCCGGATATATATCGGCAATCGGGGCGCCTGTTCGGCCTGTGCATACACGGACGAGAAGATGTACACGAACGCTGTATGGGCCACGCTGCAAGCTGTACGGCCGCACCGGCGTATGAGACGTGTGTGTGTGCCTAAACCCTGTTGACACGGGCTGACGGGATAACATGGATATCGCGACGGGAACGGGATAAAAGCACGAAAGATTGCGACCGGCACGATAGTGGCGCCGTCTGTGTGTTATAGGTTGTCTGACGAAACGGAAACTACAAAAATAGGGTTAGAGATATATGGGAGGCATGGGTTGGTATAACATCATGAGCTAGAACGTTGCTATATTTAAGCAAAATTTCGGCAACCTCAACGGCAAAATTTTTCGGTTCTGCGCGTAATTAGCGACTACTATCGTGAGACAAATGGCAAATAGAGATAGTTCTCATTTCGTCACAGAGGCTAAATGAACATGCACTTCTTCTTTTAGCTGCCTTAAAGGGACGTTCACATCAGCGAGTCATGGCTGGCTTCACCGGAAAGCTGCTTTTTTACATGCAGTGCATAATCGCGATATATGATAAAGCTTTAGAAGATATCGGTTATTCTTTTCTAATCGCCTGATAATCACAGCATAAGAGACAACGATCATAATATGTGAGAAGCAATAGGGGAGCATGCATAACAAATAGCCAATAAAATCCCTGCCAGTTAATACTTATGAGAAATTATATGTGATATGCAGAGTCCCTATGCTTCGAGTGAACACATGAATTGCCCTCAACCTGCAACCTGCTAGGCAATTTATTGGTTAGGCCAGACGCCAGAAAGAGCAAAGGAGTTGATCGCGGTTTCGAAATCTCCGACAGGCCCAAATTACCAGTCAACTGCGCCTGCTTTCCTTTCGAGGAAGACCTCAAGCGTTACCTTTGTGGTTTCATGCGATAAACGAATGAATGATACTTCTTGCCTATCATTGTTTGCACTTACTGCATCACCCCGGTCACTTCGCATTTCGCTTTGTTGTCATCATTTCCCCATTGTTTTCTTCGTTGTTTCAAACCTCCAGGAATACGTGATTGGAGAACCCTGAACAACAACCTTTCACATATATATATATATATATATATATAAGGGAAAGAAGAAACGAGCCCTAAGGGCTCGTTTTTCCGTGTTTTGACACAGTATTAATGAGATCTAACAGACAATAATGCCAAGGACTGTATGGGGGAGGTTACTAGAAGCAATGTAAAGTCAATAGGAAGAAAGAAAAGGGGGTGAAAAAATAACTTGCCATGAGCAGAAATCGAACCTACGACCTCCGAATAACGCGTTCGATGCTCTACCACTGAGCTATCACGGCGGCTATAACCCCAGCCGCACTTTATTGGGTTTATACGTGATTTTAAACGGGTTCGATGCTCTACCACTGAGCTATCACGGCGGCTATAACCCCAGCCGCACTTTATTGGGTTTATACGTGATTTTAAACGGACGGACGGACGGACGGACGGATGGACGGATGGATGGATGAATGGATGGATGGATGGATGGATGGATGGATGGATGGATGGATGGATGGATGGATGGATGGATGGATGGATGGATGGATGGATGAATGGATGGATGGATGGATGGATGGATGGATGGATGGATATGGCTGTACCCTTTAGATCGGGCGGTGGCTAGTGCCACCAAGCCGTAATACTTAATGAACCAAAAACTAGGTTTATTTTTTTTTTGTTTTAAATAGTGAGGTTGTGGATTCGTACTTTGCACTGAAGGGTATAATTTTCACTCATGCCTTGACTTTAGCCACCAATCAGATAACCTCCTTCTAGTTAATTCTACCCACTTAAAGTCTATTTTGCCCTCCCTGTCCCTAAACCCCAGTGCTTTGAAGAACTCTGCGCCATCATCCTGAACTATAGGGTGAATCCCTTTACAGAACATTATCAAACGTTCGGCAGTTTCTTCTTCCTCTCCACACGCACTGCATACCGTGTCTACCCCTTCGTATTTGGCTCGATATGTGTTGGTTCGCAATACTCCCGTCCTGGCCTCAAACAGTAGAGAACTACCCCGAGTATTATCATAGATCCTTTCCTTGGCAATTTCCTGCTTAAAAGTTCGATAGATCTCTAGTGCGGACTTCTTAATCATGCCAATTCTCCACATGTCGGTCTCAGCTTCCTTCACCTTCTTCTTAACCGATAATTCTTTTTGGTTTGGCCCACTGCTGTTTCTAAGTATTTAGCAGTCAATTTTCTGGTTCGCTTCCTCCATTTAGTATCGACATTCTTCATATACAAGTATAGCTGAAAACCTTCCTTGCCCAACGCTCCTCCCCCTTTCTCTCAATCACTTCTCAAATTTTACCTTGCTGCTAGCTTCCCTGCCCTCAAATGATGTCCATCCCATATCAACTTGTACTCCCAGATTTGGCGTATTCCCGTGAGCTCCTAAGGCAAGCCTACCTATTCCACGTTGCTTAATTTCTAATCTTGCTTGAACTTCTGATCTCATGCACAAGACTGCATTGCCGAACGTCAGACCAGGCACCATGACCCCTATCCATATTCTTCTCACAACATCACACCTATTGTAATTCCACAGTGCCCTGTTTTTTATTACCGCTGCATTCCTGTTACCTTTAGTCGTCACGTATGTTTCGTGTTCCCTTAGGTACTCGGCCCCATTGCTTATCCATACGCCCAGATATTTGTATTGATATGTTATCTCTAGCGTGACCTCTTGTATTCTAAGCTCACTACCTTCATTGTGATTAAAAATCATGACTGCTGATTTTTCCTTACTGAATCTGAAATCTAACCTATCTCCCTCATTACCGCAGATGTCCACCAATCTCTGCAAATCTTCCTTGTTGTCGGCCATTAGCACTATATCATCTGCGTACATCAATGCTGGTAGTGCCTGTTCAATGAGTTTTCCTTGTTTGACGAAAGAGAGGTTGGGAGTGTCAGTCAGCGCCACCTGTAGCCATGGCGGCGAGTGTAGTACACCTTTATGAGCCTGTTTGGCGTCACGTAGCACATGAAACTTATCAAGATAAGCGCTGGCAGATGACCAGCTGATATATATATATATATATATATATATATATATATATATATATATATATATATATATATATATATATATATATATATATATATATATATATATATATATATATATGTGTGTGTATGTATGTATGTGTGTGTGCGTGTGTGTGTGAATATCGCCCCTTATTTTAAGGCCTTTCCTCTATTTTCAACGCGTGCCATAGCCGTACATATGTTCGAAGGCAAAAGCGATACAGTATAGTGCCTGGAATATACATACGGCAAACTGAGGCTTGAATACTCAGGGTCGTGAAAAAGAAAAAAAAAAGGGGGGGGGGCGTACTAGTGATGTCGGAACGGGACGCGGGGTGGGTCACATTCTCGCGCTATCTCGCGAGACCAGCCAGCACCCGAGACGAGTAAGGGAGGAGCCGACTTCGCCGCGCGCTGGACTCGAGACACGAGAGTGCGCGTCGAGAAGGGGAGGAGAGAGAAAGCTGCGAAGGCAGGAGCGTGAGAGAGGAGGAAAGAAAGCTCTTGCTCGGGGCAACTTCGACAAACCGAACGTGTTCCCTTGGCAACGAAATATGAGCCGCAACTCAGGAGAGGCAGGAAGGAAGAACGAGAGAGAGGGAAAGACAAGGAGACGACCACGACGATTGAAGGGAGTACACGCGAGAGATGGCCGCGGTGAGGGCTGCGCAGCCAGCGCCTCTGACGGCAAGCACCGAAGGTTCACCCTCCTCCCCTTTCCATCTAGGCCCGGGCTGGCCTGTCGCCTGGGTGGGTCGATATCCAAGCGGGACGCCAGGAAGGTTGACGCGTTGCCGGACGTCGGGCACTTTGCCATATAGCTTCTCGCCCTGTCGTACAAAGACATCGCAATCTTTGTGCCTAGCCCCTCTGAGCGCAAGCGCCTCGCGAACGGCGCCTGTCTTGGACTGCAAACATTGTCCATTGTCGTACGACGGCGACGGGATCGCTGTAGTTCCATGTCACAGTCTCTCATTCTTACTTTATTTTCCAACTCTTTGCCCAGGAGTCCGAAATTCTCCTCCCAGGTCGCCAGCTTGTAGCTGTACCGGCTAACATATTTTGAAAGTGAACCAAAAGTTGTGGCTGAGCTACCTAGTTCATAATATTACATACTGGACGGAGCAGATTTGACACAGCACAAAGGAAGAACGCCGATGTGCAGGATAAACGCTGTCCTGTGCATACGTGTTCTTTCTTTGTCCTGCGTCGAATCCTGGCTACCCTGTATTTAAGAGCATTGCGAAAGAGCGTGGTCAGGGGCCGGTTTTCGTTCTTAGGTAGAAGTATTCTGCCGCTGTCTTCGATTTTGTTTTGAATTAAACGTTTTCCAAAACGTTAGAAGCCCAGTACAGTCCGCCCTTTTCCGTGCAGCTGCACGATGTGCGACGCTCGTCAGTCAAAAAAGCAGTGAAGGCACTTTTGAAGGAGTAGAATTTTGAAGATATCATGCACTACCAAACAAACAAATATCTCGTCGGTCATTCCTGGACCAATCGTGGACTTTCTTAGAAGCAAAAGTAGTGTGCTAAGCATTCTTATTCCTTGTTTCGGCAGTGTCATGCTAGCCACCAGTTAAGTGAAGCCCCAAAAAATGCTAGCTAAAGTAGAGGAACAGACGTGAATACGAGGCCAGCCATGGACAGCATAGTTGGATGGTATTTTTGAGGCCACCGATAAATCTATGGTTGAGCTCAAATAACCTGTGTTAAATAGGACTCATCGACGGGCATGTATACCCCAGTCGCAAAGAGGGACTCGCAGTGTACTCAATGGTGTAAACACCGGTGTACATCGGCGCCCTCGTGGTGTACTCATATCATGGTGCACTCAGCGGTGCACTCGTTGGTGTACACTACGGTGTACACAGCAAAGCATACGCCGTTGGATATCGACGTGTCGACTCGACGCCGACGGTGGATACATCGGTGTACTTATCGCATACTCATAATGTACTTATGGAGTACTCATAGGTGCACTCAGCGTAGGTACGTCGGTGTACACATATGTGTATACATAAGTGTACTTATTGGTGTACTCGTGTCGTGCATTGATAGTGTCGACACTGCAATACTTGACAGCAGTATAGCAGCAACAAACACGATGTCATGCAGTCTACTCATCATGATCATCATCATCATCACCATCATCATGTATTACCTCAAAGTCTTGGGTTGGGCACCACAAAATCGGGGTAGGGGGGGGGACACAGAAAGAGAAGTATATTCGAGGTCATAATATTATTCAATGAAATATCAGAAACAGGGATGCATTTTTAGAAGAACGGCTATTTGGGCTAGTTGGTTTGAATTCATGGTGAGTTGTCCTCTTTGCTTTCCTTGCCTCGCCTTTCGTCTGTTTCTTCTAACACCTTCGTGCTCGCGCTGCAGCCCTTATTACCATGAATGCATTTTTAGGTTATACATTTCTATGGAACGGTAAATAATTAAAGAATGATGCACTCATGTCTATGCAGTATATGCCATCCCCCTTCCCCGGTTACGGGATTGGCAGTAATTAGGACTGCAATAGTTGTACTTAGATGTGCTTGCGAAAAACTTAAAGAAGAAACGCGGAATTCCGGTTTTGCAGCATCTCTTTCTTGCCCAACTATACAGCGCTGTACATTTATAGTCCCTTTCTTTCTTGTCTGTTTGCGGGCGCTCGGCCGTTTAGTAAAGCAGTACAGCCAGCTAACACAAGTTTCAGTTTCGATGGTTTGAAAAAAACCGTGCTGAAAACGGGTCTGCCTGGCTGCAGCCTCCTTCACCCTGAAGCGGGCATTGGGGCGAGACTTCAAAGTAGTGCCGCGAAGCTGACGTGCTCTGCATCGCGGGAGAGAATTGAATTACCACGGGAACGACCCCGCGTACCGCCCTGCTGGGTGTGTCGAAACGGAACTGATGTCCTCGCCTGTGACGCACGTACGCGAACATACACGAAAACACAAACATGCTTCAGCATGCAAAGCTTAGGTCACGGTTACACGACGCGATGGTGTTACTTGACACGCGCTTCATAACACAGCACAAACCTGCTTCTAGAATGATTCCGGATGTTTTTGTTGCCCATAGATGACAGGAAACACACTGCTTCTATAGTGGTACGAGTGAGTGATTTGTCAATGCATACTTATATTGTGTGTTCCTGCAAAAAAATATATGCTTCGCTTAATGGATATGCATTCTGCCTATATTGCTTTGCTAACGAATACGTTGTTTAATTATTACGCATCCTGCAGATGAATTATTTACTGAGGAATGACGTGTGCTACGAATTCGTATTTTGTGAGTGCATACAACTTTTACAGAGGAGTGAAGATGTGAACTGTAGCGCGTATTGGTCACAGCACAGAGTAGACTGCTTCTAAATGTGTCTGCACCGGCAAACCACTCATCAGTGGTGAAAGGCAAGGCACTTCGGTAGCGCAGTCCCAATACATAAATCGCAAATGTACATTTTACTTACGGTTTTTTTTTTATTTTTTGAAAGGGTACTGATGCATTCTTGTCATCGAAAAAAAATATTTCTCGCGAGTTTACTGCTAGAAAGTATGTTATAATAATGGGCACGACACAAACTTACGATTCCGAAACAATATATACCAGTTGTTTCAAGAAATGTGTCCATAATCCAAGAAAATGCAACATTTGCTCGCTGCCTTCAGAATCGCTTTTCTGTGGAGTCAGACATCCAAACGTGGCTGAAGATATAATTCGGGGCAATACTTAAAATACTCACATTTATTAGCTTTTTAATATCCGACACACACACACACACACACACACACACACACACACACACACACACACACACACACACACACACACACACACACACACACACACACACACACACATGCACAGCCAGTCACTCATTCCGGTCGTCTCAAGACACTATACATGACAACTGCGCTGCTCCACGTTTCTGTTAAGGCTTTGCCGTTGCGCTTGGTCGAATGTTATTCTTTATTATTGCTAAAGGCCACATTTTCAAAATCTCAAAGCTGGGAAAGGCTCTTCGCGTGAAGAACTTCGAATATACCATGTGACACAACCGCCTAATTTTACTACTTAAAAAGTTAATTACTTTAACCTTTTTTATTAGTGTACCAAATGATATCTTCATCCATTTTAAGATGTCTACCACTACAGGAAAAGTAATTCTGAAGGCAGCAAGCAAATATCGCATTATCCAGATTTTTTTTATTTAGCACTTTGAACACACTTTCGAAACACCCGGTATAATAAAAAAGAAAGACCTCTCAGCTGCCTGCCAACAGGTCTTTCCTTCGCCAACTCCTTTCTCTCTCTCTCTCTCTTTCTTTTTTTCTTTTTTTTTTATTTTGGAATCCAAGGAACACGCGCGAGCTGGTCTCCACGTTTTCACCCTTGGACGCCCACCGTGTTTCGCCGTCACGCCTGCGAAGAGGCACGACCCGCCCCGCGGCGTGATCTAATTTGCTTCGCGCTGACGCTCGCTGTCCTGCTCCTCGAGTCTGCTGCTGCAGGAAGCCCCCTTCTGTTCTTCTTACTTACTTCTTGTCTCGACATTGTGCGTGCTTCAAACGGCTTTGCTGTACGAAGATAGATTGACGCTGGTCTGACACAACCATGACGCACTGTATACGCCGGGAAAATGGTCCTTGAGTGAGCGAGTGAGTGAGTGAAATCTCAATAAATAAATACATAAATCAACGAAAATTTTCCCTTTTAGAAGATAATATAGATCTATGGCGCGCCATCAAAGCGACCACGCGAGATAACTTGCCTAAAGCTAACGGCCAGTAGCCAATCATTCATTGTGTCACCGCGGCTTTGTATTTGTGTCTGCCCAATTCATTGTATAAGTCCACCTGTAACCACGGAATCGCACCAACCACGCCTGATCGTGTAGCTTACGTCGATGAGATAGGATGGACAGGACAGCCAAGACCGCATGGTAAAGTGGATTTACGATAGCCTACAGCGTTCGTGACCTGTGGCTAATGAAACGCGTTGATACGGTATGCGTCGATCCACACGGCCCTATCCCGTAATTCTCGGACACCTCCCACTTCACACGCAGGCGTTCAACAGCCGAAGTCCATCTAACACGAGGTGAGAACGAATCCGACACTCAGTGCAATCGGAATACGTGGCCCCAGGTCACGCATCCATCCAGTCGCACGACGTGTTACCCCACCACGTGTCGCATTACGTATACACTCGAAGCCCGGATCTCCTTTAAAACTCGTTTTTAAGTGTCGCCAGCCCTTTTTTCACCCTGCGGGCAGAGACTGCCGTGAGCGGGTTAGAAAGCGCATTGTTTTTCAACGAGCCGATTCTTTCTCTCGCGTGGGCGAGCCGATTTTGTCGCGCGTGCTTAGCGTGCGCCATCTGGCGGCGGTACACACTTTTTTTTTCTATGCGTTCTTGCGCGCGCGCCGGTGAGGCCTGAAGTGGCTTCTCTATTCCCTTTTAAACGGGGTACGGGGAGGGAATAGTCACGAGCTACACGCGTCAGTTCGTCAGTTACCCCAGTGCCTACCCCTTTGTATACGATAGGGACGCTTCCCGGAATAAATGGGGATGAAGACAAAGAAGGTCTAAAAGGCCCGAGAAGAGCAAAAGTAAACTGCACAGTATACGAATGCGCAGCAAAATAACGTGATATCTCTAAGCGAATGTCTTCAAGTTCAACGCCCAGTAATAAACTGCAGAAGAAAAAAGGGGAAAGAACAAAGAAGAAAAACGGGTATGATAAGTTCACACAGAAGCTTAGGGAGCACAGGTCGGGGTGGGAGTGCATCTTTGGGGATCAAAGGATGAAACTGTGCCGGTGTCCTTACCGAGAAAGAGTGGATCCAACGTTGAGGACTCGAGCGTTTGGGGAGAAATAAGGGAGACGTGGAGAGAAAACGGATCTGCTACATTCTTGCGCGAGTGTTCTAGCGTATGCGACGGGCGTGATTGTGTGTGTGTGTGTGTGTTTGTGTGTGTGTGTGTGTGTGTGTGCGTGTGTTTGTGAGCACACGTGCGTGTGTCTGATGCGTTGCGCGCGAATTCGAGCGCGTATTTCTCCTTTTAACCGCGTTCCTTGGTCACGCGTGAAAAGGGAAACTTTCCCTTTTATTTTTTTCTCTTTTGTTTCTTATCCTACCAGCGTCGTACCCCCATTCCTGTTGCTCTGTAAATGTATTTCGTTCTTTCCACCCCTTTGTTTTTTTTTTTTCACAGTTCTTTGAATATTCGCTCAACTTGGCTTGGCGTGAAGCTGTCTAGATGGTTTGGGGAGAAACCTGCCGCACTTGAGGAAGGCGGCCACGAAACACTTGCTCCTCGCATGCAAATCCCGCTGTCTCAGTGCCCTACTCACGCGCAATCTTTATAAGCCAGAACAAGCCTGCATAGGTGTGCGTCTGTATGTACACACAGGTAACTCCCACAAAGTGGAACCGGGAGTTTATACGATGACGTGCAGCTTCCTCGCGGAATTCCTCAGCCCCGTCGACTGAAGCTTCCTATAGAAGGGAACAGCCTTCCCGTCCGGGTTTCATTCCCCGAAATCCCGCAGACGCCTTCCCCGAGCTCCCCTCGACTTCCCCATTTTGTAGTCGCCTCCTTCGATACCTCTTTACCGAATGGGCGTATGCTAGAGCGTTTGTTTGATGCCCAAATGCAGATCCCTTCAGAGTCGTTTGTCGTTTGCCTCCTCGTTTTTCTTCTGTCGCTGACTGGTGGCTTGCTGAAGGTAAAGGAGGTACAGTAGCAACGACACTGGAGCAAAAAGAAGGCTTAGTGGAATGGAAACAAAGTCTGCGACACGCAGGCACGCACGTTTAGCGAGAGAGTGGCAGTGGATTCGACGACTTTGCATTGAAGCAAATACCACCTATATACCCTTCCGCCTCAACGCATTCCCTGAGGCCTTCTTTTCCTCTTTTTCCCCCTTTCTATCCCATTCGCGAAGTGCAAGATGTCGTCCTTAGCGGTGTCTCGACTGCTGAAGGAGCGGGGATTTGAAAGAGCGTTTTGACGTCACCGTTAAGAGGAATCGGGGGGTAGAAGTGGCGGTGAAATACTGCCGCAGTGCTTTTCTTCGCGTACATTCTGCGTCCTCGTTTCAAAACGTCCAGAAGCTTTCTGCTCTTCAGAACGCGATATTAATGGAGCCATCTCGTGAACTTTTCTTTTTTTTTCGGCTTCTTCACAACGCGCCAGTTACTCCCTCCACGCTTAGAATTAGATGCCGTCCTTATACTGCCCCATCGAGAAAAACTGTATACACGTCACCTCATCTCCCTCTTTTAACTTTTTGTTGTTATTTTAAAACCGGAGCTCGTTTATTGCTTCTGAGGCTATATAGTTCTTGAGCTACGCTCAAAGGCGCGAGTGTTTGCATGATACGTTTTAGTCTCGCTATCGCCTGAGTTTGGTTAACACGTCTGCCCCGCCGCGGTGGTCTAGTGGCTAAGGTACTCGGCTGCTGACCCGCAGGTCGCGGGATCGAATCCCGGCTGCGGCGGCTGCATTTCCGATGGAGGCGGAAACGTTGTAGGTCCGTGTGCTCAGATTTGGGTGCACGTCAAAGAACCCCAGGTGGTCGAAATTTCCGGAGCCCTTCGCTACGGCGCCTCTTATAATCATATGGTGGCCTTGGGACGTTAAACCCCACATATCGATCGATTGGTTAACATGTACGTCTTCAGAAGTCTTCTGCGTCAGACGATTTAAATATTGGAAATGCTTGAGCAAAGCTGTTCGAAGTTCCGGTGCCAAGTGGTCGGCCATACAAAAACGGGGCGAGCGCTTCATGCTTTGCCGTTTGCTATACTATGCAGCTTTGCTTACATTGTAAACTGACGGAGCAGAAAAATAAAAGAAGATAAGCCTGCAGGAAGCCACACAGCACTTCAAAAATGCATCTTTATGTTCACAAATTATTCCTGATTTAACAAACAAAAAAGGCATCATAATAAACTTGTGTAAATTGGGTGAATCTCTCTACTCCCCGCTGGCCCACTGAACATAAAGATGGCAGCAGTTACCCTAACAGCAAATGCCCGCGAAGCAACGACGGCGAGTCGAAGGCCCCGAGTCGAAGGCACAATGGGAGAATATAGGGAACGGCGACGGGGCCTGCGAGAAGACACCGAAGCGACGGAAAGCCTACGCCAACGATGATGTGGCCGTATACATCTAAGACAAGTGCGAAAGCTTGGTTTTAGTGCTCTCACTGACGAAAATATCGAGCACCTGCTGTGCCACTGTCCTCGATTTGCCTCAGATAGACAAGTACTTGCCAACGCAATGCGGCGACTGGATGATCGGCCTCTTTCTGTGCAGGTGCTATTACAGCAACGTCCACATGCCTCGACAGCCCACAAGGCAGTGAAAGCCCTCCTGTGTTTCCTGAGAAAGACAGGCTTGTGCGAACGCCTCTGACATGCGGTGGAGTTCTACACGCTGCAGTGAAATTACTGTCACTCTCTCGCCCATTTTTTTTTCTTTTCCCTCTCTTCCCTCTTTCTCATTTTTCTTGTTCCCTTCCCTAATCACCCAGTGTAGGGTAGCCAACCGGATGTATTTCTGGTTAACCTCTCTACCTTCTCTCGCCTCTCGCCCTTTTGTTGCTTCCTCCTCCACTCCGAAATTCGTTAGACACAATATTAACGAGAACTGACAGACGATAACGCCAGAACAGTTTATGGGGATAAATTTACACATTCTCCATAGTTTGTACACATGTCTCGGCATCTGCGACAGTCGGTGATTTAAATCGAATCCTCCTGCACTTAAAACAATGTGGAAAGAACTTAGCATAACTTAGCGAAAGCCTAGCGACGACCTAAAAGAAATTCGCATAACACAGCTAAAGCCCGTTAACACCCTAAAAGCAACCAGATTAACTTTCAGAATCGTTCAGTTTCCCTCTCGCACTGCTTATATAACACAAGCTTCGCCAATATTTTTAATGTTGTTTTCCGATTTGGTAGGCGTATTCTTTTTACCTTCGTCCATGAATGTTGCTTTGTTCGATACATTATATACACATGTCAGCTCATTCGTGCCTTATATAAGCACGTCACAGCGTCTTTGACCGAGGCAACCTAGTTTATGCACACGATAACCCACAACTGTTTTCTATGGCAGCTCAGCCAAACCAACGTGGGCGGATATCACATGTGTTACTACACCATGTAGTCAGTTTGCGGGCGATTTCGGTTTCGGTTTTGCAGGCGCATTCAACATGTACGTTCTCGCACGAGCACCATTCAATGAATGTTCATTTTTTTAGGAAAACAATAAGATAAACATAAAAATAACAAAAAGCTTGATTCAAGAATTCAGATGTATTAAAAAAAAAAGGCACGTTCGAGCAAGAACTGGCAAATTGGAAAAAACAACGCAAAGACACGAAAATATTTTTTAAATTTCAGGGCGTAACTGGGTCGGCATCGTTGTTTTCCTTCTTTTGGAGACGCAAGACCTTTCTGGAGACGCTCACGTTCATTTTTGCATGGGACGCGAAGGCATCGATGGGTAGCAGAAATCATGGCACCGATCGGTCACGATTGCCCCGCTGTGGTGGTCGGCTGCTGACCCGCAGGTTGCGGGACCGAATCCCGGCTGCAGCGGCTGCCTTTCCGATGGAGGCGAAAATGCTGTAGGCCCGTGTGCTCAAGTTTGGGTGCACGGAGCCCTCCACCACGGCGTATCTCATGATCATATGGTGGTTTTGGGACGTTAAACCCCACATATTAACCAAAATCAATCATATTAGTAGCGTAACGCACTCATTAAGAAGTAATTGAAAATTTCTTGTAGAACCAACGCCCCGTGAGCTTTTGCTATTGGGTGTGCGTCTCACGTTGGCACATAGCCACAGGGAGACGAGAAAAAAGCCCTGTAGGGCTGTGTGGAAGAAGCGAGACGAGAACGGCGCCATCACGGCTCGGAAGAGCCGGCACCACGAAAGAGCTGGGTCGCCGGCGAGCGCTGTGTTTGCACAGGCTCTTGCTTGGCACACTGGGTAGGAGGGGTGGACGCCCCGCTGCCGCCAATGGAAGGCTCGCCTCACCGAGCAGCCGTTGTCGTCATACGCCGACCCGACTACGACAAGAGATATGGCTGCCTACTGCTGAAGCTGCAGACGTGCGCAAAGGCTGCAGAGAGCGGTGAGGACCAAGTCGAACACACAACGTTGGAAAAGAAAAATAAGTAACAGGATTTTTTGTAAATTCTCCTAAGAGCTCTGAAATAGGAAGCCATCTCCTTCAAGGTCTTCCCAGCGGGTGTACTAATTCATCATGACGCCAGGGGTAACGTCGCAAATTTTAGCGATCTGTCACGTAAGGATGACACCATATGGTAACGTCACTACGTGACGAGCTTTCATAAGACACGCGTCGACACATCGCGGGTTCGAATCGCGGCAGCATATCTTGTAGGCCAAAGATTTAGGTGCACGTCGAGGAACGCCTGAAGGTCGACATTCCCGGAGCCATCCACAACGGCCTTCCTCATAACTTATATCGTGGCTTTAAGATGCAAAAAGCCCCATCACTTATAATTATTACCTCTCGTGTTGAAAACGCCGACGTTCTGGTGAGGGCACGTCTGCTGAGGCATCTAAAGCTTGCGCATTAAAGCATTCAAATGCGAAGCAATGAATGCGATATCAATAAATGGCAATGTCATACTAAGTATAGGACAGCGAACTCCTTTACCACTCAACAAAAATGCTATCAAGCGGCTGCAGCGTCGAGCGTAACGACCTTCGAGCCGGCTACGCATTTCAACGAAAACCAAACAGCAAGAGCGCATCACGAACAAGTGTATGAACCACCTTCCGACCTCTGTAAAGATGGAGCACACGGGACAGCACACGTCCGGTCAAAGTTCATGGTTAGCTCGCGTTTCTCATATCTCTGTGTTTCGCATGCCGCTTCGCTCGCTCAAAAAGACGCCTTTCGGCGATGCCGCCGTTTAGGGGCAAGCAAGCGCTGCAGAGTTCCATGTTTGTAGCCTGCTCGACCCGTCCCTATCAAACGTGGGGCCCGATCTGACGCCAATGGGATACATTAGATGCGTGACGCCAACGATGGCGATAGGGCGGCAGCTTAAACTACTCCGCAGTTAAAAAACGAAGAGAGTGAGGGAGAGAGCGAGAAAGAAGTACAAAACAGGTAGCTTTATGTGTTTACTGATGGAAATTTTGCGTTGTCTTGAGCCGTGTATACCTAAATACACAATGCTGCGAGCCCGTCGGGAAAGCTTGGGGATGTTTTGGTAGTATATTTCAAAGACTAATTATGTTGAGTCAGTGTGTACGTCAACACATATAACACAGGAAAAATCTCTTGACACTACACACATAAGCTAAAAGTGAAGTTTGCTCAATGTGAGTGACCTTAACTTTTTTTAAGGTTTCAACACGAAATAAGTTTAAAAAAAAACAGTTACGTTTGTTTAGCTTAGATTTATATTCTCGTCGCGAGGTGGCGCCTCGTCGCGCTTAAGCCGTCCAGACGTGTCCCATTTCTCAGACGACATGGGCTCGATGCTGTCTTCTAAGCTGTCTGCGTAGGCTATCTGCGGTGCTCTTAGAATCGGAAGACAGCCCCTAACACAAAAGATTATAATTTCTGCGGTAGTGGGTACCCTGAAGTGAGCTTGTAGCAGTAAAAAAAATGTATAAATGAAAGGCCACTCTTCCGGCTTTCGCTGTGATTGTGCTGCACTTTCCGCGTAAGCCTGGCGGTACTTTTTTCTAATGTTATTATTATTTATATTTCTTCTGTGTATGTATTGTTTATTTGTGGTTTTTATCTTCAGATTTTCTTTCATTAATTTCTGTTTGCTTTTTATTGTATGTGTGTATTCATCTATTGCGCTAGTGCTTGAACCCAATTAGGGTTTTTTTTAGCACTGTATAGGGAAATAAAATAACTAATTAATTTGAAGGTACAAATTTATACTATGCTTTTCTTGGCCTAATTGTCTATTGAATTCAGCACATTTCCGATGGAGGAGGAAATGTTGTAGGCCCGTGTACTCAGATTTGAGTGCACGTTAAAGAACCCCAGGTGGTCAAAATTTCCGGAGCCCTCCACTACGGCGTCTCTCATAATCAAGTAGTGGTTTTGGGACGTTAAACGCCACAAATCAATCATTCAATACAGCATTCTCATTAGGTTTTGTCCAAAATAGGCGCGCGTGTAGCCACAACCACTGAACAGACGGCTGAGCATTCGCGCATGCGCAACATGCATCTGTATGAAGGGTGAGCGTGACGAAAAAAAAAACCACCCATAAACCGGGGAGTGACGCAAAGGACTCGCTGATTCTCGCAAATCCCGAGCCGCAGTCGACGTGCACGAGGACCCCGGTGACAAACGAGTCCATTCAGCTGTCACCACCGTCGCGGCTAATGCAATAAACGCCGCCGCGGTGCAGCGCTGAGCCGTTTAGCGTGGCGATCGACTCGATTCGCGTCGGGGCACCGCACCTGCCCACCTCCACACTGAGGCTTTGTATAGATGTATACATATACAGTCGCTCCATTGTGCATCGCGCAGAGCAGTGGCGTCGCCCCTAGACCTCCGGTGCGATTCTCTCGCCATTCTGGTCCGGGGGAACCTGTCATAAAGACGACGCGCTCGGCTCATATGTTGCGGCAGGGAAGAGAGAGAGAAGGAAAAGGGGAAAGACAGTCGTGCAACTGCATGAATGCATATATCCTTTCCGCCTGCAACAGCCCGAAGAATTGTTCTAACATTTATTCATTCATTTATTCATTTATTCATTTTTCGGACAGTACAAAAGGCATTGCCCGCGGTCAGGCCAAAAGGAGGTGGTTAGCCCCCTGACATGGTCCTGCTCGCGCTGGGCGTAACAGTAGCAATAGAAACAATATAAATTATTGCAAAGCGCACACATAAACATATATACATACATAAAATATATACATACAAATAAAAAAGGAACAAAAGAAATCACTATTGTAACATCGTGCTATATCTGTCTTTTGTGCTTTTTTTCTTTCGTTTCAAGCAAAGGGTCTTAAAATGGAATTTATGTAGCGCGAGGCAAAAAAACGGACAAAGAAAGGATTAGACTGAGAGGACAGAGCGCTCTGTCCTCTCAGTCTATTCCTTCCTGTGTCCGTTTTTTCGCCTCGCGCTACATAAATTTATTTCAACTGTTCCACCAACGAGCCCACATCGCCACTCTTGTAGACTTAAAATGAATTAACTAGACCATTTAATTAACTAGTATATACAATGCAGTGACATGCAGCTTGTGCGTGGAGACGCATAGTGGATACGCGACAGGCAAACAGCCACAAAAGACACGTCTTCCAAGATCGGACGGCGTGTTGTAACTATATACACCTCCGAGATTGGTGAACTGGCGATCGGGCGCCGTGATAAATGCGCACCTTATTTCCTGCCAAAAATGTTTACTACGAAGTCTGAACATGCCGTCGATCCGCTGTCATGCGAATGAGCCGAACCATTCTTGGAGATGGAGTAGTTTACCACTTCCTTGTCGCCTTATCGCATATTAGTACACGGATTTGTTTTTAAATAAATGAAGATAATAAGGTCCTACCGGTGTCAATGATCACTGTAAATTTGTCAGCTAGAGTTCAAGCGAATTTTTTCGTGGAAAGAGGCAAAATTGCAAGTCTAATACTAGACGTATTGATCTGTTGAACAAAAAATAAAGCAATGAATAAAATGACGAGAACGCCAACCACAAGCCTGAGAATAAAAATGTATTGGCGTTTCGACACCCAGAACCGGAGCCCTGTTCACAATCACGAAGAGTCGCAAAGTGTTGGTAAGCCAAGGAGAATTGGTCGCTGCACAAACTCGACACAAGGACGCAAGAAGGAGGACGGGAAGCTCTGCGTGCATTGTCTCCATCTTCTGTCCCTGTGTCCAGTTCGAGCTGCATCCGATTCCCCAACGCTCCACAATCACAATCAGAGTCGAGCCTTCTTTGCAATCAGGGTGACCGTCGAAAGCCACGACTTCGTTTCAATGAATGAAATCTCGTGTTCCGACTCGAAACAACCACCGTGCACAAAATAACGCCCCCCTCCCCTCCCCCTCCCCTCCCACTCATTCAGAGTACGCCGTAAAAGTGCGAGTGAAAGCAATTGAGAGCGTCGCTCGGGCAGCTGAAAAACACATTTTACGAGGCCGGCTTCTTGCGTGTCAGCGTCCCGCCCACCGGCAGCAGTTTTACACGCTGCTCTAGCCCTCCTAACGCCAGACCTCGAGTTTACTATACACACCACACCTCACACGTCCAACATTTTCGCCGCAAAGAGCATGCGCTGACCACACGTTTCAGACCGAGAAACAACTAAGGGTTATAAAAGGGAACCGCTGGGCGTGGGGAGGCTCACTTTACGAATGAGGGAGTAGGGGGGGGGGAAGGGGATATCGCATAAACTTCATAGTCATGCGCGCACGGACAACTCAAAGAGCTACAGTATCTGGCAAGTGGCGCACATGGTCCATGAATCTGCTTTTGTCAAACGTTCACGTTTTGTTGATTGTTAAGTGCTAAGTTATCATTTTTTGTAGATTTTTGTGTTTTCTTTTTCTGTTTCAGACATATATATGTGGTTTGTGAAAAATAAACCTTCAGTTGATAGTCTGCGCTTGTCCTTGTATCTTCTTGTCGTCCGTGTTTACTACCGCGCAGTTACATACGTCGATCATGCATCACCAACTCGCCCAATCGTCCACCTTGAACTCAACAACACTGCCCCCTCCCCTACCCCCTCCTTTATTTCACTTTTGCCACCCAACCACCCCCCATTCTCTTCCACACCCCTTAACAACTCCGAACCCCTATAGCAGATGCTGGAACACCGGTAAAACGCACCGCGGGCCGACCGTATCTCCCCGGCAATCAACCCCATGCCGAGCGAGAACGACACCCGAGACTCCGCGAAAGCCACGCCCTCCCGCGGCGCGACGTCAAGGTGTACGGCAGCACCCCACGAAAGCGTTTAACGGGGTCTCGACCCCCTCGGCGGTTGCGGTCGCGCGAACAATAATATAACGGTCAACAGGTCAGGAGGCCCGCTTTCTATGGCGAGACAAATTGGCCTGGCAGCGGGTGTCTATATAGACCCTGCAATCAGGGTAAAGGGGGGGGGGGTACCGTGGTAATATTAGAAGCATCGGGCACGAGTTGCTGCTATATAGGTGCCTGTTGGCCTGCTTGAAAGTCTGCATAGGGGGCGTGTGGGCGGTTCCGAACGCGACACGCTGGGGACGCGACAAATTGATGTCTTAAATGCGACATCCGCGTGCGCGGGATGTCCCGCGAAAGGAACGGCGGGAAACGGGGAGAGTCGATCGTTGCGCTTGTTGGACGTGTTCTTCGCAGTGCAAGGATATGGCACTTTGTCGTATGCGGGCTTGCGGGTGCTTTACTGTGAGCGAAAAAAAATATCAGAACGTACGAGCAACACAATTACTATTCGCCCTTTACGGCCAGATGGATAGATTAACTGCAGAAACGCACAATCATTATACGACAAATGACCGTGTAAAGGTGGGCACTTATTATTACTGTAAAAGCTCTTTATTGTAACAATACTGATTGTTGGCCTAGTTGGTACTTGCTTACTGACATGCTTTGGCCGCAAAGTTTATTTACTTTGTGTGTGCGTTATTTGCGGCCGAAGAAAAGCTCTTTAGTTCGGAAAAGCAAATTGTTCGGACTTATTGGCTGGTCGAGGCCAGCACATGCACGCGTTGTTTAATGGCATCAAAGTCTCGCTCGTTCAGTCATATCTGGCCGCATTCCTGGTAAATTGGGCAGTCCTATAAAAGCAGGCCGAGCGCGAAGCGCCGCAGTTGTGCGATGCGATTGAGAGAAAACGGCGTTCGCCGAGAACCGAGACGCGGTGGCGCCGTCCGTATCGCTATCATCATCAGTTATAACGAGCACGGTTATTGCATGGTTTTGTCTGCATGTGGATACGGCAGTCAGCAGCGTCGTTTTAAATTGATGCAATTCGCGCGCAATGACACACAACTGGAGCATAGTGAGAGCTGTTGAAGATCAAGAGCTTTCGGACACGGTCGGCACGCTGGCATAAAACTCGCTCACTATAATCGAGGTGGGCAAAATATTCGCTGCCAGTTTTTTTTAATTTTCTTGACAGCTAAAGAACTATATCATGTGCACGTGGTGGTCAAGGCCAGCTTGAACATGCACGCATTGTTTAATGGCATTAAACTCTCGTTCATTCAGTCATATCCAGGCACATTGCTGGTAAATCGGGTGGTGGAGGTAAGTAATAAAAAAATGGCTGCATAGCACGCTTCAGGCTCATTAAACGCGGCAGTCTGGCACCGTGATCACATTGTGAACGAATTCGGAAAATAAAGTGGTTTACTCTTTTACACTGGTCTTGTGCAAAACAAGCAGTACATGTCTTGCGTATTAAACAAGAAAAGAAAATACTGATGCAGCAGAGTTTTCTTCGTTGCTTTCTTAATACTTTTGTTAATTAGACATTTGCTGCGCGGAATCCAGCCCCTCAGTAGAATTCGAATTCAGCAATTTTGCTGCATTACCTACCTTAACTTGGTTGATGTTTAGTTTAGCATTCATTTTATAATTGCGACCGGGAAGGCATTACGAAGAGAATTTGTCCGCTATGGTAGAGAGCATGAAAACGAGCCACTTTGCAAATACACGGCTCCACGAATCTGGTAGAAAGTGTAGTTACGTTACAGTTAAAACACCACCAGACTAAGTTCACGAATGCTTCCGCGTAAGTTTTCTCGGGAACGTACGGATATGTATTTCATTGCCCACATCAAGGCAATATTCCTTGCCTTGACCGCAGAGGCGTCGGTCATGGCTTCGATCTCCAGACCTGGACGAATATTCCTTCAAATAAGAAGCTTTCCATTGTGCGTCTGCAGGTGGGTAAACCAATCTTCCCTTGGATATTTGTATAGCGATTGGCTTGTGACTTTAGGCTACAAACGAGTGGCTGTCAGTTAAGTCTTTCGCCATTTTCCTAATAAAATTAGTTGCAAGTGTGCGTGTACTTCCAGTCTTGTATGAAGGAATGAAATTTTAAAGAGCTCCTTTCTTCATTTCATACAACCTTAATGAAAAGCTGCAGATATCGAGGAAAAAAAAAGTGTAGGGAGCGTTGTTTGCGAAGTTTTACTTTATTCTAATAATTATGACACATACGTTAAGAAAGTGCACAAAAAGACAACATGCCGCTCGCAGGGATCGAACCTGCCACCTTCGGATAACGCGTCCGATGCTCCATACAAACTGAGCTACAGCAGCGGTCGAACACTCATCCTTTTCACGGGGTAAATTTGTGCATTTAAAACTGGCACTGTTAGTGAGCACCGCCAGTAGCCATAACGGCGAGAGTGGATCCAAGACCGTCTTTTGCCAGGTGGCTTCATGTAACAAGTGATCGTATACAGGGTGTCCCACATAACTTGAGCCAAGGTTGGGTCCACGCCGCCAGCAGCAAGCTGTCTTTTCGCCCATTTTACGTTCTTCAAGTCTTTATCACAGTTATCTCAATATACTTAAAGCAGAACAATTAACGTTCCCTATACGTTAATTGGTTTCACTATCTGGTGGTTCTAATTAAGGTTCCGAATCTTGTGTTGCTTTCTTGCGAACTGTCCACGAGATCCCCTTCGCAAGACACTATATGCTATAGCTTTGCTCTAAAGCACAATAGTGCGAGACAATCAGGAGAAACCGTTGGGCTCGGAAAACATCTTTGGTCGTCGAAAAAGCGCGAACGCCCGGGAAGTAAGTCATCGCGCAGCGATCCCCGTGCACACACCACCGAACCGTCTCAGTTTCCCGGAGGAAATTAGTTTCAAATGGAGCCGCGTGACGATTGATTCAACCCGCATATGCGGGCTGCAAACCGACGCGCGGATCCAAAACGGGGGGAACAGTGCTGCCACGCGTGTCCTTTCGGGCGCACACAGACGCGCGCGGACACACAACGCCTGAGGACACCCCGCGGTTTTATTGCGACAGCGGGACGCCGTTATGTCAGGGAGCAGGCGTTTAGTCGCCCGGGGGACAGAAGGATCCCATCTTTGGAACCCTTAATCCCGCTGATAAAAGCAAAACGGGCATCTCCCTTTCCCAGTCACCGCATAAGCTCTCCTTGTTTCTCTGTGTCCTTTGAGAGAGTTTTGGCTGGATTCGGGAAAAGGGGGAGTCGGGGGTCGTGCGGGGAAGCGCAACCTTGTATTGTTCCGCGTTGAAAAAGCGCTGCATAGATTCAGACGGGGGGCTCGTGGGTTCGGGAGGCGTGTTCTGCAGCCTTGCAGTTTCTTAACCTAGGAGGGCCACGAGGAAGCTGTACTACATCGCGCGGTAAGCGTGCTGAATTACAAAAAGCGTAACACTATATAAGGCGAACACATACTTCGCGCGTCGGGGTGCTTACCAGTGTAAGATCGACCCTGAAGAAACACCATCAGGCACCCCGGAAGATACCACCAGTAAAAAATTACTGAGCGTAACCCTGCAAGGAGGACACATTAATCTTTTCGGAACACCAGAGCCCAGCTCTAGTAAAAGCGAGCACGGTGAATGATAATGCGATGAGCTTTACTGCCTTGTTGTGGGTGATTGTAGTTTTTTCATAGTTCTGTGTCTCAGCGTTATTGCAAAAATTTTACCGATCATCGTGTGTTTTAATTAAACGCATCAAACCTGCTGTTAGGTAGCGGCTTGTTTCACTTAAATTTCGTTCATGTAATGCATAACAGAAAAAAAAAGTGGATTAAAACTTCAGGGACGGTCAAGGTTTTCTTTCAAAAAATGGCACGCAATAGCGTAATCCTGGGGCTTCGTTCGCATCGTCTTCTCATTCACTTGAACTTGGTCTCGCCAGACGGGTTCGAGCCCTCCCCGAAAATATTTAACCTCGCATGTGTGCATACATTCGAGCAAACAAAAACACACACGACAGCTCTGCGTAAAGGATAATACCAGCAATGTAGAAGGTCCTTTACCTCTTTTACATTTGCAGTTGTTCTTTTACCTCTTGGTAAAAGAACAGTCAACCGGCTCCAACTTTTTTTTTTGACACCCCCCAAGGAAGCTCGGCAATTCGTAGAGTAGACCACGGCGATCACGTTTTTCAAATATTACAGGACTGCACGCCAAGCAGAGACTTCATCTCGAAAAACAATTCCTGTGCTCCTTTCCTAGACACCTAACCAATCCTGCTTTCACACGCAGGGACGCAAAGTCGCCGATCAGTGACCTGACGTAGCACGCAGCTCGTCGATTGGTTTAAACCAGTCACGACGACGCGCCATTTCGCGCGTATTTCAAAAGCTTCTTCTCAACATAAAGCAATGGCATCACCACAATCCGTCAGATCGTGAAGCGTTTTCGCTCTCTCGGCACGTAAACAAGCTAGTTTACCTCACTCATATGTGATCTAACGCTCAATAGACATGGTCAGTTGCTCCAAATATGCTAAGTTGTAAAGAAGATAAAAGAGTTGCAATAAGTTGTAAACGACACGCGTGGTACGCAAAACGTGAGTGCAAAAAGACAAAAGGAAAAACGTCACTATCAGGCTCCAAGATCATAAGCTGCAAGATGCAGTTTAAAGGTTTCGCCACAGCATAAAATTCACACGCACGAATGTCCGGACAATGCCACGATCCTATACGTATACAGCCGCTCCCTGATTACGCATCGCACCGACAGCTCCCATCACCCCGGCATGCACGTCACGAACTTATAACACAGATATGACAATTGGTAAAGAATGCGAGGGGTGGCCGGCCCCACCATAACTGTACGCCCCCGCGACCTCGAGGTCGGCAGGGCTACCGGGGAGGCACTGATTGGAACCAAGGGCGCGAACCCCACGAAACTACGGGGTTATAGCACGATTCCTCCGCGCGCGCCCGCCACGAAAACGCCCCCCATCAGCCCCCGGTCAGAATCCAGCGTCGTAGAGTGAGTATATACATCTATGTATATACGGGGATTCGGTGCGCATGTAATATTCAGTGGCGTCTCGCCTACAGACGCAACGACAGGCCAGCAGTGAACCAGGAGGGTCTGTTCGCCCTGTCCTCAGGCGGAATGATGAAGCGGTGCCTTGGGACGTCGGAGCCGCGCAGTCTGGTCGAGTGGTGGCGCTCGTGGATCCACTCGCGCGGCTAATAAACTGTCGCCCGGGGCTGCGATGAGCGACGTCCGCGTTATATGGCTCGTGTCACAGTTGCGCAGTGCCTGTGCGAGTTGCGGGCGGGGCGGGTTGCGTGAGCTACCGTTGATACCGGGCGACCCGTGTGCAAACAATAACCACCGGCGATATAACGCCGTACGAAAGATGGGTGACACGCGAACAGCCACAGCACGTCCCTGAAAAGAGCGTGCACTTGTATTATCGAAGGGAAAATAAACAAAAACGATCCATCAAGTGAGTGACGAGTTAAAAACCCTATAGAGTACTAAGAAAGCCGCTCTTCCCTTCAGAACGTATACTCGGAAAGCAAAAAAAAGAAAAGAAAAAAAAGGACAGTAACGAGAAACAGACTGACAACATTTGCTGGCGAAGCATCTCCTAATGCATTTATGTGAATTTAGGAATAACGAAAATTGAAGCATAAAGAAAGTCTGGGCTAGTTTCCGATAAGTGATCCATTTGTAGGGTTAGTCGGAAGGGAAAACAGGATATCCAGAGAATAATAATAATAATAATAATAATAATAATAATAATAATAATAATAATAATAATAATAATAATAATAATAATAATAATAATAATAATAATAATAATAATAATAATAATAATAATAATAATAATAATAATAATTATTATTATTATTATTATTAACATCTGAGGCTTTACGTGCCATAACTTGCTTACGAGCCACTGCGTACAATGGAAGGCTCCGCAAATATGGACCACCTAAAGTTCTCTAACGTGCACTGACATCGCACAAATCGGATCGAACCCACGACCTTGGCTTCAGGAGATGCACGTCGCAATCACTGTATCACCGCAGCTGCATGGCGAAGGAAAAAAAAAAATGACTGCTACCCTCCTTATTCAGAAACGCTTTTGCAGCGCATTCTAAACGCGTATGTGGTGCATTCAAGGCGGCGGCAAGTCAAGTCAAGGAGCGTTTACTGAATACGGGGGTTACGATGGTAAGACCTTAAAATGCAGGGCGTGCAAACACAGAGGCAAGAAAGAGGGTCGTCAAGGCAGCCCGAACACCGACCGAAGAGGCGCATGGTGGCAGAACAGAAGGTGGACAGCGAAATTCACCAATAACGATTACGACGACTGTGAAGGCGAATCGTGAGGGCAGCTTCGTGTTGTGAAAGGCAAACTGTGTTTGAAGTCGCCCAGTTGGACAAATGTACGAGTGTCTGCAAGTGGACGCTGTCTTAGACACCGGCGCGACGCGGCGCAGAGCACACGAGTCTTCTTTATTTTTGTACTGTGTACGTATATTTCTACGCTTTTGATTGAAGTATGGTTGCTATAACAGCGTGTCGTCCTGTCCCTTACGATTTTCCGTGTCGTGGTTTTGTTTGCACTTCCTTCAAATACACTGACATATATTAATGAAGAATGGCTTATTTATTTGACAAAAATAACTATCATATTATGATTCAAGTCATCAGTCACGCTGATATTGATACACGTAGAACATATTTGAATCTGTTTTATTAGGGTCACGCTTCGGTTATACGTACGTTTCCAAAACTATGGACACCCACATGAACCTGCACCATGCACCTCCCTGACCCCAGGCATGGCCCCGACCACACGCCGTAACCAAACGGGCCACCGAATCCCTATGTCCCCGTCGTTTCCCATAGGCCCCTGTTCTCGCATTCCCTTAAATCCAATTGGCATTTAAACTGGCCCTTCCTTTTTTCGGGGACAAAGGGCACGAGTTAGTTTCGACCCAGTGATTTCGCGAACCAGTCGACCATGCGTCAAACTTGAAAGGTAGCGAAAGCTCGGGCGTGTCTGCAGTGAGCGGCGTAGGAGAAGGGAGGGGGGTGCAACCCCACACACTGCTACACGCCTGGGCGGAGGGAAAACATAAGGAACGCCGCAGGGTGAATTCGGTCAGCGTTGCGCAACCCTCGGGACGTTTCCCCAATCACTCCCCCAACTCCCCCAACGCCGCACAAACCTGATGCCGCTAACTCCTTTTAAAAGGAGGCCGCAGCGCACCCTGCACGCAGTGTAGCATTGAATAGTGCTGCGAAGAGACGGCGCAGAGAAAAGCGTGCAAAGAGAACAATGGAGGGAGTATACAGAGGTGCTTGGGGATATAAACTGCGACGCGACCCGCGCGAATGGGCGCGCACGTAAGAATTAGCAGTCAGTGCCGCTTAACCGCGTTCAAACCGCGCCGACCTCCTCTTTTGCTTGTTTTATGATTTTTTTCTCGCGCGCGGAGTTGTCAGGCTAAGCACGACAAGCCTATAGAAAGAAAATAGAGGATGCAGGCATTGGGTAGGCAAACTCTCTCATGAGTCGACTAATCAGACTCGGAGGTCACCTCCCTAAGACTCAGTTGGGGCCGTCAGTGCGAGTCTTAGTGCACGAGTAATGTTTTGGTGAGTTTGAGCCCAAATGAGTCCGGTTGAGTAAAATTTTAATTAATCTGAGTCGCAGTCAGTTCGCTTAGGCAAAGTATTCGAGAGCCTGTGTCCGGGCGGGCCCCAAGGTGAAAATATGTTCCGTGAGCTCCAACTTTTGTTGCCGACGCAAGCCCGCCCTTCGAAGTAGCAGAGTCAACGCTTTTTGGTTGAAGCCGCAAACTAGAAAAAAGTGCGAAAAAAAAAACTGAGGCAGCTTCGCCGAAGTCGTGCCAAACATGAAAAAAAGTGAACAGCTGGACAGCCCCGCTTGTGTCTCTTCTGTTTTTGCTCCTTCTTTACTCCTCTTTTCGTATTTCTCATTTTACTCCCCTTCCAAGTTTTATGCGTAGGTTTTGTTCTCGTGTTTCCCTAGCCATAGTAGTAATGTCTACAAATTACCTTATCATCAAGGCGCTCGAAGAACAGGAGGGTGCAGACTTCTCCTTGGCGCGAGCAAGCGCTCTGCTGCATGGCTATATGCTATTCGGGGTTTTGACTGCGTTACGTCAGGCGAAGACGATAGCATACGACAGCAGACGACAGACCAGCCTCATTAAGCATACTCCACACTTAACATGCGTCGCTCCTTCCTTTACGCGCTTCTGTGCATATCCCTTACAAAAATCCTATATATGGACTTATATAAAAATCCCTATATATGGCTACACAAGGAATTGGGCATATCAGGCTTTATATGGAATCCCCATATATGGGTCCAATATAACCCGATATGTCCAATTCCTGATGTAGCCTTATATGGGCCTTATATATACCCATATATTATACGCTACAAACCACTCTTCCCGCTTCTATGTCGATCTCGTTCCGCCAACCGCCCTGCCGAAGCAGTTTTACCGACTTCCAATCGTATGCTTGCCGTCCGTGGTGTCCCTGCATTTGTCCGGCGTAAATATTTCGTCTATACCGCCTTGGTCACAAGCACGCAGCCCGAGCCTTCGCAGAAGACAGCGACAAATAAAGGTTACAGATTAGGCACGCTCAGGATAAATACGGGTGAGAGGGTAATATATGTTCGTTATGAATTGTAGAATATCTTCTACATTTATAATTCATCGTCGGCTAGATTTTTTTCGCCGATTCCAGAGTAAGCGCTTTCGAAAAGATCACAGATGAGAAACAAACAAATATGAAGATCATTCTTTACTGTCCCCTTTGCCCCTTTGCCCATGCACACACACACACACACACACACACACACACACACACATATATATATATATATATATATATATATATATATATATATATATATATATATATATATATATATATATATATATATATATATATATATATATATATATATATATATATATATATAGAGAGAGAGAGAGAGAGGGACAATTAATCAGCTGCCCGCTCATAATAAGTTCACGGTAATTCGAAGGTCGTAGGTTCGATTCCTGCTCACAGTTGGTAATTTTTTCATCCACTTTTCTTTCTTCTTATTTACATTCTATTGGTTTTAATAACTTCCCCTGTACATTCCTTGGCATCACTGTCTGTTAGATCTCAATAATATTGTGTTAAAACACGGAAAAACGAGCCCTTAGGTATACACTTCTTTCCCTTATTTCATTGAACGAGGGTCTCGTACTGGCAGACTTGGTGTGTTTAGGTTGTATAAGAGGGACAATTAATCAGCTGCCCGCTCATAATAAGTTCACGTGCTACGTGACGCCAAACATGCGCATAAGAGTGTTCTCACACTCGTTGTTTGGCTTATAGATGGCGCTGACTGTCACTCCTACTTCTAAATTCACAGATAAACCCAAAAAAGTGGATGGAGGGAGGGCCGCTGTGATAGCTCAGTGGTTAGAGCATCGAACGCGTAATTCGAAGGTCGTAGGTTCGATTCCTGCTCACAGTTGGTAATTTTTTCATCCACTTTTCTTTCTTCTTATTTACATTCTATTGGTTTTAATAACTTCCCCTGTACATTCCTTGGCATCACTGTCTGTTAGATCTCAATAATATTGTGTTAAAACACGGAAAAACGAGCCCTTAGGTATACACTTCTTTCCCTTATTTTATATATATATATATATATATATATATATATATATATATATATATATATACGCAAGCAAAATAACCATCCTTGCCCCAATAGAGGGGCAACGGCATATGCAACAATGAGCTGTTTTTGGCGATAAATAGAAGTAGGGAGTATATTTTGCCTACAGACATACTTAAAATGCATTGTATAAAAATATTGCGATACAAAACAGGCCCTATAGAAATCGCCTGCTATGAACCCCACCCACTGCCGGCGACCGCCATTTTGCCACGAAGTGTGTGACGTCATGCGCTGCTGCATGGTGCGCAGCCGTCATCGTGTACGGGCCGCTTCAAATTGTTCAATTTAATTCCAAGGTGATTAAACCTCAAATGCCCCGCCTTAGCGCACCTGACTACTGCGGGACGAAATAATACGACATATTGCTGGCGCTCGAACAGCAAACAGCCTCATGTTAGAAGAGAGGGGCTGCAAACGTGGATACAAGAGGGCAGTCAGGACACCACAAATGCCGAAAGCAAGCAGTTTATTATATATACGTCCCGAGTTGCGAGTGCGCCTGAGTTGCCCGACTCAAGGGCCGCTTGGGTGCTTATAAACATATTCGAATGTATATCAAGTGCTCGAGCAAATGCTTGTGAAGGCGTTTGTCAGAGGCACTTACTTGCTGAAGTTGTCACCAGTCAGTCAATTTCAGCGTACCAGTACAGTCCTGTGAAACCAGAAATTACCAAATATCACGTAACGCGCAGCATGAAACGTTAGACTTCATTCGTGTGCGCTACATACGGTGAATCGTGTGCCCCGCCATGGTGGTCTAGTGGCTAAGGTACTCGGCTGCTGACCCGCAGGTCGCGGGTTCAAATCCCGGCTGTGGCGGCTGCATTTCCGATGGAGGCGGAAATGTTGTAGGCACGTGTACTCAGATTTGGGTGCACGTTAAAGAACCCCAGGTGGTCAAAATTTCCGGAGCCCTCCACTACGGCGTCTCTCATAATCAAATAGTGGTTTTGAGACGTTAAACCCCACAAAACAATCAATTACGGTGAATCGTGTACGACGAAGCACGTTTCGACACTCTAAATGCGCGACAATGGAATTCCTGGTCGCGTCACTTGAGCAGAAGACTCAGGTGTGACGTCATTGGTATAGCACCACGTCAGCATTCCCTCCAGTTCTGCAGCACCAGCGATGCTGGCAAATCAGTGAGAATCCACGAAACAGCACGGCGTAGGTACATTACTGCAGTCTCCCTGTGACACACTGCAGGCCAAGCACTGACACAGGAACACCGATACTTATTCAACGGCACGTAGAACCTATTCCGATGATTCAAATTTTACCGCGGTAAAGGACGTAACCGTTAACATAGGCTTACGTTACGCTATAGCATGTGACCCCGAGCTGAAGCCCCGCTATGCAACTCACTCACACACACACACACAATATATATATCATGAAGTCTTGGTAGTCTTGGTTGCGACAGCGTTTAATTGAGGAAAGACCTCGCAAAACGAACGGGCGGAGCCAGCACACAGACGATGACGATGAGGATGACCCAGAGTGGCAATGAGGACAAAGAGACAAGCGGATGATGGTGATTGTGATCATGCAGGAATGAGGACGATGTAAGTAACAAATGTCCACAATATATATATATATATATATATATATATATATATATATATATATATATATATATATATATATATATATATATATATATATATATATATATATATATATATATATTGTAGCATTGATATTTGGCACAGGCCGGAACGCCAGCTGAAGAAGAGAAGGAAGAGTGTTGTTGCTGCTCGCGCTCGCTCCGCTTGACAGCTGGTCGGTTCTACCGCTACGTTTTCCACAAAGTAAACGTCTCTTCTGCTCACCACTAAAGGCGTACTATCAAGTGGTGGAGAGTGCTGGGTACCTTTTTCCATCCTGGAACTCCGCAACCGAACTCTACCTTCGCCATCAACAATGTCCATCGACGCTGCACAGCAGACGGCTCCTACATCTCCACCTGTCCACTGTCCCGGCGTCCCGAGAGAGCGAGATCCAGACATCTTCAACGGCACCGATGAGCAGGACGTCGAGGACTGGCTCTCTTCGTTCGAACGAGTAAGCGTCAACAACAGGTGGGACGAAAACGACAAACTGGGCCGCGTCCACTTTTACCTCAGAGGAGTAGCAGAGCTCTGGCTCAACAACCACGAAGCCGAGCTTACCGACTGGGCCACTTTCAAGACCACCTTCGCGGACGTGTTTGGCCGACCGACAGTGCGCAAGCTCCGTGCAGAACAGCGCTTGCGGGATCGCGCCCAACTGTCGGGAGAGGGTTTCACGTCCTACATTGAGGACGTCGTAGGCCTCTGCCGTCGCTTTGATCCTGGCATGTCGGAAACCGCCAAGGTAAAACACATTATGAAGGGCATCGAGGACGATGCCTTCCACATGCTGGTGGCTAAAGACCCGCAAACAGTTTCGGAAGTCATCCAACACTGCCAAAGTTTCGATGAGTTGCGAAAACAGCGCATTTCAACGCGACGGCCTACTTTCGACATGACCAGCACGCCAGCATTGACCGTTGGTGCAATATCTCCAGAACAGACTGTATTGACCCCGCAAATCCAGCAATTTATCCGAGAGGAAGTGGCACGCCAGTTGTCCCTTGCCCCCTTGCTTCCCAGCAATACGCATGGGCTGACCTCGTCACTGCGCCAAACCATCGAAGAGCAAGTCTGCGAGGCACTTCCCCCCACGTACCAGCCACCACCTGTGTCCGCTCCCCTGACTTACGCTGACGTCGCGCGAAGGCAGGTACATGCGCCGTCAAACGTCGTCGACCCTGCCCACCAAACGAACGCCTTATACGCAACACGCGTACCGGCAGGCTCGCATGTTCCCATTTACCGCCGTCCTTCAACGCTTCCCAACAACCCTTGGCGTACATCGGATAACAGACCTATCTGTTATTACTGTCGTCAGCCTGGCCATGTTGAGCGGTTTTGTCGCCGGCGCGTCCCTCACTCAGGCATTATTGATGGCACCTACGGCTACGCCCCCACAGAACCACCACAGACGCTGCCGTTCCATGCAGCTTCGGACACTTCTCCGCCGAGCCGCCGCGCCTTCAACCCACGCCGATCGCCTTCCCCGCGCCGACGTTCGCCTTCACCAATGCTTCGGCGTGCACCACCTGCCCAAACGGAAAACTGACCATCGCAGTTCCGGAGGCAAGAACTGCGCCACCGTCGAACTCTACAAGGCCTCGTTCTCTACCGAATAATGAAATAACTGTCTTGATTGAAGGTATCGCCGTTCAAGCATTAATAGATACCGGAGCTGCCGTGTCTGTATTGAGTGAAGCATTGTGTCGCAAGTTAAGAAAAGTTACGATTCCGCTTTCTGGTCTCTCCCTTCGTACGGCAACAGCGCATCACGTGAACCCTTCTATGACGTGCACGGCTCGGTTAATCATCCAGGGCGTTCTGTACGTGGTTGAATTTATCGTGTTTCCACACTGCTCACACGACGTCATATTAGGCTGGGACTTCCTTTCCACACATCATGCCGTTGTTGATTGTGCCCGGGCCGAACTAGAATTGTCATCGCTCTCCGACGACGATTATAATAAGCCTTCTATTTCTCGTGTTGTCGTCGCCGCGGAGACTGATATTCCACCTATGTCTTCTGTTATTGTGCCGATCTCGTGCGACCATGCCGCTTTTTCGGACGTCATGTTCACGCCGTCAGAAGACTTCACTTTTCGAAAAAACGTTCTTCTGCCTTTTGCTCTTCTGACGGTCGAAGCCACTTGCGCAAACATTTATGCCACGAATCTCCTTTCTGTACCAGTCACCCTATTCCGTGGCGAATGCATCGGCCGCCTTGAGGACATCGATTGTGTTTGCACCAGTCAACTGCCCTATCAAGCAAAAAGCCTTGAGATCGCCAGTGTTACTTCCGCTCTCACATCCGCCACCTCTTCCCTCGACGTCTTCCTTCCATCGATTGATCCTGACCTTCCTGTTGACCAACGAACTCAACTCTTGACACTTCTCGACCATTTCCGCTCATCGTTCGACTTCAAACAAACCAGTCTGGGCCGAACATCTGCAATTGTCCATCGTATTGACACTGGCACCCACGCACCATTGCGTCAGCGTCCATACCGGGTCTCCCACGCCGAACGCCAAGTTATAGACGATCAAGTGTCTGATATGCTCAATCGTGGCGTTATACAGCCGTCTAACAGTCCGTGGGCCTCCCCGGTGGTACTGGTCAAAAAGAAGGACGGGAGCATCCGATTCTGTGTGGATTACAGGCGCCTTAACAAGATCACGCGCAAAGATGTTTATCCGCTCCCCAGAATTGACGACGCTCTCGACTGTTTGCAAGGTGCAGAATTCTTTTCTTCGCTCGATCTTCGATCGGGATACTGGCAGGTACCCATGGATGAAGCTGACCGCGCGAAGACTGCGTTTGTAACTCCGGACGGCTTGTACGAGTTTAACGTGATGCCGTTCGGCCTTTGTAACGCCCCAGCCACCTTCGAGCGTCTGATGGACAACATACTTCGAGGCCTTAAATGGCAGACGTGTCTTTGCTATTTGGACGACGTCGTCGTTTTTTCAAAAGACTTCGATACCCATCTTCTGCGCCTCGCAAGTGTCCTGCATTGCCTTACACATGCTGGGCTCCAACTAAATTTGAAAAAGTGCCATTTTGCCGCCCGGAAGCTCACCATCTTAGGGCATGTTGTCAGCAAGGACGGCGTTCTACCTGATCCTGGAAAACTCCGTGCTGTCGCCCAGTTTCCGAAGCCATCGACACTTAAGGAACTCCGGAGCTTTATCGGCTTATGTTCATACTTTCGTCGATTTGTCCGTAATTTTGCATCTGTCACGGCCCCTTTAACACGGCTACTTTCTGACACCGAGGGCATTTCGGCGTGGTCTTCCAATTGCGATAAGGCATTCGCGAAACTACGTCAATTGCTGACATCTCCACCGATTCTCCGTCACTTTGATCCTGATGCCCCTACAGAAATACACACCGACGCAAGTGGAGTCGGACTTGGCGCTATTCTTGCTCAACGCAAGTCTGGATACGACGAGTACGTCGTTTCTTATGCCAGTCGCACTCTTACTAGGGCTGAACAGAATTATTCAGTCACAGAAAAAGAATGTCTAGCCATCGTCTGGGCAATCACAAAATTTCGACCCTACGTCTATGGCCGTCCATTTGACGTCGTGACTGATCACCACGCCCTCTGCTGGTTATCGTCACTAAAAGACCCATCTGGCCGTCTCGCTCGTTGGGCGTTACGCCTCCAAGACTATGATATCCGTGTCGTCTACAGGTCAGGCCGCAAACATTCAGATGCCGACGCTCTCTCCCGCTCTCCACTTCCCCATGAACACGGAAGTACTTCTGTATCCAGCCTCGATGCTGTGGCACTTTCGTACGAGGACATGCCCTATGAACAGCGCCAAGACGCTTGGATAGCCTCTATGATAGAATTACTGTCTCAGCCGTCCCAAGTTACGCCCAATCGTTCACTGCAGCGCACAGCTCGACACTTTACCATCCGCGATGGACTCCTGTACCGTCGCAACTACCTTTCTGACGGCCGCAAGTGGTTGCTTGTGATTCCTCGCCACCTACGTGCCGACATTTGCGACTCTTTTCACGCGGATCCTCAATGCGGCCACGCCGGTGTGATAAAAACGTATGCACGTCTCCGGCTGCGGTACTATTGGCGCGGAATGTACCGCTTTGTCCGACAGTACGTGCGTTCGTGCTCCAAATGTCAACGCCGAAAAAGCCCACCACACATAGCCAATGGACAACTGCAGCCGTTGCCTTGCCCCTCCCGCCCTTTCGACCGCATCGGAATTGACTTGTACGGTCCCCTTCCCTATACGCCTAACGGGAACCGCTGGGTGATTGTCGCCATTGATCACTTGACACGCTATGCTGAAACTGCTGCGCTGCCAGAGGCCACATCACGTGAAGTTGGCTTATTTATCCTTCACAATCTCATTCTACGCCATGGCGCGCCTCGTGAGCTACTCAGTGACCGCGGCCGTACGTTCCTCTCCGAAGCCGTACAAGCCCTTCTTCGCGAATGCAACGTTGTGCATCGGACAACCAGCGCATACCATCCGCAAACGAATGGAATGACCGAACGGTTTAACCGCTCACTGGGCGACATGCTATCCATGTACGTGTCCGCTGATCACACCAACTGGGACCGCATACTGCCCTTTGTAACTTACGCTTACAACAGCGCCACTCAGTCTACGACAGGATTCTCTCCGTTCTTCCTCCTTTACGGGCGCGAACCTTCCTCATTCATGGACACCATTCTCTTGTATCATCCAGACGCTTCGGAATCCACAACTCTATCTGAAGTCGCCACCTATGCAGAAGAATGCAGGCAACTCGCGCGTTCCTTAACCGCACAAGATCAAGCGTACCAGAAGAACCGTCACGACGAAAACCTGTCTTCGCAGTCATACTCGCCTGGCGCCTTGGTATGGCTTCGGGTTCCCTCATCTGTTCCTGGTCTTTCCACCAAGCTACTGCCGAAGTACGAAGGCCCCTACCGAGTCCTACGTCAGGCCTCACCGGTTAACTATATTGTTGAGCCGGTTCAACCATCAACAGACCGACGGCATCGAGGCCGCGAGACTGTTCACGTAGATCGATTGAAGCCGCACTACGACCCACCCGTCGTACCCGTTCCATAGGTCGCCAGGATGGCTCCTTTTCTGAGGGGGGGAGTGATTTGTAGCATTGATATTTGGCACAGGCCGGAACGCCAGCTGAAGAAGAGAAGGAAGAGTGTTGTTGCTGCTCGCGCTCGCTCCGCTTGACAGCTGGTCGGTTCTACCGCTACGTTTTCCACAAAGTAAACGTCTCTTCTGCTCACCACTAAAGGCGTACTATCAATATATATATATATATATATATATATATATATATATATATATATATATATATATATATATATGGTGATTTCGTGCTGTCCTCTAAAACAAAAAAAACGTCGAAAAAAAAACAGAAGCGCCACAGTGTAAAGTGAATACATGACCCTGTCAGCTTTAATGATAACTGCGTTTGCAGAAGCTGTTAACTTTAAGCTAGGGCATGATATGCCATTCATATCGCTGATTTAGACTTACACATGACTCATGAGCCTATACCAGGCAAGTTGATTGTTTGGTATGTGGGGTTTAACGTCCCAAAACCACCATATGATGATGAGAGACGCCGTAGTGGAAAGCTCCGGAAATTTAGACCCGTTTTCAGCTCTGTTCGTTCCCGCTAATATACCAATTAGCATTTACATGCGCTTGTTGCAATTAGTGTCACATTCCCTATAATGCGCACTATCGTCGCACTGAGATTGACACATACTTGCCAATGTTTTCTTGCCACCTACCAAGCGTTTCAACGGGAGGAAGGAAATACTTAAGGCAATACGCACTTTTCTTTTTGACTTTGCACCAATACTAACGTCTTACGTTGATTGATATGTGGGGTTTAACGTCCCAAAACCACTATATGATTATGAGAGACGCCGTAGTGTAGGGCTCCGGAAATTTAGACCACCTGGGGTTCTTTAACGTGCGCCCAAATCTGAGCACACGGGCCTACAACATTTCCGCCTCCATCGGAAAGGCAGCCAACGCAGCCGGGATTCGAACCCGCGACCTGCGGGTCAGCAGCCGAGTACCTTAGCCACTGGACCACCGCGACGGGGGCTATACCAGGCAAGTACATCATACAATACGACCGAACTGAACTACAGGCGTCACGTTAACTTAAACACGGGCGGGTGGACAGATATAATATAGATTAGATTAATACTCGAATGCTTATGGAGGCTCGCGCTTGACATACACAATAAGAACAGAACAATTATTTTACTGAGGTCACGTATTGTCCCACCAGGCCCGCGCGTGAATGCATAACAGATGCACGCGTATACACGGGCGAAAGTTGGCATGAATAATAATAATAATAATAATAATAATAATAATAATAATAATAATAATAATAATAATAATAATAATAATAATAATAATAATAATAATAATAATAATAATAATAATAATAATATCTCGGATTTAACGTGCGAAAACCCCGACATGATTCTGAGGGTTGCCGTATTGCAAACGGCTCCCGAAATTTCAACCATCTGGTGTTGTTTACCATCGTACAGTCCGCGAGCGTCTACCATTTCGCCCCCATCGAAACGCGACAGCCACGGCCGCGATCAAACTGGCGTCATTCGGGTCAGCAGCCGGCCACCGCTACACCATCGTGGCGGACGAAAGTTGACACGAAGGAAGCAACACCTGGAAACGAGGGGCACTGCAGCGAAATCTATAGCGATGACGCAGAACAGGAGGCACGACGCACGCGTATCCGCCACCACGGTGAATATTACGCGCCGCGCTAAGTCCATCACGAGCACTGCAGCAACGCCAACACCGAACAACACCCGCCGACGATTCTCGCACCTCGTGATGATGATTCTGGCGAAAGAAGCACGCAGCCATGCCCGACCACTGGCACCGAGTCGAACCACACACGTACGCACCAACCCGGCACATCGAGGAAGCGCGTGCAGTTGGAGCTGACGACAAAATCCCGTGCGCCTCGGAGCTCCTCCGTCGCTGGCGGCACTGCGTGCACAATAAAGGGGGGGTCCGAGCCCTAGGCCTGGCTTCTCCCTTTATACGCTCGGCGCCGTGTGTTTGCCCCGGGTCCCGTGTTGACTTTTTCACAGCGGAACGGTCCCGCAGCGCGGCGGAGACGACGACTGCATGGAACCCGACCAGACGACGGCGAGTACATGGCGTCTGCTATCTCGACGTCGTCCCCTCCGCTTCTTCCTCGCCGGCGTCTTGTACAAAGCGACGGCAACGAAGGAGGGGGAAGGAACGACGACCGTCTTCGAAGAAGACGCCTCGGGAAAACTAATATTTACCTGCGATTGACGATATTGATCTAATATCGGAGCTGCCGCCGCCGTCAGTGCATTCTTCTCGGCGCTGCCGATTGTGGGCGGCGCGGGCTGTGTTTAGAGTTTCGTCGAGCGAGCGCACTTCAGCTCGCGTTAGTTTGTGTACGTGCGTGTGGGTGTATACAAGTGCATCTGTGCGCGCGTGTTAGCCTTCTCCACATTACCTCAGACTCATCCTCACTCTCTGTCTCTTCAAACCAAGGGGCCCAGCTAAGCACCCGATGATTCTGCGCAGTACTGTCAACTCAGGCTCCGATACGTGACATGGCGAGTCGACAGCTGATGCGCTACATCGACAGCCTCGTGCATTCCATCGTATTGCGGGAAGTAGTATACGTGCGCACATAAGTTCATCCACATACAAAAAAAATAAAAATCGGAATTGTTGGGGGGGGAGGGGGGAGTTAAAACCAAGGAGGTTAGTATAACCTCCTTGGTTAAAACTACTATAGAAACCCCTTCCCCCGTTTGCACGACTCCCTTAGAGCCGGTCACCTCATCCTTCCCCCCCCCCCCCCAACACCCACTTTACATTTTCGGTTTGGTTCTACGAAAATTGGCACTGATAAGTATCTGTTTGCTCGGTACAAGTGGCTTGCTCTGACGTCACTGAAACCGCCATACTGGAGTGGCGGTACGCGAAGTTTGTGACGTCACGTTAAAGTTATCAATACATATAGCACTGCTGATGCACAGAAGCTAAACATGTTCCAGCTTCGTTATCGCACTGAAGAAGGTTAGCGACCGTATCATTAGACAACCTTAACGTCATGATAGTCGCCATGTTGGAGCACCAGTACGGCAAAAACATGCTTCTATGACGCTATGCCAGCTACAACTGAGAACTCGCTGTACGTGTGACCAAAGGCAGCGTATAATATAGAACAACACTCGCTGCTTATCTTCGCAAAAAGCGCGACCGAAATGGGCGCGCGTGTTATTTCTTGCCGTCTGATGAAGAAGCGTTCAGCGAGGGCTGATAAAAAAAAAAGCTTATCGGCTCCCCCAGCTGCGAAAAGGAGCAATACGAAGCAATGCTCTCACTCTAAACAAAACTAAAACTTGTATTTATTTGTGCGAGCTTGCATTCTTACCGACACACGGTGATCTCAACAATGCCGCTGCAAAAGTGCAGCACTCTCGGTTCGTAATGCGACAATCTACCGGCGTGGTAGTGCACGTAGAGTTATTCTTACCGCCTTCCGTTCGTGCAATATCGGCGCGACTTCGATTCGAACGTTTCAAGCACAGCAACCCGTATTTTTATCAGCCGGATTCTAAGCGACGCGTTGACCTCGAGCAATTGTGCAAAGCACGCCGTTATACAGAAAGCTTTGATGTCACGTTTCGATCCTTAATTGAGTACCGCTAACGCATCTTTGTGTTTAAAACAAAGCGTCCACTTAACGTCATGAAATGCCATAGACGTCGAAACTCCAACTGCCGCGAATAACCGCGAAACATCCTTGGACATAAAAAAGAAAATAAGAAAGAAAACACGCGCACGAAGAACGCCCATCGATTGGCGATCCATAAAACAGAGCGCATGCATGCATACGTCGTCCATCCAAGACGGAAAAAAGAAAAGGAAACGATACAAAAAGAGCCAAGCCAAAGACGGATCCCCGGCCGCTGCCATCGATGTCGCCAACGCGCCTGGATTGGAAGCAAACTCAACGTATCACCCAAAAAGGAATGCGGAAAAAAAAAAACAGAAAGGGGCATCGAGGGAAAAAGACATCGCGAAACAGAGTATAGAAAAAGAGCCGTCAACGTACAAAGGGTGGTCACGTGAGCAACGTGACGCAATCTGGCTCCGATAAGCTGATTGGCGCGCTAGATCGACAGGGGGCGCAACCGACGCTCCGAATGGACGGCTCCATGGTCGTCACCAATATAATGTCCAGCCCTATTTTTTTTTTCTTTCCTTTTCGGCGCACAGTATAGCCTTTATTAGCTGCTTCTGTAGACGAGTCAGCGTGTCGGCCCAGCCGTCTCTGTGCTTCATTTCTTCTATCATTCCTTTTTTTTTTCGTCTAAGTCCGCGAAGCGCTGTCGATCCCGCAGACCGTTACTCGATCATAAGCCTCGCCCTCTCCCTTATAAGTCCGGCCCTTCTCTCTCATAGTGCACTCGTGTGTTCGTTTTGCCGCAGTGTTTCGCTCCGTTCCGCTGTCTCAGATGCACAAGTATTATATACCGATCGACGCGAGTGTTGCATTCGACTCCAATTTCATTTCCTTTTGATAGTCTTTCATCGATGCGTGTATTGTTGCGACCACTCGGTCTGCGGCAGTTAAACGCTGCTACAATAGACTTCAAAGCCGAGTGACGCAAAAGCGGCAGTGTTTATAACCAGGCCAGAGGCTAGCTCGCACAATCCATACATTCGGACCTAAGATATATATAATGCGTGTGTGCTATGCTCGTGGTCTCGTTTTTGTGCTTACTCTCAGCTTCGAGCTTTCGGTTCTTTCCCTCATCGGATAACGGTGCCCAGTGAGCACCGAAGGGTCTGAGCCTGTCGTTTTCTCTCTCTCTCTCTCTCTCTCTCTCTCTGTATTTTGTACATATGCCCTTATTTTAAAGAACCAAGCACAAACACAGAAAGAATGGAAAAAAAAACACGCGTACTGCGCATTCGGACATATGCATGGCTCCTGCCGATCTCATGAAAATCAGAACTTTAAACATTAGAATGTACGTGCTTCAAGAATATTCCTAAACAGTAACCTGGTATGGCCGGGAGACACTGAATAAGCTTTTTCGCAAGAACGAAATTTTAAATAAGTTCCGCAGATTCAACGTAACATGGGAATCGATGTTATGGAAAGCGTGCGGACGGAAGGTGACCACAGTGCATTTTTTTGATTGAGAGAAGCGTTACCAAATGACATTAAAGATATGTACTAAAGTTATACGTAAGGCCCTTAGCCAGAAGGGAAAGGGGCCTAAGGACCCCCCCCCCCCTCAAATTTTTTAGGTGGGAGCGCGTTTTATGGAAAATAAGTACGAAAACAAGAGATTTCTTCAAGCTCTCTGCATATCCCTCCCCCCCTTTCCCCAGATAAAATTCTTGGCTACAGCCATGTTGTACGCACAGACATATGATTAATTATTGTTGCGTTCATCTCAGTATTCCACACTACAAGCAATCAAGCACTGCATGATGCTGCCCCCCCAAAAAAAAAGTAGCAGGGACACTCTAAGTAATACCTTAAAAAGATCTCTTTAAGGGGAAATAAATGATGATGATGATTACGAAGAATGAATACGGGCCGGTTGTAATGGTGATCGTGATGATGAAAGGAAACAAGGACCAAAAAGGGCTGCACACTCAAGCAAAATGAATTAAATGTACCCAGCCAGGGTGTCACAAAAAATAAACAAAAAAATGGAAGAAGAAAAGGAGCATGACGAAGGTACTGCACTATATAATGAGCACAGCATTCAGTATAGTCTGCACGACACTCGTGAAGCAGCGAGAACACAAACACACATTGGTAGGCAAGAAAGTAATAAAATAGAATTCCCCCCTAAAGCCCGCGAAAAACAAAACGAGAGCCCTTCTATGGTAACACTCCCAAAGCTTTCCCGACTGGCATACACAAAACAAAATATACAGAGAGGGAGAAAAAAAAGATAGGCTCAGACCCTTCGGGGCTCACTGGGCACCGCTATCCGGAAAGAGAAAGAACCGAGAGATCTAAGCTGAGAATAAGCACAAAAACGAGACCAAGCAAGAGAGAAAGACATAGCGGGCCGTGTGCAAGATGGCTCGCGAGGCTTAATGAAATGCGCTAATTATGCAGCGTTAGCAGCGGCTCTTCCCGTCGTTCTGCGCGTGCCCAGGAGATTCCTTCCATACGTTCTAATTGTTTTTTTTTTCTGCTGTGTTGTTTCCTTGTTGATTTTTTTTGTTCCGTGATCTCTCACGCAACACTGGGTGAGAGCATGCGACCACGTGACTGCGGGAAGCAACACAAGCTACAAAAGGCGATCGGGGGACGCTTCTTCTCCACTGATGAAGAAGAAGTAAGAGGATGGAGCAAAAATGAAAGTTTTCCGGACGTTCGCGGACCAATGAGAGTTCGTCGTTTGCCACCTTTCTATTTTGATTATTTCTTTAGCACCACGAGCAGCGGTGCAATAGGGAGAATGTGGCGCAGTGGCTTTTGGGGGAAGCACAAGCATGGTTGTGCTGGTCGTGAGCAAGCGAAGTTTTTTTTTTTTTTGCGGACGGCGTGTTTTTTTTTTTTTTTTTACGGCGGCCTATACGGGGCGCGATTAGACCTGGCATATTTATAGGTTATTTAATCGTGCTCTTTGTAGCGTAGAAAATAAGGCAGAAATTACACAAGTGAATTGTCGATGGAAACGAATAAAAACATCGTCACAGCGTTCATGAAGTTTAGAAAGAAAGAAAGAAAGAAAGAAAGAAAGAAAGAAAGAAAGAAAGAAAGAAAGAAAGAAAGAAAGAAAGAAAGAAAGAAAGAAAGAAAGACTCAAGAAAGGTATAAAAACCGAGAAAAGAAAAAAGCAACAACGGATATAAAACAATCTCTACTCGATTTAGGTATGTACTTTACTCGCCCTTGTGTTTTAGTCTGTCTTTCAGTGTTCTTATAGAACTCGAAAAGCTTAGCAGGATGACGCAGGATACACCACTACACTCTGAGAATGCATGCTCCAAGGCAAGATCGAAATTAACAAACTCGTCGATCACGAGAAAAGGGACATATAGCTCTTAATATGAACTGATTCATAATGTTTTTGAAAAATAACAACTGTTGACTTAACATTTCTTCCCCTAGCTCGGTTTCGCAGGTCCATACTCGCCCCACGTGCACTTTGTTTAATTACTCAATTTGTTTTGGTGTTAACGTTTTTCGTGTTACTTGGTGTTGGATTAAGCCCGTTATAGTTAGTGGCACGGGGTGGGGTTTTTTTTTCCCTTATTTTTAAACAGTAAAGCTGCTTAAGTTAGCCGTAATGTGTCCAACCCTATCTCTAATAAAATTCGACGCGCTGTTGCCTAGCAACCGCTCTTCTCGCACAAACTGGTGTGACGTCATGTCAAGCCGCGTGTGCTCCAGGGTAGAACCACGTCAAGCATCGACCACCACGTCAAGCATCGCTACGCGCCAACTGGAGTGACGTCATGTTGAGCCACGTGTGCACCAAGCAACTGTGCAGTAGCCGCACCCAAGCTAAATAAAAAACAAAAAAAACAAAAAAAATCACACCGAGTCGAGATAGTACTGCCATGGTTTGCCATAAGAAGGTACGTGCTCCCCAAGATGAGGTCACATTTCACGATTGATTGATTGATTTGTGGTGTTTAACATCCCAAAACCACCATATATGATTATGAGAGACGCCGTAGTGGAGGGCTCCGGAAATTTCGACCACCTGGGGTTCTTTAACGTGCACCCAAATCTGAGCACACGGGCCTATATAGAACACGGGCACGCGACAGCGACGAGCGATGCTATGAGCGACGAAACGGGACGTTCACGGGACGTGTCGCGTGGTAGTTTTCGCGCGATCGCTCGGTTCTCCAGACTTGGAAACTGTCGCCAATTGCCCGGAAGTGCTGTGCTCAAAGTACCGGAACAGGATGTACATGACTGACGTACTGCCGGTTCTCTCCGCGTGCCACGAAATCACCACCTCCTCTCACTCACCTCTCCGCCTGAGTCACGCGTGCGCAACAAAGAAATAAGGTCATTTTTGTACACGTGCACATAAAAAAAAGTGCTGCAAGGCAATAATAAACACATTGCGTTCCATTACACAACAATATATCTAATTTTTAAATTGCATACCGCTCACTACGCGATTTTCTTGGCACGAGTAGACGGCCTCATGCCAGCAACGGTGGAGTTCGCTCACCGAAGCCGTCGCGCGAATTAGGTTTGCCTGCGCTAGCGACTGTTCGCGCGAAGGCAATCTACGTCACGTCACTCGTCGCTGTCACGAGCATTATCGCGGTTATGAAATTTGGCCTTCACTATATACTATGCGAGAGAGACAACGGCGACGACAAGAGGATCCCGCGAATACACAGCCACAGCTATGTACATTTCCAGGTGCAAGATGCGTCAACGACGGGATCATCCCGAATATACCAGCCGTATGCATACAAGAACGGGATACTCTGTATAAACGGATGCAGCACCAGGACCCAGTCATTCTGAAAATCCAAGTACGCCTTCAGAATAATTCAGTTGCGCTGTTGGAATGCTTGTGCGGCATAACTATATAGTGCTCAGTGCAAGCTATAGTACACGCGATATTTTTTTTCTGTTTCTCCACCATATTACACGTTAGACGCAATGCGTACAACAAAGTTCATAGAGCATAAAATTCACTGGGGTCATTGTCCTTGGTGATATGCGTTGTGGAATAACTTACTCCTCCTAACCAATACTCAGGAGCGAACAGTAAGGTACAAAGTAAAATTCAATGGCGGTTGTGTGCTGCAGTGCCTTTGACGTCAAGCAACTCCTCAGCGAGCACATCATTATTCCCCACTTCAGTCTTTACAGCGGCACAATACTGCAGGAACATTTCCACCCAAGAGAATTGTCTGCACAATAGCATGGCTGTCAACGAGTGCACCAGGCAAGCAGCGTCAACCAACAATGCAAGCGTAGAAGATACTGCAATGACTGCGTGACGAATAATCGATTATAGTAATTACCATTGTTTTATTTGTTAAAAGCACGATATGACTATGAGCCACGCCATGGTTTGTAACTGCTGAATAAATTCGAACAACTAGAGTTTTTAAAGAGTACCTAAAATCGAAGCACGTGGGCACTCTTTGCAGTTCACGTCCATCAAAACGCGGCCGTCGTGAACTGGAGTCGAACCCACGCCCTCAAGCTCAGCAACGCGGCATCTAACTTGCCAAAGTAACCCGGTGGGTTCTTGACAAAAGTGGGTATCAAATGCAAAGGTTCGTCGTATGTTTACAAGGTAACCCTCCTTCGCCAAGTGCCATAACGTGCTTGCTATACACTTTAAACCAAGCTCTGTGTTTAGAGTACCGTGAATGAAGTCCTTTTCATGCAACACCTTGATGCGCCATCATTTGCCCAGGAAAAAATGTTATGAAGGACCATTTATTTACGAAGGATAACAATCTTTCTTTCCGTACAGGCCTCACGAATAAGCTTGGACGTATGCGTGTCATCCATACAGAAAACGAATTCATTCCGCCCAGTGCATGCTATAAGGCCATACTGCTGCAATGCGTTGAGCAAGGCAAAAGGAAACCATGTTTTTTGTCGTATACAGGGTCTATTAAACGAAGCTCGGTCCACAGATTGATTCCCAAACAGAGAGCGCTACAGACGACAAACTATGACAACAAAAATTACAAAGAAAGAAAAACAACATTTCAAACGGACGGAAAGAAAGAAACGATGCAAGGCAAGAACGAGATAAAAGACAAACGAGAAGGAGAGAGAGACAGAAAGAGAGAGAAACACTCCAATCACATCACTCCTCAAGCATCACGTGACACGCAACAAGCCAGTCTGCCGCTGCTCCAGTGGCGCCACCGCCGCCGGGCGTCGCACACATGCGTAGTCGTTCCATCGATTTCTTGCGCAAACAGGGAGTTCCCGTGCTTTCAGCTCAGAATCCTCATTTGCTTCGCCTTTTACTTCTTTACTTTTTCTTTGCTTTGCAGAACCTTCTGTATAACAGTTTCCCCCACCCTGTCGCCGTCTATAGCTGCCTCCCGTTCCACTGTTCTTTCTGTTCCTACTTACTTCACTTCATCTGCCAATTCCATTTTGCTTGGCAGAGCGCCTCTCGGTTATTTGTTGCAACCGTTGTTCTGGCAACTGTCGACCGGCTCTGTATATAGAAAGCAGCGCGCTTCTTGGAGCACTCCGTTTGACGCGGCGCCTATAGCCACACTCAATCTGATAACTTGCACACTCTGATGAAGTACTCGATAATTTTCGCCCTCAAATAGTGTACGCCATCGTCTCTACTAGGACGCACGTAATAAATGAACGCGAAACGCAATTAACACTTAGTCGTATTGGTGAAGTTGCGAGAATTGAGTGGTGCTACAAAGAACAAAGAATTTTCATACAGCATCCCGCCTTGATTAATCTATCGCTACACAGGAATCATATGCCAAACAGTGGAAGCGCCAAGTGAGTTTCGCGACTTCTAGTAGGATAATTTGGGCATACCCGGTTCCACACTTCAACTCGCGTTAAGTGCCTCAATTCATTGCTTCTTTATCAACACTCTTTTTTTTTCGCCTTTTCTCTTAGCTTTCCTATGTCTCCCGAAGACTGCACTGATTAAGGACAGCAACAAAAATATGTAGGCCCAACAAGTTGATGCTCTGTCATTAGATAAAAAGCAGCCAATTGTGGAACTGTGGGAAAACAAATCAAATGTGACAGACAGACAGACAGACAGACAGACAGACAGACAGACAGACAGACAGACAGACAGACAGACAGACAGACAGACACAGACAGACAGACAGACAGACAGACAGACAGACAGACAGACAGACAGACAGACAGACAGACAGACAGACAGACAGACAGACAGACAGACAGACAGACAGACAGACAGATAGATAGATAGATAGATAGATAGATAGATAGATAGATAGATAGATAGATAGATAGATAGATAGATAGATAGATAGATAGATAGATAGATAGATAGATAGATAGATAGATAGATAGATAGATAGATAGCGAAATACGGTGAATGAATTTTACTTAAAGTATCATCATCATTCATAGCCAATTTTTATGCCTGCTGCAGAACGCTGGCCTCTCACAACGATCTCCGTTTCACCTCATCCGGTGCGAGCTGGTTCCATTTTATACCTGCTAACTACCTGGTTTCGTCGTTCCATCAAACCTCTTGTCATCCACTGCTCCCATCTCATGGTATCCATACAGCACCTCTAACTGACCAACAGTAACCTGCATTCCACATTACGTGGCCTGCCAAAGCCAACTTTTTCTGCTTAATGCCAGCTAGAATGTCGGCTACCCCGTTTGTTCTCTAATCCACTCCTCTTCCCGTCGGTTAATGTTACACCTGCCTAACACTTTATTGCCAAAGCAATCGTATGGACACTTCAGAAGTGTTTTAGCGTTACCGTCAGGTTCTGCATAAAATCCAAATCGGTAACACTTTCATGCCCTTCGCATGCCATATATGCTCGAGTGAAAGCTTCTAAAGACGGCAGACGGGCGGAGCTCAAGCAGACAGAAAACGCGTTTGCCCTCTTCGTTGGGCGGAAGAGCATGAAGGGGTTTCAGGCGGGAGAGGAAGGTTCTGCGTTGCTCGGGCAGCGAATACGAACTTTGATCGAAATGGCGCTGCCCACTAAAATCTGTCCAGCTAGCACGTGACACAGAGCGCCTGTTTCGACAGAGGTCAGTGTACGGCTCATATATTTGCATCTGCTGTTCTCTCACATCTGACTTCGCATTGAATCGTCAGACGGCACAAAAATGCTTCGCTTCCTGGACAGGCAGTCTTTCTTAAGAGCTACATCCATGATTGATATGTGAGGTTTAATATCCAAGAACCACCATACAATTATGATAGATGCCGTAGTGGAAGACTCCAGAAATTTTCACTACCTGGGGTTCTTTAACGCGCACATAAATCTGAGCACACGGGCCTACAGCATCTTCGCCTCCATCAAAAATGCAGCCGCCACAGCCGGCATTCGACTCCGCGACCTGCGGGTCAGCAGCCCAGTATACTCAACCACTAGACCACCGCGGCGGGGCACAAGCTACATCCAAAGTTGACGAGGCACAGACAGACATACAGATACAAACATTCCCGCATACGCGAATGTTTATCAGTATGCACTTGAGCCGTCATAGGCAGGTATGGCCATGTGTCGAGAAAAACGAACACTACAACACATGATAGGGGAATGTAATTTCGATCAGAAGCACGCAGCGCCACTACGCTCTCACCCAACCCCAACCAACGTACTGCGCCACTCTACATATCATCATCGTCAGCTTGACTATATGCCTCCTGTAGGACAACGGCCTCTCTCATGTGCTGCCAGTCGATTCGGTCCTGTGCCATGCTGCTACCCCTTTACACTTTACACCCGCAAACTTCCTAATCTTATCTGCCCACCTATTTCTGTATGTCTCCCCTTCATGCGTTCGCCTTCTCTGGGAATCCAATCGGTTACCTTTAATGACCAGCGATTTTCCTGCCTACCCGCTCCCATGTCCTATTATTCTTCTTAATTTCAACTATATTATCCTTAACCCCGGTTTGTTCCTTCACCCATTCTGCTCTCTTCTTGTCCCTTATAGGGTTACACCTCTCAGTTTCTTTCCCATTGCTCGACGTGTCGTCCTCAAGTTAAGTTGTACCCTCTTTGTAATCTCCTATATCGTTTACATACCCCACCGTTTTAAGCAGCGTGGAAGATCTTGGTGTCCAGCACGGCCCTCAAAGACCAACCGCGGATTGTTACCGGGGGCAAGAGGTGAGAAACCCATACGAATTTCAATCAAGGGGCGACCACTTCCTTCTGGCGAAAGCGCTGAAAAGCTCACTCATAAATGATTCATTCATTCAGCATTTTGTTGACTTAAGTCTGATGGTTTACCAAAGAAGGACTTAGCTGTTGGCTTTATTTCATTATCATTCCAATGTGTTGCTACCACAATTACTACTTCGTTTTTTTTTTTCGATGACAGCCACGGTTTCATTGCATAGCCCACCCCGCCCCGCCGTGGTGGTCTAGTGGCTAAGGTACTCGGCTGCTGACCCGCAGGTCGCGGGTTCGATTCCCGGCTGCGGCGGCTGCATTTCCGATGGAGGCGGAAATGTCGTAGGCCCGTGTGCTCAGATTTGGGGCACTTTAAAGAACCCCAGGTGGTCAAAATTTCCGGAGTCCTTCACTACGGCATTTCTCATAACCATATGGTGGTTTTGGGACGTTGAACCCCACAAATCAAATCATTAGCCCACCCCGTGGTTATTAACTTTACAGCTTTTTTATGTTTTAATTGTAAAATAAACTAAGCCAACCACACAGAGCGAAATGCGCGAGTTCCACCATTCCCACGACAATCGCTCACACGTGCCGGCGGTTTCCCTCGGAACGTGTCTGTCGAGAACGATTGCCATTTAACGCGCTGCAAACGACACTCCCCCGAGTGAGGGTTCACGTACATACGCGCCCAAGACTGCGCAACGCATAGGTGATCCTTGATGCCATCGCCAGACCACGTCGCTTAACGTGCCCGTGTAGTGTAAGCACCCCGGCTTATCGCATCTTCTAAATCCTCCATTGAATGTCCGCGGCGCAGCGTCGAGGCTTAGTACGGGAAGAATTCCCCGCGCGCACGTGGTCACAGCGGGTCGCCTTACGCACGCCCAGCACGTGCACCAGAACGCTGCGAATCGAGCCCCTTAATTCTTCATCAAAGAGCGGCGAAAGAGCAGTCTACCGCGTATACAAGGCTGTCAAACCGAACAGCTGCCTCTGTGATCACGCCGGTGTGAATTCTCCGATGGGCTGCTATAATTCGCTTTGAACTAGGAGAAGATGACAAGTTTATAGGTTTCTTGATTGATTGATTGATTGATTGATTGATTGGGCGATTGAATGATTGATTGGTTGATTTATTGATTTGTGGGGTTTAACGTCCCGAAACCACCATATGATTATGAGAGACGCCGTAGTGGACGGCTCCGGAAATTTTGACCACCTGGGGTTCTTTAACGCGCACCCAAATCTGAGCACACGGCCCTAATACATTTCCGCCTCCATCGGAAATGCAGCCGCCGCAGCTGGGATTCGATCCAGCGACCTGCGGGTCAGCAGCCGAGTACCTTAGCCACTAGACCACCGCGGCGGGGCGGTTATAGGTTTCTTGACGAAGGTAAAAGGAGCAACAACAGTGTTACGTATTAAATCAAAACTGTCACGGTTCCTGTTGCATTCACATGAGACGAGTCGAAAGCAAGAGCCATCTTCTCGTCCACCAGAACTCGCTAATGTTGACAAACTTTTGGTTACTGTCAACCAGCTACGGGCCAATATCGCCTGATATATTCGCTACTCGTCGTTACAAGAACCCAATTTTCGTAACTATAATTCTCATTTCAGTGACTGAGTACTTGTCCTCGCCCGAATATTTATTGTTTTTTTAAATACAGAAATCCAAACCAAGAAATGATATGCCGTGAAGCCCCACTGCCTACAGTACCAAATCTTCTCCGTGGCAGGCCTCTAACCCGTCATATGTTTGTCATTGAACTAGATTTCCTTCTCTTCAATACAATATCTGTTTGAAACCGTGGGAAGCCGCCTTGCCTAATGTTGAGCTCAAAGAGCCCGCGGCAGCTAATGTCAGCCTGACGTCTACGTCATCTCTGCCACTAGCACGTCTGCACGTACAGTGACTGTGCGGACTGACAGTACTATAGGCACGCCAAAGTAAAAAAAAAAAGGGGGGGGGGGGGTATTAACCGGAATAGCGGGCGGGGCTTTTGTCGTTGATAGGAAGCGAGTCAGTCAGGCGGAATGAACGTGAAATACAACATTGGTGAGCAAGTATAGTGAGATCCCTGTTACTGTATTGTATGCGCAACCAGAGTTCCAAGTCCCTCCTTTCGAGGCCCCACTTCCCAGGGCATAGCCGGGGGTCAGGATTAAGAGAATCCCGGCGGCACACCATGTTACTGCAGACGCCGCGTATCTGATAGAAGCGTGGTTTTCAAGCGGGGTAAATCCAGGTTCCAGGCACGTGAAACTTTTATTTGCCTCAAGGAACAATCAGAAAAGATGAAACTTGCATTTACTGGCTGCGACTCAACGTCAATTGCCTATACGAAATACTATACTATACTACTGTTATAATATACACACACACACACACACACAAACACACACACACACACACACACACACACACACACACACACATATATATATATATATATATATATATATATATATATATATATATATAAAGTATACATCACTTCAAGTGGGTAGCGTATGAGACACGGATTCGAAAGATGCAGCCGTGGACAGCACGTCTCTATAGTATACATGCATGAACATGTCGCAGTAGTTGCACCCATTTTGAATTGTATTTGTCAAACGAGCAGAAGTACGAGAACAAAAGAGGGGCGCATGCCGAAGAAGCTTCGTTAAACATAACGAGGGCTGATGGATCCAGGAAATATGTAGCACGAGAAAAACTATACTGCGAAAAGCAAAAGGGAAAAACTCTACTAAATTCAAAGACAAATATTCCTAGCGAGCCTTACTTTTAGTCCTAGCACTGTTTTACCCTGTTTGTGCGCGTTCAGTGCCGTGCTTTATTTTTCGCTACGTTGATCTTACAGTAGAGTGCCATAAAATCAGACGAAAACGTTAAAAATGACTAAAACACACCACTGCGGCCACGTTTCCTTACTTTCTAGTGCCGCTATCTTGCTCGCATTATACACTATGGTATTGCAAGATATCATAACAGGCCATCGCAAATGCTGTGGTAAATAATATGGACCTCAATTTCGTTGTAAGATGCCTGTAGAGATGCCTTCAAACCAGAACTTACAAGAACACGGTAGCTGTTGACCGCCCTTTTCCAGAATCCTACCCTGAGGCCAATTCTAAATTACGCGACGATTGAGGGGCTGACCTAGAGCCCGTTTCAGGGCCAAGTTTGGGTGTCCTAGAGAGCCCGAGAACCTATCGAGAAAAAGGCTCGCTCGAGTGCCCACGGCGCAGCCTACACCATTGTTACGCAGAATATTCAATGCAGTTGTTTCGCTAACAACTTCTGATATAACTTCAGCACATATGCCGCATCGACAAAAACAAAACGTGCATTCAGACATTGCACGCAACTGCGCTTACAAAATTCGATTAAATGCTGCCGTTAAACGATGCTTATAGCGAGCACAACGCCTCAATGCGTAGCACGTGGCTGACGAAAAGCCGCAATAAACGTCGTATCAGGGGGGGGGGGGAACCTGCTTCCAATTACACCGGGTTCACTGCACAACCCCGAAAATAGCAATCGAATACAAAACGGGAGGAGTGTAATACAATGGAGCGAGGCCGGAAACAAACGATAGGACGCGCCACGTGCGCGCCGCTAGAGGGCGGGAGAGACGGCGAAGCGCGATTCCCGCAAACGTGCGATGCTGTCGCGGCCGCGGTGAGTAGCAGATTTGCCGCGCGTTTAAATACAGTGAGTCGCGGCAATCCGGTACACGCGGGATGTCGAGGGAAACAAGGGAATCTGGGAACCATTGTGTGTGTGTGAGCGAGGGTACGTAGGGTGGCTATGCAGGAGTCTGCGGGAAAACTGGAGAGGACGAGCGAGGCTCGGGAATATATCTACGCCGCCCAGGACTCGCAAAACACTGCGGGGTATTCTGTAGAACGGAAGCGTCAGGGAGATAAAAGGGGACGGGAACATCAACCAGCTCTACAACAAGTGGTTCGCTACCCTACACAAGAAGGCAAAGGAAAGGGGCAAGAAGCTGGAAAGAAGAGAGAAGGGAAGAACAGGAGCTCGAAAACAAACAAAAAAATGGGAAGTGTGGAGCCTTGCAGTGCCACGTTTGAAGGAGTATACCAACAAAGAGAGTGATTGCTATAGGTCAAAGGCACGAAGTGGGGAGAGCTACCACGTTGATGAAGGAAGAGGAAACGGTGTCGGGAAAACGGGATCGCCCGGAGGGAAGCGATAGAGGTTAGGGAAGTTTTTAGACTCAAGGTTGCTGGGCGAGAAAGGCGCCGTGGGAAAGAGTTCAGGTGGGTGGAAATTAGCTAAGGGAAAGCAAGGCTTCAGAGAAGGTTCGTGGGGGGGAGTGTGGCAATCTGCCACGGTGCTCCCTCCATTACGCCCGGGATAATCCCAGCCAACAAGCGCGCACGTGCCGCGGATATCTCGGCACGTCGACGAGGGAAAAAGCTCAGCGACGGCTTCCCTAAAGAGGCACGAACGCTGCTCTCTCTTTTGCGGGCCGCATTCTTCCCGGCCGCCGATGCGCATACACTGGTTTGGACGACACAGCGAGTGCGCACAGAGAACAGAGAGAGGCTGCGTACAAGGCAGAGAGACGCAAGCCGGCAGCTAAACGGGAGTGCGTCGCGGATAAAAGTGCCATGGGATGCCGTGTTTATGGGAGACAGATTAGGCTTCCCGGAGGGAAGCGATGGGGCGGGGCTTACAGCCGGAGCTCCCACAGAGAAAAGATGCCGCGGTGGGGCCGACGGATGCTGGCGCGTGTTGGGGATTTGCGGAAGATAGAAGTGCCTCGGAGAATACAGTGCCGGGATATTCATAAGCGCGATCCTAAATACGGGACACGTAGTAGCACCGTACAAGACGCGGAAGCTAGGGCGAAGGAGACAGCAGTGTGTAACGCGCATCAGTGTGAGGCGGGTTCGGGACCGTTTCCCGGCATACTGACGCGCACAGCGCAAAGCCCCACTGTCAATAAGAGTGAAATTGTGAGCTTGTTCTGGCTTACAATCGTAAACCTGTCCGCGACAGCCTCCCTATGTTTTTCGTACGAAAAGTGCTCAGTGAGAAACGAACGTTGCATTTACAGCTTACGCCCCGTTTTCTTCAAAGTTGACGCCCGGATCACAGCACATACGTAACGAGTCTTTCCTGAGGCATCCGGGCAATAGGTTGAAAAGATAAAATGATATCAGATAAAAGGGCTTCGCGCCTAAAGGCGCACATAATAGAAGCTTTTCCCTCTCCTCCTAAGTTTCACGCAGATCCCGTGATGCTTTAAATTTTTTGGCCCATTCCGCACCAATCAAATTTCACTTGCACCTCCCAAGTAGGGATTTGTACTGTTTATTTCCTTTACTTGTGTACCTTAAAACGCTGCGATGTAATGTAAGTTTGATCTATGTGTATCTGGGATTTGTATATTACTGTTTTGCGTGAACGCACTCTCCGTCTCTACGACCAATCGTGTTATTCTGACCAGTAAAACACTTGTGAACATAAGGAGCCTAAACTATCTGCACTCAGGTTACGTCCTCTCAACTATTTCGATCTCTGAAGTAGGCTTCTCCGCATAAAGAGTCACACTAAGGAGAAGCCTGCTCTAACGAGCAATTTCTTTCTTATTGGCAGAACTTGTCCCTCACGAATGAACATCCCATTGGTGAACATGACCTGAAGCCTGTTCCTAACAACCGGCCAAGACCTTCGCCTTGGCTCCGGCAATTGACTGGGGAAATATGTTACACATGAAGACACAGCAAATGTATAGCCCTCATGCGAAACCCTAATAGAAGGTCCACCCTTTTATTTCCTTTCATCCCCGCCCCGCCGCGGTGGTCTAGCGGCTAAAGTACTCAGCTGCTGACCCGCAGGTCGCGGGTTAGAATCCCGGCTGCGGCGGCTGCATTTCCGATGTAGGCGGAAATGTTGTAGGCCCGTGTGCTCAGATTTTGGTGCACGTTAAAGAACCCCAGGTGGTCGAAATTTCCGGAGCCCTCCACTACGGCGTCTCTCATAATCATATGGTGGTTTTTGGACGTTAAACCCCACAAATCAATGAATCATTTCCTTTCATCCCTTCTCTCCCTGCATGCGTAGGGTGCCCAACCACACGCGCGCCTGGTTCATATTTCTGCCTTTCACTTATAGCTAATACTCAATGGCGTTCTACTGCTGCTGTGCTTAGGGGCTGTCGCATAGAGGATGGTATCATGGCCAATATTCGCCACTTTTCTTCATTTATTATATTTTGTTTTGGTTGTGAACGATCTTCATAAGATTATATTCACGAAGCATTACAATGGAGAAGAGTATCGTTTGACTGTATGCTTACTTGACTGTATAGAAATACTTACACAAGTTAAGATTGAATTATGCAACAGCTGCAAGCAAACACACTATACAGGGAGTACTACAGTATTACGGGAAGCTAGGAACACATTACTCGCGTCATATCAAAGCTTGTGGAGACATATCAAGATTTCATATAAACTCACGGATCATGCACAAAAAGCAGCGTGTTCACACTGTGAAGCAAATAAATAGCGATCAACCGGGATCCTTAGGTTTCGACACTCTCACAAACGCAAGCACGAATACCGTTACAAATCATATGTTACTTGAACCAGCTGCACTGAAATAACTGTATTGATAGCGCCATTAAACGCGCGCACACACACACACACACACACACACACACACACACACACACACACACACACACACACACACACACACACACACACACACACACACACGCGCGCGCGCATCCACTGTGCGTGCACACTACTTGACTAAGGTTTCGCGACCGTCATCAAACTTCAAATAAATCACAAAATGTCAGTGGAGAAGACTTACGCTTGTTCCGGATCAGTGAATCCGTTCCGGGGGTGGAGAGCGATTCCCGTGCGTAGGTAGTTGGAAGGTGCATCACGATGCCCAAAAGACTGTGCCGACGTCCAACCTGCCAACACAGTTGAATGGGCGTCACTAAAGTCACTCGTCACTACACACGCACAAACGCCAGAAATCTAGTAAGTTCGGCGCCCAAGGCCGAACTAGCGTTCACACAAATGAGATGACGCGAAGCACGCACGTTGCAAAATGACAGAAGCTCCGAAATACACAGGAGGAAACACGACTGCCAGCACACGGAAATGGTTGTGGTCGAGCCATTATTTGCAGCCGTCACGGTTCCGAAGATAACATTCCTCCCGGTGCATCGCAACCTCGTGTTCTCCCAGCGGCCCATGGAGAAACGCAGTTCAAAAATGCAACACTGTCACTCCGGCCCATTTTGCGGGTTGGTGAATATTCATGGTTGGAGGTGGAGTCACCCTAAATGTGATGTGCAACATGCTGCCCGAGATCAAAGCGGTGACAGCACTGCGCGATGGCTCCAAGACAAAACAACAACAAAAGTTGTCAGTGACGTAAACACGAATGCGGCTACTGGTATCTGAAAAATCAGTTTCCCCTCTCCTGAGTTTACAGTATAGGCGTGGGGACCCTTCGACCATGGCCATCGTGTTGAATCTCATATTGAGCCCCGTCGTGCATAAACGTCAGAACAGAGAAGCTGCTGCCAGCGGAAAATGACGTTTTCCGAAGTTCTTCACCCCGTCATAAACTTTGGAAGAGGACATTAATTATTCGGATGCGATGAAAGAAAGTATTCGAATGTGCAACGAGCAAAGGCATCAGCCGAATGCACGGACCTTTCGTACCTTATGCGGCTTAAGCTCCTCCTTAAAGTGACATCACGTGTGGTAAAACTAGACAAATAAGCCAATGCTTAAACCTGAAAAACCGGCAACCACAGCTTCAAAGCGGGACTTTTTCAGACAAGCCAACCCACTCGCTGGCATTCACCGCGCCTCTGCAGCCCGATAGACATCGACCGTGACGTATTTCACGCCGCTTCCGATGACGTCACCACACACGTCATCACACGCAACGACGAGGTCACCACCACCGATGTCAAACGCAAGGCCACAAAGACGGGCCGGTTTGGTCTTTAGAAGCTTTCCCGTGTGCTTCGCGATATTTCAGTGGCCTTCACGACAACGAATTAAATGACGCCATTGACGAAAAGATCAAGCCCCTCTATTCGCGAGAAGTTGGAAGCATCTTGGAGATCCTTGCGGCTCTTCTGACATCTTCCATGACAGCTTGAGTAACAAGTTCTAGTGTCGGGGCTCGAAAGCCGCTTAAGTGCCCGAGCCTTTGCGTTCGTTTGTATTCTTCTTGGGTGCGCTTGGAATACAAAGGAACGCGAGAGCATGCGTACGCAAGGGGCTTGGTATCACCAGCACCAAAACTGTCCGATATCCCGCGCTGGCTATTACGAAGTCGATACGCTCCGGCCTCTTATGTACAGTATATAGCGCTTCGACTGCCGGCGACTCCGAATTTCCTCTGATTACAAGTCCAGACGATTGCCCGTGGCACAACACGACGAGATGCTTGCGAAACTGCAAAGTTTCTCATCGAGTGCAAACACTTCCTGTTTTTTCTCAACGCCTCGACGACTTCCTCACGACGTCAACTTGACTTTCCCGTGTCCTCCAACGACATTGGCCCGCATAGTGTGATGCACCACGGTGTCTCACGAAGGGTGCGCCCTGCGCAGATAGGCGGAAAATGCAAGCCTTCTCTCCAGCAATGACTTCCATGCCGTCCTCCAATAACTTTTCCTGTGGCTTCATACGATCTTCGCGTGACACAAGATGACGTCCATCTTGTTCGCCTCTGGATTCATGATCGTTGCACTCAACGCAGTTTTGCAAGAAAGCTTCGCACACACCTCCCGTTTCAGCTCGTGGTGACTTATGCGTACAACCTTCACGCAACTTCCGGTAACCTTGGCTGAGGAGACGGTCCGTGTCGCACTTGTAAGGTGCCCAAGATGCAAGGTCACTCCCGATGTTACTTCTGCCCGAGAGTTCCTTGCGCCATCCGAGTCGACTACCGTTCAAGTACGATGTCCGCATAACATCCGCTAACTTCAGCATGACATCCGTATAGCCTCTCAGATGACCTGTCACAACGCAATGTATCACCGCGCACCAGACGCGATATCATCATCATCGTTCGACTTCTCCATCCGACTACACTACGGTATTCTCGGCAGAGGACGAAATGTCTTCTCGTCTGTCCAGATGGTCGTGTCCAAACCGACTGTGGCCGTCGCAGCAAACGATGGGCACCGGCTTCACTCTCGAGTAGCGTATCCGACTCGACCGTGACGTTCTCAGCAGACGGTGTGTCGCATCGTGTCCTCCCGAGTCCCGTATCCGAGCCGACACGATTGTGGACCGTCTTCGCTCTAAGAGGTGCACGGTCGACTGCCTCCCTGCGACTGCGTCGCCGTCGTCGAACTCCATTGAGTCGACGACGGCGAGAACACTGCAGGCGCGCGAAACGTGTGCGTGCATGCTATAACAGCAGCCCTAGTTTAGTACACAGAGCACCGCCGCCGCCGCATGTGCGGAGCGGATACTGAAACAGGGGGCGAAAAAGCAAGCACCGAGCGAAATGAAGGCTTTGCCGAGAGCGCCCGCCGTAAGCTGCTCGGAAAACGCAGTTGGTACATATTTGTCTCGGAGAGGCATTATTTACATATTTGTACAGAGGGACGACGACGACGACGACGACTAAATAAGCAAAAAGAAAAGCTCACAGAGACAGTGGAATAAAGCGACGCTAACTCGGCACTCATAGGACAGTACGGAACGGAGACGATGTGGACGGAACGAGGGAGAGAGGGCGGGAAAGACTGTGTACGCGAGCACGGGCTGTGCTAGCAAGAGCGAAATAGTGTAAGTTCGTTCAGCCGGCTGAAAGCTCGAAACGAGGAGCGCGCAGAGAGGTGATGCTGCGAGCAAATATGTTTCATATGCGGGAGATAAAAAGAGGGGGGGAAGCGGCTCGTCATAGAACGAGAAAGGAGGCTGTTGAGAGACGGAGAGGGGAAGGGAGGAAGAGAGACGGCCGAAAGGGGTCGCCAACTGGTAAACCCTCCTCTCCTATTCTCTTTCTCTCTCTGTCGCCAGGCATCTCGTAATGCAGGCGCCATTTGCAGAACGTGCAAGCGACGCCGGAGGTTTGCAGAACTAGACAACGAAAGAACGAACCGAAAGGCGGCGGTAGAAGCGGAAGTACTTCGGAAAGGAGGGGGGAGGGGGGGGGGAGTGCTGGCCGAACTGCTGAGTACACATGTAGACACAACTGCAGCCAGCGCGTCGCCCCAGTTGGATGCGCGCGGTGCTCCAGCAAGTGCTCGTAAGAGAGGTAGCGAAAGAGGACGTCAGAACAAAAACAAGCTAAAAAAATAAATAAAGGAACAAGCATATCATGCTCGCTTCCAGTTCGACGTTTGCTCACGCCGACAGATGGTGAAGTACGTTCGATCAAATTTCTTTTTTTTTTCTAAGACGAAAACGTTAGAAGCCCCATCAAACACGAAAACTAACCAAGTGTTGCATTTAAACACAAATGGCGCACAATATTATCACGTGCATTACTTCACCATATGACGTAAATACGTCACAGATCACCTAAATTTGTGACATCAGTCAGACGCCGCCCAGCGTCACGTCATGTCATGACGTTATCACATGACTTCGTCACTTGGTCAAACGTGTGCCCATCACGGAGCCAGAGCAAAGCCACGTGAGGCACAAAGATCTCGCGATGCCTCCGATCTTTGAGGCGATGCAATACGACGTTATGTGCACAAAGCTTTCGGAGGTTCTGGGGACAAGAAGTTGGCTTTCCTTCAAGTGGTTTTAGGAGAATGCACGGGGGACTATTGCGAGCTTTTACATACGGAGGTACGTAAAACAAAATATAGGCAAGCGGGTGTAGGGAAGACAAGGTTAGGTGGACGGATGAGATTAGGATTAAAGTGGCAGCCGAAGCAAGCACAAAACCGGCTTGATTGGCAGAACATGGGAGAGGCCTTCGTCTAGCACTGGGCATAGTTTGACTGATGATGATGATGATGGTGGTGGTGGTGGTGGTGGTGGTGGTGGTGGTGGTGGTGGTGGTGATGATGATGATGATGATGATGATGGAATAGGTTTCGGCCACTGTGTTGACTCTGAGTACACCAAACGCCGCTGTAGGTGATAGAGTTTAAAACCTAAGTTATTCCTCAAGACTTCTGATTGTTAATTTCTTCGTTAAAATCAGGTCTTCGTGGTCCGGAGTAGAAGCTGTAACTTTGGATTGAGACGCACAAGTGCAATACGTACAATTAAAGTTGTATTCACAAGACGGACGAGATCGCGGACGAATCAGTCACGTGACATGTGGCGTGATTCGGATCCCTCTGCAGCCAGCATTCACATATGGGAGAATGCACGCTATACAAGCGAGGATTTCGGTATTCCTCCCCGAGTAACCCAAAGAGCGATTTGGCCTTCCGTCGTTTCACGAATCGGTCCACACAGAACGAAGAGGGAACGGCTGACGGATGTTGACGTAGTACGCAATACGCAAGTTGGAATCAGCTTAACGGGTAGACCGAGCGGACGGGATTCGTGCGCCTGCTAGGTTGGAAATGATTGATTTGATTCGATTGATTGACAAGTGGGCTTTAACGTCCCAAAACCACCATATGATTATGAGAGACGCCGTAGTGGAGGACTCCAGAAAATTTCGCCACCTGGGGTTCTTTAACGTGCACCCAAATCTGAGCACACGGGCCTAATGCATTTTCACATCCATCGAAAATGGAGCCGTCGCACTAGATTAGAAATGTAAAGCGTACAAAGAACAAAAGCAAAGGGAGGTGGAGGGTCTGAACGACAATGCGTAGATTAGAAACTAAATACGGGAAAGAAAGTGCAATTATTTTACGTATGCCTGAACCTATGCTATAGACTGTTGTGACTCATGCGGTGCTGGATTGCACTGTATTCACACATACTGCAGTCTACTGCACGATATCTCGCACCGTATCACTTCTTGTTTTAATATTGTACATCTCGTCTGCAAAGCGATAAGGAGCAACCGGTGCCGCCATAAAGGCACCAATCTCTCATATTCGTCATTTCAATAAAGAGAAACACGAATCGAAAACACAAGAATAACTACAGTAACGGGGAATGCGAGAACTTAGTCATTTCGAAATCACTCGTCAAGAGAAGTGAGCGCACACACTTTTGGCAGCGTGGCGTGGCGCATCCGCTAGCGCCCCCGCGTGGCGAATGGGGTTTCGATTGGGGCGGGCGAGGACGGCGCAATGAAGAGCACCGTGCGGAGGAGGAGAGGGAGCAGCAGCTCACGTGCGCACACAGCGTCTCTAGCGCGATTGTCGCCGCTCGTGTTTGCGGTCTCGTGACTCACCGGCTCTTGTGTGTTCGCGTGCGCGATAGTCCGTCTCCGGGGAAAGCATCCGGGTTCCAGAGGGAGTGTGGAACTACTATTTGCATCTCTCTGTTTCCCACTCTCTCATTTGTCTATATGCGGTGCACTGAGTGCAAGCCACAAGACTCCCGAGTGGCAAACAAAAAAAATTTAAAAAATAGAACTCACAGGGTCACTGATGCATCCACCTATAAGATGGCTGCAAGACGAAAGCTACCTTTTCCTTCTCCTATCCTTCTCGTACACGCCTAATCAGGTACCGGTTAAATGCCGGCTATATCCAGGAAACCGGACGAAAACTCTCCTGTTTCTTGTTTATATCTAACGCTTTAAGCGGGACCTGAACAATGTCTCCTATTTCGCCATCTTCTATCTGTTCCTTCTTCCCGAAAGAAAGAATAGGCAGCCGTTGTGCCCCTTCAGGTGGCAGTTGCCAGCTTGCTCTGTCACTCTTTTCTCCGTGTATGCAAATAATAATAATAATAATAATAATAATAATAATAATAATAATAATAATAATAATAATAATAATAATAATAATAATAATAATAATAATAATAATAATAATAATGTTACTCCCGCAATAAGCCGATGTACCGGGTACGCTTTGCGACACCCCCCCCCCCCCCCCCTCAGGTAAAATATTGGAAGCCCCCCTCCAGCCCCGTGGTAACTCCTATGGTTTAGAGGGAGTGCAAAACAGCCATAATTTCTGTGGCTACTTCACTTCAGACATGTATTACTTTGATATATCAGCGGAGAAGTCAATTACGGAGGCCAAAGTATATAGGCGCTCCCAAGTTTCAAGTGGCTAAAGGGGGCCGTTCTTTACATTAACACTTAGCGGCAGAAATTTACTCTTCAAGGTTTCGTAGTATATAAAGTATACTGCTAAAATTACGCTTGCATAAACAAGTGACAAACTACTTCACACTTATGGTCATGGCTGTGAGCAGTGCTGCTGAATTAACACTTCCAGAATTGCACAAAAGATAAATACCCAATAAAGTGGACGTGAAGGCGACCCCCGCTGTAGCTGAATTGGTGGAGCACCATACGAGTTATCCGAATGTTCTGGCTTCCGTTGCAGTAAGTTCATTTCTTCTCAACTTTTATTCGTCTTCATTTGTGCTATAATTAATGAAAGTATCTCGGTTTTTAACCACGATACGTTTATCAGGAAATTTCGACATCTGCGTGGTGCCCTTTAACGTGCATTGACATGACGCATTACATGGGTCTCTACCATTTCGTTTCCGCCGAAATGCGACCGCCACGCCAGGGATCGAACCCGTGACCTTCTATAGTCAGCAGCCGAGCACGGTAGTCGCTAATCCATCCCGGCGGACGTATACGGCATAACTACACTACAGTTCAAACTTGCAATTAATAGAGAGTTTTAGTACTGCGTACGCTGCGTACGTGGCGGCGTTGCGTACGTAAGGACGCCACGTTCTGCGTACTGCGCATGCGCAGACCGCAACGCGCACGTATCGCGTTACGTACGCAGCCGCTACGTACGCACGCATGAGATGCGTGCGTGCGTACGTATGAGGTGATCGCGCCGCTCTCGAACAAGTTCGGGACAACGCGAGACTTCGTTTTGCAAAATGGCGGCATCGAAGGCAAGCACCGACCGGCTCTGTGGCTTAAAATATGGCCATAATCTGGCTATAACACTTGGATTGGCTCACATTGGCTGTCAACAACATGTACTTCTATATTGATCTACCAGATGACGCAACACGCTTCACGCTCGTTACGTAGGCGGGTACTACGGCGTACTAAAAGCCGATTAGTGGCAAACGACGCCACGTAACGCAAGGCGCTTGCGTGATGCGTACGTCGCACCATTCCGCAGTACTAAAACTCTCCAATGTTCTACGAATAATGTTTCTTTCAATATGTGTGCAGCTTCTTACTTCGACGATAAATGCTCCTCCCGCCGTTCTTCAACAATTCTATCAAAGCCGCACCACCGCGAACTTGAGAATGCGATTCTCTACTATAACGCATCGGTGTTAATGCGACAGACGAGTCTCCCGTGTTACAGAGACGCCTTCCAGCGACACTCACTCGCGTGTTTTTATATGTGAAAGGGGCAAATTTTCGCGGTGACGCGTTCGACAAACACGTCGCGCCTATAATCAAGTGCACGCACTGCCAAAGCACACAAACCTGGCGGAGCGTCCCAGCGCGGGGCTAATCGTTACTTGCAGTGCACGCATTGACCGCCAGGAGACAGCACCGACGCACTGTTGTAGCTTTCGCCCGTGCCGTGCCCGATCCATGCCTTGCACGCCAGCCAAACAACTGGGCGTGTGCTTATCTAATCAACGCGGCCTTTGAGCTTCTCGCTGTGTACCGCGCGGCCCTTTCGCCCCGGGTAACAATCGGTTCCGATCGTGGATCGCCCTTTCGAGTGCTTCCTCGTTGCGACGTCAAGCAGCAGCAGCAGCAATAAACAAGCGAACGTTGCTGGCGCTGGGAAAAACGCGGAGCCGTTCGATAAAAAGTAATGCTGTCCACTTCCGGTATAGTGTGAACACTTCCAAAGTGTGCGGGGTGTAAAGCCAGGGACTTCAATTATTTGAGCCCGCCGCAGTGGCTATAGGGTGCTCGGCTGCTGACACGAAGGTCGCCGGTTCGATTCCGGCTTCGGCGTTCACATTTCGATAGAGTCGAAATGACCGATTCCTGTGCGGTATCGGCACACGCTAAAGTACACCAGACGGTCGAAATTACCGGAGCCCTCCCCTACGGCGCCCATCATATTGTGGTATATATTGCTCAATTATTTCAATTTTTCGCGAGCAACAAGTACGCTGCAAAGTTTCACCTATTACTCACGGAATATACCCCTGACTGAGAAGCTGCTTAGCTGACCGAGAAATATGCCCCTCGCGGTTCTTACTGCAGCGTACCTACTCAGTTAAAATGCATTGCTGCAGGGAAAACAGTTTATGGCAATCCTTCTATTGATATTTGCGTATTTGTTCTGTGCATAAATGTACCATTGTTTTCAGTTCATACCAGGTGCTGCCATTCAAACTTTACGTGGCCTAGGCAGAGCTGATTATTATTATTACGCAGATCAATAGGGCAGAATGTGTAGTCAGAGATCAAATGTAACATATGCGAATGCTTTCAACTAATTTGGTCCCTGCATGGTATACAGTGCAAGCTATTAACAACCACCCATATGGTATCCGAGAGAAGGCGAGGAAATTCAATGAATGGCAGGTATGGCAAACCTCCCCAGGCAGGCTGAAGTTTCAGAAATTCTAGTTCGAAAAAAAAAACGAAGATAGCTGTAGAAGTTAGCGAATCCCCCTGTTCTTATTACCGCTTTAAAATTCGGGAACGTAGGTCGGAAAAAAAAGGAGAGAAATAGCTACTTTGGAAGTTCGCTCTCATTAATGCGCGTTTGCATAATTTGTTCTCCTTTCGAGCAGCGTGCCATGGCTGCATGCAAACGTGGAGAAAACAATCGAGTGAGAATGAGAGAGAGAGGGATGCTCACTGAAGCGCGCGGCAATTAAATCAACTTTCGCTAGGCACATCGACGAGCCCACACGCAGTATACACAAAAACGATGGTGCCCAAAAAGAAAGATACAAATAAAACAAATTAAGAGAGAGAGAAAAAAAAACACAAAGGAAAGAAAGGCTAGCTTCCCAACAAGGATCTCCCACCAGGGACCCACGAAAGCGTGCATGTGAAAGCGCGACAAACTTTGTCGCAGTTCCCGAACTTCGCTCTTTCTCAACTCCACCAAAATTGTTTCTTTCTTTGTCTTCCGAGCGTGCGTGAGTTCATTCTTTTTTTTTATTTTATTTTTGCTCGTTCGCGCTTTTCTATCTGCATTTTGTTCTTCACTCACTCTCTCATTTCTTTTTTCTTTTTTGTTCTTCACGTTACAGTTCCCTCTTCCTTCTCCAGCTCCTCCTCTCCCCTTCCTGCATCTCTCTTCCACCTCCAATGGAGCGGCAAGGAGCCATTCCGTGCTCAGCCGTGAGCTAGCTAACCAGGGCGCTCACTAATTAAAAGTCATTACATTAGAGAGACCGCCTCACTTTGTTGTCCCGGCTACCAATTCTTCTCTCTTCTCGAAACCTCTCCACCCCCCCTCCCTGCCCCGATGCGTGCTCGCGAGTTGTTTCTGGAAACACAAACGACAAGATATATATATATATATATATATATATATATATATATATATATATATATATATATATATATATATATATATATATATATATATATATATATAAGTAAAGAAAGCATATTATAGCCGCATCACTCGGTCACTTCCTGTATTGTCAACGTTCTCTATTCGTAGTTTCCCGAACAGAACAAGATAAAAAGAGGGAAGTGAAAAAAATTGGAAGAAGGAAAGACTGCGCTGGTGGTGAAAGCAATGTTTAGATGTTGGCGCTAAAATTTAGAAAAAAAGGAATAATAATAACAACAAGAAGAAAAGAAATAGTGGCAGCAAGTAAAAGTAGGGTCAGTAAACAAGACAAGCAGGAGAGATAGAGAGAGAGAGAGAGAGAGAGAGAGAGAAGAAAGAGATATTGAGTTTCAGAAGGTGCAGGGACACAAAGAAAAAAGCAGGCAGTGCGGAAAGCAGACTTTATATGAAACTAAGATGCGAAAGCAGATGAGCCGAAGGAGGACCAGGGACCCAAATGAACGCTTCAGAAGCACCGCCATCTGATAAGCCCCTGGGAGGGTGGCTGTTGCTTGGGTGGGTGTTGGTCAGCCGGGCTTTCCCTCGCACAAATAAAGAGAGGGTAAGGAAGAGGCAGCGATCATCCCCCCTCTCTCTGAAGGCGGAAGCAGCGGCGAAACGGAGCATAATTAAGGTCTGTTCTTAGCGAAAACGGGAGGGGCAGTTGCGAGAAGGCAAGCAAGATGGGCTCCGTTTTCTAACCGGAAAACTAGAAGCAAGAAACCATTGAGCACGCATGTGGAGGAGGGAGGGGGGGGGGGGGACACGAACCGTCCTCGCTGGCAGGCGTTGCCCGCGACCGCCCCCCTCCTCCTCCTATATTAACCTCTCCCTCTCTCCTTCCTTGACTCGGAATCCTCGCCCATTCCCCTTACCCGAGTACTCGCGGAGGAAACTATGCTTTCGCCTGCCGCTTTTAATTTTGTTAGGAGGCCACCCACTGAGAAGGAGGGAAAGGAGGTTCGGATGACGAAGACACTTCCCTTCCTCCAACTCCGCTTTCTTGTTCTCAGTTACGCAAGAGTTTTTTAAATATATTTTTTGAAATTCTGTTTTGTTTTTCCGAGCCTATGAGCTTCGTTATATTATGCGTTGCGCTCGGTCCTCCCTCGTTCGTTCTCTCTCCCTCTTCTAATTTGCGCCGTTCCCTCACGCCCGAAAGCTGCTGCTGCTGCGTAAGCCCTTGAGCCAGGAAGACTCCGAACAAAAAGAGACGTAAGAAACTTTCTCGCGAGAGGCGAAAGCTTTTGCGAAGCGGAGATAATTTAGTGAGACTTTCTTTCATTCCCGGCCACCCCTCTGCTCCATCACATTTTTTATGCTCTTTGTTTCTTTTTTCTTGTTTCTAATTAATCTCCCTTCCACGCACCCTCCATCGCGCTCCTGATTGGCTGCTCAGCGGAGGCTCGTCTTCGTACTCCACCAGAGGCGCGACTTTGGGGATCCCGTGTCGCACTTATTGGACTGCTTCCTGCCTCGGCCATAATTACACGGGGTAAGAGGGGGCTGCTTTACTGCACGGAAAGCGTTGGTTATTCGGAATACTCGCGAGAAAGGAACTAAATGTCTATATAGTTTTACATTATCGCGAATACTCCACAGTCAAGCTAAATAGCTCTACAGCTTCTGTGTGCGTTTCTTCTTGTTTGTATTTCATTCCCACTCTTTCCTTGCTTTATCCCGCGTGTGGCACTGCGCTGTTGCTGGAAAGTTATTTTCTCTCGAAGTTTTCCGACCGAAGCTCCGAATATATCGCGGAGTTCAGTGCAAGCGGGGCCAAATTAAACAGAGTAAAGCAGGTCGATGAAGGTTCATTAATTATCTCCCTCTTCGACTAATCAGGGGACGGCGCTCTTCGCTAGACATGGAAGGTCAAGCACATGAGCAAAAATTTAAAAAAAGGACAAATCAAGCACAAGAGAACAACTTAAAGGAGGACAAATCAAGCACATGAGCACAACTTAAAGGACAAATCAAACACATGAGCACAACTTAAAGGACAAATCAAACACATGAGCACAACTTAAAAAAAAAGAGCAACCGTTTCGAATTGCGCGCACAACCTTCTCGATCAATGGCACAATAGGTCGCCTATGCCCAAGAACGAACTACACGTTTTATAATATAGGCGGTATCACTTAATATTGAGCAAATAGTGGTGATAATGCTGCAGATAATAGAGCAGTACTCGATAGAGGACGCACTCAAGCTTTCCGAGTGTTATGTGCGCAGCATAGCAATACGTGTGACTGTTCAATGGTGCACGCGAGATTTTGTTTGATATACCAATGCAAATGTTCTTTTCATATTCTCAAGGCGTCTCTTATATGTGTAAAAAATAACTGCTTGAAGCTGTCTCATGGGAATGTTTTCTTTTTGCATTCATCTCTATTAGCAGTAGAATCGAGAGTTTAATAATAATAATAATAATAATAATAATAATAATAATAATAATAATAATAATAATAATAATAATAATAATAATAATAATAATAATAATAATAATATTAATAATAACAATAAGAAGAAGAAGAAGAAGAAGAAGAAGAAGAAGAAGAAGAAGAAGAAGAAGAAGAAGAAGAAGAAGAATATCTGGGGTTTTACGTCCCGAAACCGAGATATGATTATGAAAGACGCCATGGCGGAGGGCTCCAAAAACCACCTGGTGTTCGTTGACGTGCACTGACATCGCACAGCGCACAAGTTTCAACCGTTTCGCCTCCAGCGAAATGCAACCACCACAGCCGGAATCGAACCCACGAGCTTTTTTTCATTCCCGGTCGCCCCTTGTGACCATCAAATTCCCGCAGTCACTGGTTCACCGTGGCGGACAGAAATGAGAGTTAGGCCAGTTGGTTACTATTCATGGTTAAGTTTCAGCGCGTACAGAACACACGGTGAACTGGACGAATGAGGACTCATTCAGTGAAGAAGAATTTTCATATTCGGATTGGCGATGAAGCAGTGCGGTTCGTCGGACTGGTTGGTTGCCCATTCTTTATTGCGGGGTGAGAAAAACAAGTCCTCAGCCCACACTATGAAAATAGAGCAGGCAGAATTTTTCATATTAAGATTGCTGATGAAGCAGTGTGGTTCATTGCATGGGCTGGTTTGTTGCACAGTTGCACGTGGAGTTTGTTCCTCATGAAGCTTCCCTCAGTGCTGAGCTGGTTCAGAGGATATTCATGTTTAAAAGACAGGGCGCACCAACACTGACGTATAGGAGATGACATCACAAACAGCGACTAAAACTGGAAAAGGCACGCAGACGCAGAAAATAATATAGGCAAACACACAAAAACATACACGCCATAGCAGTACAGTGGCTAAAGTGCTCGATGGCCGACCCGCAGGTCGCGGGATCGAATCCCGGCCGCGTTTTTTATGGAGGCGAAAGGCCGGTGTATAGATTAAGATTTAGACGTTAACGAACCCATGCAGATGGTCAAACGTTCAGGAGCCTTCTATTACGGCGTTCGTTACAACCATAAATTATTCTGGGACGTTAAACGCCAACAGACTATATAGACACAAGAACTTATGTCCACATGCCCAGGCAAGTGGCGATATCCCATCAATACATATCAGTGGTTTTTTTAGTGATAATCGTTAAATCACTTAATTTATTCTGTATGCAAGTTAGTCTACGGTTAGTAGCGCATGCATGAGCCAACCGTTCATGAACTTGCATGAAGAAGATATCGAGTTTCCAAATCTCTCACGTAGAAAACGAAGCATGCCGAATCGATCAATGCCGTTTGCGATTATATTCAGGCATCCAAACGTATCCCATTGTAATCTTCAATCAAATTATTATTATTTAGTATCTAAAAAAATTCCAAGTGGTGAGGTGAAATAAACGCAGCTGAGTTGTAATCACAACACCTGAAATTTCAAAATTTATCAAACTGACTTTTTCCATATTTTTTTTCGTTTGCTCTCTTTTTATGTGGTTTTCCTTACATTAGTCATATTATATAACAAATTCATTTTTACACATAGGTATGATGCTCACAGAAAAAAATGTACTGCGCTTTTTTGGCCAATCCCTCTGAGTATCTGTGAGCCATGAGTCTATGAAAACAAACAAACAAACAAATGATCACCTCTTGCCTTGAAATGCGCAGATCGTGCCTATAGATTCGTTGCCACTGCATGGCACTTTCGTCAGCGTTTGTCCCGACTTCTCTCTTGAGGCTGTATTTTGCACACCATGTCTTCTTAACACGAAGCTTCTTCATCTACTTTTCTTAATTATGCTAACAGCTATTTCGAGTTGCCCGTTTCATGTTTTATTCAGGATATTTTCCATACAGCTCCTTGTTTTTTTTTTCATTTGAAAGAAAAACAAGCATTAAATTGAATTGAACAGACCATAGCATGTACAGGGTTCATCGTTGAGGAAGATGGGCGGGAAACAAAGTAGTGCCACCACAGCGCTACCTCCCTCCCCCGCCTTCCAGCTCCGCGCACACAAAGGCCGTTAGTAAAGTCAGAAAGAAAACAACAACCTCGGCAATGGATGCGAACAAGAAAATCAAGCGATCACATGCATTCCACAACGGTCCGCCGTTGGTAGCCTACTTTCCTGTGGCAGCAACAGCACTTTGAATGCAACATTACGTATATTAAGTCCCCGTTATAGTAAAAAGCAAAGATGCGGAGCCAAAAGCCTGCTCAGGTGAAACGTATAACTACTGAATGAAGGTATGTGGCATAATCTGCCCCCCCCCTCCCCCCCCCCCGATGACTATACGAGGGGAGCACTCCCTCATCCTGCTCCTGCCTCCCCACCTATTACTCCCCTCCTCCCCCCGGCAAGCACGCCTATGTAACAAACAATGAAGTCAGACAAGGTGAATTAGTGGGGCGAAGCAGACGCACGCTTCTCCCCACTCATCATCATTCACTCAGTGGATATGCTGTGACACCGTTTTTTATTGGCATACAATGCAATGCAAATGGTTACTACGACGACACGGGACATACGACCCGCGGCGTGAGGGGCTTCGCCCCCCAAAAAATTTTGAAATGTACCACTTCGAGGCCCGTCAGACGTCGCAAGCTGAAGCGTGAAGCGGAAGCCTTCGAGTCTGCCACACACCGTTATTATAGATCGGCGAGGCCTCATTAGAAGTACGTGACACTTTGGAAAGAAAGGTACATCACTTCGCGGCGCTCTTGCTGCGGTAAGCTACCGCGAAACGCTCCTCGTTCTACAGCGTCCTCTGAAGCTTCGCGAGAGGACAATGGGTGGTGCAGTCACGGTCTCTCGTAAACCGGCCAGCTAAGTTTGCCCACGAAACAGGCCCTGTGAGCGAGAGAGCGAAAGAGAGTTCAATGTTCGAGATCCACGTCGTTAGGGGAAGCCCATTCATTGCATCCCCTGGCACATTGCTTATGCTTGACCTTGCCAGTGTCTTCATTCTGTATATGTCCCTGAACGTAATGTATAAGGTTCTCTTGATGTTTTACTCTGGAGTCAGTTACACAAGATCTGCAGGGTCGCCACTGCATGGACTTCAGAATGCGCCAGAATTCGTAGCCGCATAACAGAGGCGCTATCATGAACATTTTTTTTTTACTTTTGATGAATAAATAAAACGAGAAGTTCAAAGGTTGCCAGAAAATAGCCATGGCGCCAACTGGAAATGTTCGTCACCAACGACGTCGAAAAGTAGCCAAATCGGCGAAAAGTAGCCACCAACAGCAACTAACCCTGACAGGGTCTGTCCGTAACGTATACTGATGCTGCAGCTCTGGCAAAAAGAATTTATTGATTCGGTCGGTATACATCTTACCTAAAGGAGCCCGGCGGCATTAATGTAGGTATACGTCAAAAGGCTTCATTAATAGAGCTCCTCGTCTCATAAATCGAATGACACAAAGTTTTGTAAAAAAGACGTCAAATCAAAAGTTCGAGCGAAGTGACACGAATTTATCGCACGCTTCAAAGCCTTCCTCTCTCCTTTCGTACTTGCAAGCGAATGCGCTGAAAGCTACGCAGGAAAGGAGGACGAAAATGGAGGGGGGCAAAATTTGACGTCAGCGCAGGTCACTTTAGCGCATTCTTCGTGCGTTTTTTTCAAATTCGTGGCTCACTGCCATGGTGATCGCGAACGCACGCGTGAAACCGTGGCGGTATCTTGCGGGGACTAAGGTAACTATGCCCCTTACGATACCCAAATCAGCCAATGCCAGTAAACTTTGGGTCCCTGGCACGGTCATTTGGGTATGATGCATCATTTGTCGCTCGAGAGAGAGGGGAACAATGTCTAGCATACTTTGAGAAATAATTGTTCGAAACCGCGCGCTGCGCTGTAATACTTGGCTCGCATGTTTTAAAAGGGCCCTGCAGCACTAATCGAACTATGGCCATGAAATGTCTCCACTGAAAGAAGCTTATGGCCGCCGCAAAAAGCTCTAGAAATCGTCCAGCATAAAAGCGGTGTTACAAAGACTTGTCGCATGCCTCAAATGCTTTCTCTCCTCTCAAATCCCGACAAAAGCGCTGGACCAGTGCCACCTAAAAAAAGATATTTTCAGGTTTGCTGACTGCCGCCATGACGGCACTCGTTTTGTCCGAGCGAGCGCGCGTATAGAGAGGCTGTGAATCCATTGGCACCATCGCCTCCCGTTAAAAGATAAAGCGGTCACGGCGACTTTTACATGCTTAACATGTTTGTTCTGCCTTTTCCGACAAAAAAGGCGGTGTTCAAGTAATTTATTACGCTTGAAAGCGTTCTGACATATATCTGTGAGCCATTTCTTCTACAAAAAAGTCAATGAATGTGCGTTATCGATTGATTGATATGTAGGGTTTAACGCGCCAAAACCACCATATGATTATGAGCGACGGCGTAGTGGAGGGCAGCGGAAATTTCGACCAGAGTGTGCGTTGTCGAACGTGCGGTCGATCATTAAGAGCAAAATTTGATGGACCACCAAAGTGGCGAAATAAATAGGGTAGACTTTATTCAGTCTTTATGGACACACACTATCTAGAACATGCAGATAAACTGTTCCTACTCATCTGCAAAGTTTTTGCAGTTTTATTTGTAGTATTTCGAACACCTGTCTTCATAGACACGTAGTTATTGAGGAGAGAGTGTGGTGCTGCCACAAGTATGCGATTTAAAACAATATCAGGGTGATGACACCACTGCAACAGAAAAAAAAATACTTCGTTTCACAAGCATCTTTTGTGACTGACACAAGGAGCGGCGTTTCTCTTTTCCTCTGGCCCCTCTCGAGGTGGTGCTATATATATATATATATATATATATATATATATATATATATATATATATATATATATATATATATATATATATATATATATATATATATTTGCAACGGAGAAAAAAGAGACAACACCCGATTCTGGGCCAGCTGTTCTTATTCTGACTTCGTTCTTCTCTTCCTTGCTCTAGCTGGGCATGCGCCCGTGCCTGAGCACTGCTTTTGTCATCATTACGCTCTGAAAAACGGAGGAAGTGTCAAAGCATTGAAGAGGAAACTTGGGATAGGCAAAAGTCGGATGTATGCACTAAGGGACAAAGAAGGCAAAATAACTACCAATATGGATAGGATAGTTAAAATAGCAGAGGAGTTTTACAGAGATCTGTACAGTAGCCGTGACAACCACGGCCTTAATACTATAAGAACTAGCAGTAACCCAGATTACACCCCACCAGTAATGATAGAAGAAGTCAGGAAAGCTTTGGAGAGCATGCAAAGGGGCAAAGCTGCTGGTGAGGATCAGGTAACATCAGATCTGCTGAAAGATGGAGGACAGATTGTGTTAGAAAAACTAGCCACCCTGTTTACGAGGTGTCTCCTGACGGGAAGAGTACCAGAGTCTTGGAAGAACGCTAACATCATCTTAATACATAAGAAAGGAGATGACAAGGACTTGAAGAATTACAGGCCGATCAGCTTGCTCTCTGTAGTATACAAGCTATTTACAAAGGTAATTGCTAACAGAGTAAAGAAAACATTAGAATTCAATCAACCAAAGGAACAAGCAGGATTTCTAACAGGCTACTCAACAATTGACCACATTCATACTATCAATCAGGTAATAGAGAAATGCTCAGAGTATAACCAACCCCTATACATAGCCTTCATAGATTACGAGAAAGCGTTTGATTCAGTAGAAATATCAGCCGTCATGCAAACACTGCGGAATCAGGGCGTAGATGAAGTATATATAAACATTCTGGAAGAAATCTACAGGGGATCAACTGCTACCATAGTGCTTCGTAAAGAAAGCAACAGAATACCAATCAAGAAGGGTGTAAGGCAGGGGGACACAATTTCCCCAATGCTATTTACCGCGTGCTTACAGGAGGTTTTCAGAAGCCTAGAATGGGAACAGTTAGGGATAAGAGTCAATGGAGAATACCTTAGTAACCTGCGCTTCGCCGATGACATTGCATTGCTGAGTAACTCGGGGGACGAATTGCAACACATGATTACGGAGCTAGACAAGGAGAGCAGAAAGGTGGGTCTTAAAATTAATCTGCAGAAAACGAAAGTAATGTACAACAACCTCGGCAAAGAGCAGCGCTTCGAAATAGGTAATAGTGCACTTGAAGTTGTAAAAGACTATGTCTACTTAGGGCAGGTAATAACCGCAGAGCCGAACCACGAGATTGAAGTAACTAGAAGAATAAGAATGGGGTGGAGCACATTTGGCAAGCACTCTCAAATTATGACAGGTAGTTTGCCACTATCCCTCAAGAGGAAGGTGTATAACAGCTGTATCTTGCCGGTACTTAGCTACGGAGCAGAAACCTGGAGACTTACAAAGAGGGTTCAGCTTAAATTGAGGACGACGCAGCGAGCAATGGAAAGAAAAATGGTAGGTGTAACCTTAAGAGACAAGAAGAGAGCAGAGTGGATTAGGGAACAAACGGGGGTTAAGGATATCATAGCTGAAATCAAGAAGAAGAAATGGACATGGGCAGGGCATGTAGCGCGTAGACAGGATAACCGCTGGTCATTAAGGGTAACTGGCTGGATTCCCACAGAAGGGAAGCGGGTTAGGGGGAGACAGAAGGTTAGGTGGGCAGATGAGATTAAGAAGTTTGCGGGTATAAATTGGCAGCAGCAAGCACAGGACCGGGTTAACTGGCGGAACATGGGAGAGGCCTTTGTCCTGCAGTGGACGTAGTCAGGCTGATGATGGTGATGATATATATATATATATATATATATATATATATATATATATATATATATATATATATATATATATATATATATATATATATATATATTACTACTATAATTCGGGAAAAATGTTTGTACTGGGTCTAGCTTAAACCTTGTAGCCCCCGTGGGCGCTTGTACTTCACTGACAGTTTTTGCATTGGTATGTTCGGTAGTGGTTCTTAAATATTCCAGCTTGAAGTAGAGCTGAAAAACATTTAAGAATGCGCTTTACCGTAAGTGTCTACACGTTTCAAAGAAACATATTAGGCTAAGGTGCTGGCAAGACTGGCGCAAAGTTAAATTACCACAATTGAGTGGTTGGAACACTACCAAGAAAATACTATGCACAACACCGATGTACTAACCGATGCAAGCGCAATTCTTCTATTTTTCTCAACCAAATAAAGCAGACGCAATACAAGAAGTTCGCTGCACTAATCGCCAATAGCAAAATGTCTACCGACCCTTAAGGAAAAACACCTCTTCTGAAATCGTACTGCCACGCGCGTTTATTATTTCTTTAGAGCCAGGGTTAACGCTAACAAGTCTGAAACACACATGAAACCTTTATTTTAGAGCAAGAACGGAAGGTGGTGGAGACGGTGCCACTGGAACGACTTAGAAATATGTAGTGCGGACACACGTACCTTCTGGTCACGAAGACAACGGACGTCGACGTCTGCTTGACAAACGACACGCTCCCACTTCGTTCTTCGGTTGTCCTTAAGAAACAAGAACACTGGCAACTTCGGTATACCTTTGCCGCGACAATTTGCCACGCTACATCGCCCAACCATTCAGATATCCAGCCGCACAGAATGCGAATATCCAGTACACAAAGCGCTTCACATGCTGGTAAACTGGCTAAACTGCAGACACGCTGCAGTTCACGGACACACAAAAACTAGAGGTGGCTACATAGAGGGGGACGGTACCACCATCTAGTGAACACTGCAAGAACTAAACTAGAGGTGGCTACATACAGGCTACAGGGGACGCACAGCCCACGCCCTAAGGAGCTTCGCCCCTAAAACAAAGTCTTCTCGAGTCGCCAACAAGCGCACCAGCACGCCGCGAAAACGTTCGTCGGGCTTGGCAATCCAATGTCTGTCGAGTGACGAGAGCCAGCGTCTAGGCACGTCTGTGCAGCGACACACACCGGTCAAGACGGAGTGACGCCAAAGCCCACTGCAGAAACAGTGGGCAGGCCTGAAATTATCTAGGTGGCATTGGCTGGGATCTCACCAGGAAAAAAATGGCACGGGGCAAGGAACACCCGTCTGGAAAATAAGTCGGGGCACGCGAGCGACGATAATACAATCAGATAAAACTGCATCGCCTCGCCATCTGACCTGGTGAGTGCGCATCCTTTCATTTTTGCGTATTTCTTGCTTGCAGCGGACCAGGTGATTACATGTAGCATTTCGGGCATGACCGTCGCTTTTTTTTTTCAATCCGGGACGCGCTCAGTTCAACAGGAGCACGGCGGCGTTGAAATGTAGTACGCGGCTCACTTCACAGACCGCGCATGAACTGCGTTTAACACGCTCCTTTCGCGGCAGTTCCGGTGTCGGTGTCTACGTAAGCGTCATCGGTAAAGCCTGATGATTGATATGTGGAGTTTAAGGTCCCGAAACCACTATATGATTATGAGAGACGCCGTAGTGGAGGGCTCCGGAAATTTCGACCACCTGGGGTTCTTTAACGTGCACCCAAATCTGAGCACACGGGCCTACGACATTTCCGCCTCCGTCGGAAATGCAGCCGCCGCAGCCGGGATTCGATCCCGCGACCTGCGGGTCAGCAGCCGAGTACCTTAGCCACTAGACCACCGCGGCGGGGCATCGGTAAAGCCTGAAAAATCCGCGTTGTCCGCGAGCGAGAACAACAGGGTAGATATAAATAAACCAGTAATGAAGATTATCGATTATCCTGAATGGAGAGCGAACCAACGCATTCTCTGTGGCAAGGTGGTGTTCAATGTTACTTGAGCACGCAAGTGATTTTTTTTTTTTAGGGGCAAAGCTCCTTACGCCATGGGTCGAACGTCCCGTGTCGTCGTCGTAGTAGTAATAGTAGCCACACTGTAAACAAAAATAAGCCGAAATGGGAGTAAATGACCTTGTCCTCTAGCGCACACCCAGATGGGAGTTTTAAAAAACCCGTCTCTGGGAGTAAAAAATTTACTCCCCATCAGAAGGGGGTTTTCGCATGGTGTCAGGGGGGTTTTTATTTACATCCATAGGGGAACTTTTTCAGGTCAGTATGGGAGTAAATTTTTTGCATCGACCGAGAAAAAAAATTACGTCAGCAGCCGTACCATGCGCAAGCGTAACTTTAATTACATTACATTTAATACGCACAACAATGATTACAGTACACAAACATTATCACAACGTTCACGTAATATCACAACACTCGCACTCACCACAGCTTGCCACACGCAGTACACACCTACCATATAGTCACCGAGTATATATAGGCACCACATTCTGACCTCCTGTAGCCCAGGTTAAAGCCTTTTTGTTTCTAATAATTAAGCAATAAATACGCACGGCGTAAGTATGAACTTGCGGTGGTCTGATGTAAGCACTTCAACACACATGCCTTTTATCCTAATCCTGCCTAATATTTATTATTTTTTTACTATAACGAAAAAGTTTTATCAGTTGACGCTCTGTCGTACAGGCTGAATTCGCATCAGCAGTGCTGTTTGTGGACCCGTAAAATGCACTGAATCATACACAAAGTGCGCGCGGCCTTGAATGAACACATTAACGAGGCACATTCAGCAGCTCCAGCGATGAACCGAGGTAGACCGCCGCTACCGCGTTCGACGACTAGGCCTCACTCACGAGTACGGCACGGTGATTCGATAAATGACAGCTGGCGATCACAAAATGCTTGCTGATGTGCAGTTTACGTCTCGTTTTTCCCGTGCACGAAAATAGGTGTCCGCTATCCACGCAGTTTAAGCTACGGAGCGATAGACTTAAACGAATGAGACGGTTCGCAGTCGCTGTTCCCGTTGCTCGCATGCATTGCATGTATAGCTCGCAGAGCTCGCCACGGCGACCGGTGCGCAGTGCGAGCTCGATACGATGCCGGCTTGATACCGACGCCATAGCGAGGCCTTCCTACCGCTTAGATGGTGCAGCCGGTGAAATACCGGTGACACTCCGAGAAGCCACTATCGGAGGAGACGGGGCGAGCGCGTCGCCGGCGCAACTCTCAGACCGGTTGCCGGCCAGCCTGCCGTAGTCGAGCGAAGCCTACTTCGAACCGCTTCGAAGTTTTACGGTGCAATCGCTGACGATCGTACTCCGCCTCGTTCGGCGCTCGCCTTGTAGTTAGTCATTGACAGCTGCGGTCGCAAGGCGCAGAAGACTGTTATACATCCCAGCAGCCTTCATTTTTTGTGAAACACATTCTTTGCATCGCCGGTGGTCGGTGATAGCTCGTAGCGCTTGCCGCGGTGGCCAGCGCACAGTGCGAGTTCGATACGATGCCGGCTTGATACCGACGGCATAGCGAGGCCTTCTTACCACTTAGATGTTACAGCCGGTGAAATACCGGTGACACTCCGAGAAGCCACTATTGGCAGAGACGGGGCGAGCGCGTCGCCGGCGCAACTCTCAGACCGGTTGCCGGCCAGCCTGCCGTAGTCGAGCGAAGCCTACTTCAGACCACTTCGAAGTTTCTGATGGTGAAACTCCAGGAGCAGCCGCTGACGATCGTAACAGCTTACTTTTGCTACCATTAATTTATTCTTCGAAGTTTTTTGTTACTCGGCCCTTTGAAGCGTGGCATTCAGGACGTTTCGTTGAGGAATCGGACCGATGTGCAGCGTGGTTTAAGGAGCGAAATATATGGAAATGTTCCCAGTAAATACCAACCGGTCGTTGCTATTCTTCGCTGCACTTATAATTTCGTTGCCTGTTGACAGATGCTTACACGGTTAGCCACACAAATCACATGTGTTTCACACCGACGTGCAAACATATGCCCGTACAGACACATACACACACACACACACACGCACACGCACACACACACACACGTCACGCCCAAAGAGGGTTTTTAAAGCTTCTATAGGGAGTTTGTAACCACGTGACCTGAAACTCCCTGGGGAGTTTAACAAGGTCATGTCGTTCATAAACTCTGTGATTAAGGAGGGGGCGTTTTACGATGACATGTGCCGAGTTCACTCCCTACCAGGGAGTAAATAATTGGGGCAGGGGAGTTTTGTGGGCTCATGTGCGGGAGAAACTCCCATTTCGGCTAACTTTTGTTTACAGTGCAGTTTCAACGTTTCAAAACGGTGTCACAGTATATGCACGGAGTGAATGATGATGGGCGGGGCTATGCGTTTGTCAGTCCGTCCGTGCTTCCGTGCGTCCGTCCGCTTCGCTCCACTCGTCATCATCACTCACCTCGTGGATATGCTGTGATTGTTTTTCCTCGCCTGCAAGGAGGAGGAGGAGGAAGGGAAGAAATGAAAGGCAGGGAGGTCAACCAGATGCACGTCCGGTTTGCTACCCTGCACTGGGGGAAGGGGTGAGGGGATTAAAGGAGAAGAGAGATAGAAGTGAAGGGCAACGTGTGTGTAGATGTGACCTTGTCTATTGCACGCTTATAGGCGGTCGCGTAGTCCGGTCGTCTTTAGAAAACTTAGCAATGCCCGCGTCGCTTTGCTGGCCTGCGACGCGTAGAGCCTGAAGCTTTTAACAATTATTGGCTACACAGGCTCGTGCTTTTATTGAGTTAAGACATACGTTTGGCTTGGGTTTACCGTTTGTTTAACATTCCGCACATTGTTCCTCGCATCATCAGGGTCATGGAGGAGTGTAATGAGCGGTTAAGCGTGTTTCACAATGCGTTATTCACAGTGATTGTTCACGGGCCTTCGGCTGCGACGTCATAGACGTCGCAGCGGAAGCCGAAGTGCTGCTGCAGAAACTCCTTGATTTTTCTTACACCGTGCTCCTGTAGAACGCGCTGCCGCAGTCGTCGCGTTGACGCGCCCGCAACGGCGCGGCGTCGTTGCACGCGTTTGGCATCGCGAGTTCACACCGGCGGCGTGGTTTGCAGAATCCGCCAGCCGCCGGCGCTTGCATTTCCGTTCGCGATTCACCACGGCTTGGAAAGCTGATGGATCATCGGTACGCAGTTGCAGCCGGCACTCGGCTTAATTCCCGGGCATGGTTTTGTGCCCGGGCTGCACCATCAAACCGGCGAATGCGAACTCTCATGTTTCCACTGTCGGCGCTCTTCTGTAGTAGAGTTGTCCTTGGCTTACTCATGTGGAAGGTCTCGATGATGAGCGCTTGCTCGACACCCCGTCTGCGACGGGATGGACGACGTCACTCACAACGCAGCCAATCGTGAGCGTGCGTGGGCCCGACGATGAGAATGACGTAACTGACAGTACAGCCGATTGAAACCGCTCGCAACACTGCTGCCGAACAGTGTTTCGGGGCGAAGCTCCTAAAGCCGTGGGTTGGTCCTTCTGCTGTGACTGGTTTGTGACTGCCTATTTTATGGATGACTCAACAGGTGGCGCTACTGTGAGTGACAAACAGACGGATGGACGAACGGATTCACTGTTTACCGATAAAATCCTCCGAAGCTTCGCCCCACTCATCATTATACATTCCGTGGATATGCTGTGATTATTTTGTCTGTCCTTACATACAGCTTTCGCTGTAAACATTACGCACATCTCCCTGTAAGGAAACCCCGATGGGCATGTGAGCAGCTATGCACGACGCAATAAGGTTTCCGCACATGCATCCCATTTGGTGCACCTCGGTGATGGGTAGTTCCGTATTATGGTGTAGATTGTATGGACGACGCAATAAGGTTACCGTATATGCATCCCATTTGGTGCACCTCGGTGATGGGTAGTTCCGTATTATGGTGTAGATTGTATGGACGACGCAATAAGGTTACCGTATATGCATCCCATTTGGTGCACCTCGGTGATGGGTAGTTCCGTATTATGGCGTAGATTGTTGTTCGTGGTGAAGCGTCGCCCCCGTTTGTCTGTGTTCACGTAGCGCTGCAGTAGCGCGAGCGCGGAACTCCCGAGTCCGCTGACATCCTGTAATTGCGCGAACCTGCAGTCTTAACGGAAAGCGTTGCTGGTATATAGTTTGTTCATAATCTCAAATCTTGGTGGCGCAAACTCGACGGGGACCGGACAAAACACCGAAATGCAGGACAGATAGCTGGGTTGAAGAGCTTTCGTCTCTTGAGAAGCAGCGGCGTTTACGGCAGCGCTTTTCCTCCTCTCGCTCGAAGTTTGGCACATGTTTTGGAGTAGGCTTGCCAGCGCTGCTGTTTCGTGGCAGCGGGCGGGGCCTTTGCGGTGGCGTTGCCGGGGGAAGGTTCGGTGCGCGCATGGGTCATTTTCATTGAAGTCCCTTAATATAGCGAAAGTAGCGACACCCTCCACCATATCTTCTTCGAAGTGTCCAACCTTCCTCTCCCGTACGGCCACTGTGCGAGCGCCGGCCCTGTAACCCAGCTCGCGCTACTTTCCTATCAATAGAGTGCATACTCTAGGCCCTATCAAGAATGTTATGCCGCACTGACAAGACGCGCGATGTTCGTGATGGCCCGAGAGAGGCGACAGGCAGGATAGGAGGGTGTGCGGCGCGCCGGCTCGGTTAAAAGAATGGCGGTACTTTCCTATAAATATCCAGGGACTTTAATTTTCATCTGTAAGAGCTGCCGTGGCGCCTCTAGTGGTATCCTGCGGAAGCTCGGGCCAGATGTTGCATATGCGCAGTGGGGTCATGGACGGCGCAGCCAGGGAACCGGTGGTAAAAGACTCGACCATATGCTGCTTCGCATCTAAGACAGCGGCCGCAACTGTCAGCTCAACTATGGCTGAACCCAGACGCGCTCGCCCATTGCCGAAGGCTCGACTATTTTGCATCCATTATTGTGCCGCTGAATCCGAGGACGGGGCACCGCACGGGGAGAGCTACGCGGTGTTATGCCTGCGAGTCCACACCGAACGTCCATGCCTCTGAAAAAGGCAATCTGTGTCAAGGCCAGCACGCGAGCCCGCCTGACGCGAACAACTCAACGGCGTCATCATCACGCGGCGGTGCCCTTCTGTCGCGCACGCACAGCGAGCCCGTCGAAGCAATCGGCGCCTTCCTGTCTGGCGAATCTGAAGAATTGCGTGGCGACGTCACTCGTCCTTGGGTGCAGCCACGTGCAGCGCAGCGGCTCCGGATTCGATGAGAATGACGCGGCCCAGCGGCGACACCATTGGAGGATTCTGACCTCACGACCAGCGGCGCTTCTGGTTGGCCATTTGGTTACTCAAAGAATCCACCCGGTGCATATAAAAAAATCCCTGCGGCGCGGTGCGAGTAGTAGGTCTATGTGTCAGAGAAGAGAGCTCGGCTCTTCGAGTCTCTAAGCTGTCGGCCTCAGTGCCGAATTTGTAACGCCTCTGTATATATGCTGTACATAAACCTTGTTTAACTCACCGTCGTCTCGTCCGCTCGTCTATTAGCTCTGCGCAGAAGCTGTCGCGAGCTGAGAAACTTACGCTACCAAACGGCTGGTGACCTTCCCGGTGGAGTTCGAAGCAGTGGCGCCTTCGGCACCGTGTTGGCGTCGCCGTCTTTCGTAACAGTGGTTGGCAGCTGCGGCATCGGCCGGCGTCAGCGACATCGATGCGGTGAGTGCCTGATGTTTTCCCCTCAGTTCACCAGACTACTCTAGCACACGTTATAGTAGTTTAGAGAAGGGCTGTGTGAAGCATTAGAGTGAGCTTTGATAGTTTCAAGCCAAGTCGAAGCGCTTTGAAACCAAAGTTAATGCGGAGGGTGTAAACACGAGAGTGTTAAAAATTGCTTGCGCGTCTTGCTAGTTGACTTATAGTGGGTACGGCAAGTAATTCTTAACAGGGGCAAACAGCAAGAGGCTAGTGTTAACGATGGAGAACCTTAAAGTGAAGGAACTCATCGAAATTGGTGAGGAACTCGGCATTACTTTGGGCCGTGCGAAACGAAGGCAAGCGATCCTTGAGATCATGAAGGATGAAGGAGTGTCGTCTGAGGAAGTCGATGAGGCCTGGATGGATATCAAAGCACGCCGCGAGAAGGCTGAAAGGCGAGAAGTTCGCGAACGTGAAGAGGCTGAAAGGCGAGAAGTTCGCGAACGTGAAGAAGCTGAAAGGCGAGAACGCCGCGAGGAGGCCGAGAGACAGGGGCGCCTTGAGTTGAAACGAATAGAATTGGCAATCTTACAGTGTTCGCAGGCGCCTAGCGTAGCTTCTGCGACAGTTCAGGTCAGCGGTCAGAGAATTCGCGACCAACTGCCACCATTCGTAGTAGGCGAAGACATGGTGAAGTATCTCGTCAAGTTTGAACACGTCTGTGAGCGAAATGCTTTAGAGCGGTCTCTTTGGGCGCAGAACCTGTTAGCTCTTCTTCCCAGCGAAGTGTCCGACGCGATAACTTGCTTGTCGAGGGAAGCGTTTGAGAGCTACGACGAGGTTAAGGAAGTGCTCTTGAGACGTTATAAATTGTCACCCGAGGCTTTCAGGCAAAGGTTCCGGTAAGCTAAAAAGGGGAATGAGTCACACGTTGACTTCATGTTTCGTCTTAAAGCCGATTTCATTCAATGGCTCAAGGGCGAAGGTGTTTATCATGATCGCGATAAAGCGGTGGAATGCATTGCATTGGAGAAATTCAACCGCTGGATCGAGGAGGATGTCAAGCTTTGGCTTGACATCCTCCTCGATGCAGTGTGAATGGGAAAACGTGTCAAACACTTCCAGACTCAGCGGCAACCATGGACATTGTCCATCCTACATTGGTGTCTCCGGACGACATTACAGGAGAATGCGCGTGGATCAGGCAAGTTGCCGAGGAGCAGAGTGCTTGCTTACCAATCGCTAAGATTGTCATTGAAGGCCCGTTCGGTAAGCTTCGCACCGAAGCGGCTGTGTCTGCCGCGCTTCCCGATCGTTTTCCTTTTCTCGAACAACTCAGAGCAGCTTCTCAAAAGAGCAGGGTATTTCGTTCTTCCCCAACTTAGCGTACATGGCCCTCGCGCGATCGCAAGCGCGGAACCTTTCGCAGGAGCTTGATCTTGTTCAATGCGGTGAACCATTAAGTGACCTTGGCGGCGAGTCGACGGAACCTTAGAGAGGAAATTCTGCATGCGAGTCATGTGAGCAGTAACTCGAGCGGCGCGTCGCCGAAGCGACTGGCGCGGTTTCCGTAGCAGGGGGAGACGACATGGCGCCATTGAGTCAGTGCGAGAGGGGTGCAACGCTCTCGCCTGTAGCGGAAAGTTGAAGTAGACTCTCGACGGTTGAACGAGAAACGCTCATTCGAGATCAGCATGAGGACCTCTCGATTAAAGCGCTAATGGAAAGCGTAAACATGGGCAAAAAGAAAAAGAATGTGTTTTTTTTTTTTTTTAGAAAACAGGGCTCCTGTATCGGAGACACAAATGCGCAAGGTCGCAAGTATGAGCAGCTCTTGGTGCCACAAAAGTATCGTCGCCAACTATTGGAACTGGCGCATGAAAACGCATGGGCAGGGCATCTCGGCATAAAAAAAAACCAAGGCTAGAGTTTCCCTTGAGTTTTATTGGCCGAAATGCTGGAAATATATCGAAGACTTTCAACGCTCATGCGACACTTGTCAGAAAGCGGGGAAATCCACGAAAAAGTGGAAGGCATGCTTGTGCCAATTATCACAGAACCTTTTCGGCGCCTAGTAATTGATATTGTCGGGCCGTTGCCAGAGCCAAGGCAAGGTTGTCGGTACATCCTGACGGCTCTCTGTGTAGTCACAAAATTTCCGGAAGCGATACCACTTAAGGAGCTCAATTCCCCCCGTGTCGTGGATGCCCTATCTATATTTGCACGCGTCGGATTTCCTTTTGAAATCCTATGCGACAATGGTAGTGCCTTCACCAGCTGTCTTACCTCTACCTTTATGGATAAATGTGGAATAAAAGTAGTGCACAGCTCGATCCATCACCCGCAATCTAATCCGGTAGAGCGTATGCATTCCGTTATGAAACGGATACTGAGAGCTCTCTGCTATGAGCACAAATGCGACTGGGAAGCGTGTATTCCTCCCTCTATGCTCGCTTTGAGATCAGCTCCTCATGAGAGCACTGGTTTTAGCCCTGCAGAGCTTGTGTATGGCAGAAGTTTGAGAACACCATTGCGAATGCTACGCGAGTCTTGGGAGGGATTCGATGAGGACCCTAATGTAGTTGCGTATGTTCTAGACCTCCTTCAAAGGCTTGGAAAAACGAAAGATCTAGTGGAAAGCCACATGAAGGCTGCACAAGTGTTGTCGAAGGAGTACTACGACAAATCGGCGGAGAAGCGCGCTTTTGAAGTAGGAAGTCAGGTAATGCTGCTGCGGCCGTCCAAAAGGAACAAGCTTGAGGTTCATATGGAAGGGCCCGCCAAAGTAATATCGAAGCTTTCTGATACCAATTATGAAGTGAAATTAGGAAGGCGGCCAAACAAAATTTACCACAGTAACTTGATGAAACCATACGTTCAACGTCAAGCGGTCGTAAATCTGCAGCTGTTGAATGCTTCAGAGGAAGAGGGAGCAGAAATTTTGAGTTCTAGTGATGTAATCGAAAGGGGATCGGAGGTAATCTTGGAGCAGTTGAACCTAGAGCCTATAAGTGAAGTCCAGAAGGAGGACCTGGAAAAGGATTGTTTCCGAGTTTGGAGACGTGTTTTTGGACCGTCCCGGAAACACGACGGTGATCGAACACGATATCGAGCTAACTTGTGGAGATCCAATCCCTAGGAAACCGTATCGTTGTTCCCTTGTGCAATGTCGCAAGTATGAGCAGCTGTTTGTACCGCATAGGTATCGTCGTCTAAAAGTGGCCGGTTACTGAGGTGGAGCGTGATACTCCAACAGCGCAACTTTGACGTTCGCAGCGAAAAAGGAAAGCTGCATGCTAATGCAGACGCATTGAGCCGTGTGTTTAGTTAGTACCTTTTCCACCTTTCGGTTTCTCGCTGGCAATTCGGGGCAAAATTTTGTCCTCATCACGGCCTTAGCTGAGCGCTCTCGTCCAGAATGAGCTCAAGGAGCCATTTTTATGTTCTATTTTATTTCGTTGCGTTGTTGTACGAGTAAAAATTTGAGTTCTCATTTTAAGAGTCTTAATTGTGTCCCACATGTGCCCCTTGATGTAGAGGGAACGAAATTCCGATAGACACGCAGCTAGGTATATGTTGTAATATAGTTTGTCTGGTGTTCTGTCGGGTGAACGAGGGCACTTGCTTGTGTCGTGTGTTGTCTGTTGTCGAACCGTTCTTGACAAGTTGCAGAACCATCGACAAGTTCTGAGACCAAAGATCGTCAGAAGAGACGAGCGAAGCTGGTCGACAAGTTGTGGCGACGAGCCAGTGTAGCGGGGATCCGTCCTCAAGAATGAGATGTGTTCCCGGAACAGAGTCTGGAGCTGCATTCTCCCCTCAACCCTGGAGGCGAACCTGGAGGGACCTGCCGAACGAGCGCGCCTGACACCCGAGCCACGTGGAAGCAGCTCGTCTTTTCGGCGCATTGTCTGGCGGCGGGGGTGCTGTTATGCCTGCGAGTCGACAACGAACGTCCGTGCCTCTGAAAAAGGCAATCTGTGTCAAGGCCAGCACGCGAGCCCGCCTGACGCGAACGAGTCAACGGCGTCATCACGCGGCGGTGCTTTTCTGTCGCGCACACACAGCGAGCCCATCGAGCAAGCAATCGGCGCCTTCCTGTCTGGCGAGTCTGACGCATTGCGTGGCGGCGTCACTCGTCCTTGGGTGCAGCCACGTGCAGCGCAGCGACTCCGGATTCGATGAGAATGATGCGGCCCAGCGGCGACCCCATTTGGAGGATTCTGACCTCACGACCAGCGGCGCTTCTGGTTGGACATTTGGTTACTCAAAGAATCTACCCGGTGCATATAAAAAAGACCTGCGGCGCGAGTAGTAGATTTATGTGTTAGAGAAGAGAGCTCGGCTCTTCGAGTCTCTAAGCTGTCGGTTGCAGTGCCGAATTTGTAACGCCTCTATATGCTGTACATAAACCTTGTTTAACTCACCGTCGTCTCGTCCGCTCGTCTATCAGCTCTGCGCAGAAGCAGTCGCGAGCTGAAAAACCTACGCTACCAAACGGCTGGTGACCTTCCTGGCGGAGTTCGAAGCAGTGGCGCCTTCGGGACCGTGTTGTCGTCGCCGTCTTTCGTAACAGCGGCGTCGGGAGATCGTGGAGGGCGAACCAGTCGGCGAGAGCTCCAGCAAGCGAGTCCAATAGCGCTTTCCATTGGGCGAACAGGAGCACTTCTAACTGCACTCAAAGTGCTCTCGCGAGTTCTGGCGCCTTCCAGTGGTCGGGCAGGAGCAGGGACGTTGTGTTTCATTGGTCGAGGAGGAGCACTTTTTTGGCGCCGATAGGAGCCGAGAGCAATTCTCGGTGCTCCGTCGGCAGCGGCGGAGTAACAGGGAACGCCGAGGAAGTCACATGACCTCTTTTACGTCACTTCTGGTTTTATCCCCGGGGTGGCGGAGAAAAAATGGCGGAACCCAGCAGCCGCGATAGTCGTTCAATGCGTTCGGAAGCAGCTAAGCGCCGCCGTCTGGACGAGGAATTGCTGCTACTTTTAGATGCTGAAAGCTCCACAGGTTCAAGCGCAAGCTCATCCTTGGACAGCAGCACCGATGACGACGTCGATTTGACGTCGTATGAGAGTATGTTCGAGTACCTGTTCTCTCCGCCGGAGCAGCGACCGAAGGTTGAGTCGTACCTGGAAAAGACGGTTGCCGCGTATTCTGACGAAGAGGTGAGCCGCTGCATTGTACTTAAAACGCGTAATCAATAACCGGCCTGCTGTTTTTTTCTCTTTACCTCGCCAGTTTCGCAGAAACTTCCGACTGTCACGGTCGGTTGCAAATGCACTTGCTGCCGAATTCGCGAAGTCGCCGCACTACCCTTCAAGAAGAGACCACGGAGGCCTACCCCGCGAGTCCCCTGAAGAGCATGTCCTGTCCTTTCTATGGTAAAGTATTACAATTATATAGCAGTAAAGAGAGAAGCTTAGTTGTGAGATGAGTGCCCTACTCGTGACGCTCTGCAACAAACTCAGGCGTGTGAAATTGTCGTACGTGCTCGCCGACGCGCCCCGGCAGCGTACGCATCGCATCGACCGGGTGCTGTCGGAGTTGTGCTGGAAGAAAAGCAAGAGATCAGGACGCAGGAGGTGTAGTTAAACAGATGAGAATTTAGAAAGTGGAGGGGTCAGAAACTAATATGCAAAAGCAGGAAACGGTGAGAGAGTTCGGGCCTGCATTTGTTGCCGAGCTTCACGAGTACGGCGCGCATATCACGACGCCTTTGAGTTCACGTAAACTTCACATATGTACGTAGAAATCGAAGGAGAAATGCGCGCATATGACCTCGCAAGAATTAACATGGTCTCGGGTGAGTGTGTGTGTGTGTGGGGGGGGGGGGGTAATTTCACGTCTATAGCTACGAGGCGCCTGCCGAAATTCTAAGGGCATGAAATTCATGGCACATGTTCCCGGAAGCGAAGCCCGAACTTGAATGCACTAATACGCCGCGTCAAGGTTTACCAACTGATTTTTCACTAGATGCTTATGCTGCCTGGAATTCGCTTTTACGTACCACTGACGTTCCGTTAGTCCCAGGCTCAAGTAATCGCTTTTTTGCTGCACGCGCATTTCAGTTCCCGAATCGCACTGGATTCTATATTCCATTTTTTTTTCATTCCATTCTTGCATGTGCTGTTGTAAGGCATTCTAACGGTAAAATACTGCAGGTCTGCACCGAATGTGCTCTGAAGCTTGTTCAGACAACTGGGCAGATGTGGATTTTTCCGACACTTCACTCAATGCTTGTTGGCAACGTAAAATGCTTGTTTACCATTTAGGATTATTATAGAGTTATCACATTTCTTGCAGGTATGCCGCCAACAAATCCTGCATACGGGATGTTGCAGGACGTTTTGAAGTTGGGGAAAGCACGCACCACAGGATGATGTATCGAGTCATGGATTTCCTTCTCAACATTGCCCCCCGCATCGTGACCTTCCCAGATGACATGGAGAAACTTTCCAACGACTTTAAGCAGGTAAGAAAAACCCCACTTTCAATTTCAACTGCAAAAATGTTTTTGATTTAATCAAAGCAGCATGTCAGTCGCTTCCAACGGAATGATTCTTCAAAGCTGTGTTTTTATTCATAAAGGCGATGTAACTTCTGGTAAACATAATATATACAGGACACCCTTGAATTTGGTGTATAACAGTACGGTTGGAACAAGCAGTGAGTTATCATTTATGCTGTAAGCTGCATGGGGATGTTGAAGAGCTCGCAAAGCCATTGTTTTCAGTTACATTGCAAGTTCTTCACACCTGCACGTAGTAGAGTTTGCGAAAACATGTCAAGCTGAAGCTCTCGGCTACTGTGCGTAATGACCCTTTGCTAGAACTGTCAATGCATTTCACGCTTTATTGCGCACGTAACCATGCCAAAGAATTTACGTTAGTACTGCACAAAACGAACAGATACAAGTACAAAACCAACATCCAAGGAAATCATGTGAAAATGAGCTGTGCTTGAAGCTTGCATTAGGGCACGACTTCACTTGCTGTTTTGTTAGCTCCTTTTGCTCTTTCTGTGAAACGTTCTAACATTTTTTTTTCAAACTTTTAGGTTTCAGGGTTTCCGGACACTATTGGCTGCATTGACGGAAGCTATATTCAGGTCAGGTGCCTTGCTGGTAAAGTGCGGTCAGTGTATGTGAATCGGCACCACTACCCATCCTTGACGCTGCAGGGAATATGCGACAACCGGAAGAGGTTCCTAGATGTCAGCACAGGTGCACCCAGCAAAATTCACGACGCCAGGATCTTCCGGCTTTCAACCGTTTCGAAGAAACTGCCTCAACTCTGCGCTGGGAAATACCACATTCTTGGGAACGCAGCGTATACCCATCTCGCGAGTACCTAATGACTTTCATTCGCGACTACGGAAGCCTGGATGCCTCTGACAAGGCATTTAATGCCAAACTTTCATCTACCCGAGTGCTAATTGAAAGTGCGTTTGGGGAGTTAAAGGGTAGGTTTCGGCAGCTGCAGCCAGTGGACCTCACGACAGTAGACAACATGACAAAATTTATCCTCGCATGTTGTGTCCTCCACAACATCTGCATAGGCAACGGTGACTCGCCTGACGGTCTAGTTCCAGGCATGCATCTGAACTCTCAGGGTGCTAATGATCCGAACCCGAGTGGAGCCAGAGTCCACAGCGGAACTTCCAGAGAAGAGAGCTTCTTACGGGCGCTTGCAGAGGTTAAGCGAGAAAGACTGAAATCTAAGATGGGGCTGAGGAGGAGGCAGCCACAAAATCTGTCTTAATGGAAGCATATCGTGCTCAAACATTAAATGCAACGCTTAAGCAGCATCTCATTTCGCCAATGTTCAGGGACATTACGGTTGAGTATGAAATAAACAGTCACGAAAACATGTTTTTCCAAAGTGCACCTCTTTATTGCTCGAACCCCAGGGCCTCGCGGATGAGCTGAAGTTTGTCTTCGTGCGTCTTGCGGCGCTCCTGGCGTTCTTGAATGCGCTCAGCTCGCCTCATCTCCTTTTCTTTTTCTAGCTCTTCCCTGCGAGCCGCTCGCTCTGCACTAATAGCTCGCATTCGGTCAAAAAAATATTGCATCTGCTGCATACGACTGGTACTAGCGCGAAGTTCCCTTTTCTTGGTATCTGCTGGCCCTTTTGTGCTTTGCCCACTGTCTGAACCACTCGCCGGAGTACTGGAGATTTCAGGTGAAGTTGAGGGTACATCAGCTGAGCTGTCGGAACTTGATGAAGTTGCCTTGTACGTCGCTCCATAAGAGTCCCTTTGGACTTCGGGCTCGAGGCTGTCGTCAATGCTTTCAATTTTTCGCATTTCATCGGCTGTCGTCAATGCTTTCAATTTTTCCCATTTCATCGTCGAATGGGACGGGGCAAGGTTGAGCACCGGACTTGTTGTTATTATCGCACGCTTTTCTCTTTTGCCTCCTTACCGTTTTTACGCGATTTTCCCATTGCTGGGGCGTTTTGCTGCATCCAAGCACATCAGCCAGATCCTGGGAAACCTGTTTAAAAAGCATCTTCTTGCTCTTAAACTTTTTGAAAGGGCCAACTTGAGGGAAGTATTTATAGTAATAGTCTAATAGGAGTTTAGTTTCCCCTGGTGTCCACTCAGGAGCTGAAGTAGAAATAAGGCAAGCTTCATTAAAGCACATGTGTGGGGCACTGCAGCGGTAGAAGCTCGCCTCCGCCACCTCTTTTTCCTTGTGGCGTTGGGCTCGTTCCCATCTCGCCGGCGGTTGATGAACTGGTGGTTTCTGCACGTGCAAAATAAGTGCGAGTGTAAAAACTCTGCTGAGGTGCCTATTCTGTGCGACGTTAAATGATTATAGTGTTCTGTTCGCGAATTAAACGCTTCCGGGTACCATACTGAAATTCGAAACAGCGCGAAAAGACGGCCCAGGGGTCACAACGACACAAGGCGCTGGTGTCGTCGTTTCCCCTGTCCCGTCTTTTCGCGCTGTTTCGAATTTCAGTATGCACCACCAACTAGCCCAAGCCACCGTTCTAACGCAGAATGTAGCATGTCATCAGCCCTTGCTGAACGCAAACATAAAGAGGTTTGTTTTGTATACTCAAACAGGCATGCAAGTAATTTCAAAACGTCAACCAGTAGAAGTGACGATAAACGGCAGAAGTTCGACAGTACAGCACAAAAGTGCGGCCCCGTGACGCATACATACGCAAATTACGTGCTCCGTCTTCGTCCGTCGTTTCCTCACACACCGCGACGCTCCCGCTAAATGAAATGGGCCATTCAGCACAAAAAAAATTTAAAAAAAACTGGCAAAAAGTATTGCGAAATGTGGCCTGGGCTTGTTAGTTATTGGAGCTTACCGTGGGGATTCTCGTCAATGCTCTCCCGCGCGGCCAAGGCATCGATAACGACTGTAGCGAGCACAAACAAAGCCGTTAGATTGACGCTGTTATCGCTCGTAGCTAATTTTTGCGAGACACAATGCTTACCTGGTGTATAGCGCGTAGAGCTGACCCCTTTAGCATTGCCATGAACATCCGCTCGGCTTCATCATTCATCGCCATGAGGAAGGCGGACACAAAGCCACCGGCACGTATCTGGCGAAACTGGCGCGGAATAACTTCGTGCGGACAACGAGAGCGCGCGAAATGCTCCGAAAAGAAAGCGCGGGAAAAGTTTGGTCACATGACCCGTGACATCGCGCCCTCTCTCTCTTTTCTCTGCTCCCGGAGCAGCGCGAATGTTTTCATTCGCGGAACGAAAGCGCACGTCCCCGTTACTCCCGTGTGCTGCTCTGGCTGCTCGCTGCACTTGCTCCTGTTCGCCCAATGGAATTCGCTCCAAGTTTTTTTTTGGAGCGCGAGCAGTCGGTTCAATATCAATACACTCCCCAGCAGACAAGAGAGGGGGAATGTTGGAGTGGAGAGAGATGGAAGGGGAAACGACGGGCGTACGAATGCCTAGAGCGAAGGTGCCAGTAAGCGTTGGTTAGCAAAAGTTCTCTGCGTCGGCGTTCGAGACGAGGGGGTGGAGGGGAGCGTATGAAAAGAAAGAAGTAGCGCCTGCGTCGTGTGAGTGCTGTCGCCGACAGCGCAAGACTTGGAGCCGAGCAAGAGATGCTTCGCATCTAAAGTTGATCACCGCGCGCGTCTACCGCATGCACGGTACCTTCACACCGCTCCCCCTCCCCCTTGTTTCCCGCACGCTGTGCTCTTTTCTCAAGAAGCTGTTCTTTTTTTCTTTTCTTTCTTTTTTTCTTTTGCGGCAGGGCTTCAACATTTTCGCGCGACGCCCCCGCCTGCTTCCCCCTCTCCTCGTATGTATCTTTGCAGTTCGAACGCGACGCAACAAGATGCGCTTCTTTTTTTTTGGTCTCTCACTTTCTTTTTTTTGCGGCCGTACACTCGTCAACGCACTCTTTTTAACCTGCTCGGCAGCGCCATGCGCGTGCATAGGCAGACCCACGCGCATGCGCGCTTGTCGCGTGTCGGCTTCAGTTTGGCCATGCCGCGGCGCCAGCCCGCTCACCGTGAAACAAAGGAACGTTGTTTCTTCGTAACCCGCTCGATTTTCTTGCGAAGTCGACGACGCTGCTACTCAACAAAGTATTGCAGGCATGGCAGACAACGAGGAGCAAGACGACGAGCTTCTGGCCCTGGAGAGCATTTACGACGCCTCGGTGTTGAGAGTGAGCAAGAAGAAAGGCCGCGAACCCGGAGGCCATTTCCTCGCTCGCGTCGATGTTGCCAAACCGTTCCGCGTGCTCGCGCCCAAAGCGAACGCCCCGAACGAAGTGCAAGAGATTCCGCTCGAACATCTGCCTCCGATTTTGTTTGAGTTCCGATTGCCGCACGACTACCCGTCTCGCAGCGCGCCTCGCTTCTGTCTGAGTTGTCCGTGGCTCACGTTGAATGAGCTGGAGCTGCTAATCGAGGCGCTGGATCGCAGCTGGGAGCAGGACCCGAACGCCGTGGTTCTTTACCGTTGGATGCACTTGTTGGAGACAGAAGCGGCCGACATTCTGCGGCTGACGTCAAGCCACAGTTTGGCGCCACTGTTCCAGGAGTTGAGCAGACTTTGCCGGGATCCTTTTGCGATTCCGAGGTGGAAGAAGTATTACTCGTACCGCGGCCCCGGACGCGTCGATTTGCGCGCTTACAAGGAGCCTGCGGACCCACAAATGGTGGCCGCCTTTCTCACCGGGTACGACAGTCGTGAAAAGCAACGCGTGTTCAGCGTCCAGTGGCTGTGCTGCCAGGTGTGCTTCTCGACCAAGCTCGGTTCAGAGTTCGAACGTGTGATCGGCTGCGACCACGCGTTCTGCCGCGACTGCCTCCGCGAGCACGTTCGCATTCAAATCGAAAGTGGATGTGCCAGCCAGCTTCGATGTCCGCAAGAGAACTGTCCGACGCGTGTGGTGCCCACTCAGGTGAAGGCGCTACTGGGCGCCGCCCTGTGCTCGCGCTACGAGGAGAGCCTGTTGAGCGCCTACTTGGACTCCCAGGACGACCTGACGTACTGTCCCCGGCTGCAGTGCCAAGTTCCGGTGGTCCTGGACCCGGGTCAGCCCATGGCGCAGTGTGCCAACTGCCACTTCGTGTTCTGCGTCTACTGCCGCATGGCGTATCACGGTGTGCAGCCGTGCCGCAGCAATGCCGGGAAGCGGGCTCTTCGGGACGAGTATGTTTCGGCCACTCCGGCGGTCAAGAGGGAAATGGAGAGGCGGCACGGTAAGCGCACGCTCCAGTGTCTGGTAGACGAATCGCTCACCGAGGAATGGATGCGGGAGAAGAGCAGGAAGTGCCCCCAGTGCGCCATTTCCACCGAGAAGCTGGACGGCTGTAACAAGATGACTTGCTCGCGCTGCGGTGTCCACTTCTGTTGGATCTGCGGTGCGTCCATCACGACGTCGTCTCGCAACCCGTACGATCACTTCAGCGATCCCACCTCCGCCTGCTTCAACAAGCTTTTCGAAGGCGCCGATGAGATTATCCCAGGCGATGTTGCTGGTGCAGACGACCACGAGTTTGGAGAGTTCTTGTGAGTGCTTATCATCTATGCCGTTCCTGTCCAAGACAGCGCATAGCTTGTTTCTTCTGATTTAATCACAGGTTGTGATTTACTAATGGTGCTTCATCATCGTGTCTGACCTGTAATAGACGAAGGTGGCTCGAAAAAAAATGGAATTTGTACCATGAAAGAAGCATGTATCCCCACCATGACAGTACTTCACTGGACAACTTACGTAATAAATTTTCATGTGCCAACATTTGTGACCAGCACTCCGAACTTGGCCATGTATGTATCCGTCCGTCTGGCGGCGCCGCACTTTCCCGCTAGTTATCTGTCTGTCTGTCTGTCTGTCTGTCTGTCTGTCTGTCTGTCTGTCTGTCTGTCTGTCTGTCTCTGTCTGTCTGTCTGTCTGTCTGTCTGTGTCTGTCTGTCTGTCTCTGTCTGTCTGTCTGTCTGTGTCTGTCTGTCTGTCTGTCTGTCTGTCTGTCTGTCTGTGTCTGTCTGTCTGTCTGTCTGTCTGTCTGTCTGTCTGTCTGTGTCTGTCTGTCTGTCTGTCTGTCTGTCTGTCTGTGTCTGTCTGTCTGTCTCTGTCTGTCTGTCTGTCTGTCTGTCTGTCTGTGTCTGTCTGTCTGTCTGTCTCTGTCTGTCTGTCTGTCTGTCTGTCTGTCTGTCTGTCTGTCTGTGTCTGTCTGTCTGTCTGTGTCTGTCTGTCTGTCTCTGTCTGTCTGTCTGTCTGTCTGTCTGTGTCTGTCTGTCTGTCTGTCTGTCTGTCTGTCTGTCTGTCTGTGTCTGTCTGTCTCTCTGTCTGTCTGTCTGTCTGTCTGTCTGTCTGTCTGTCTGTCCGCCTACGGCCTTGTGATCCGCGGGCCATTCTGTTCATAAGATACTAAAATTGGTGTGGCATAACATGAGTGTATGACGAATATAAATGGCAGGTCGCAACATGATAATCCCAACATGCGTGTCATGATTCGCACGATCATGTCTAATTTAGACGTATAGACACTAGCGGCAGAGTTTCTTCTAGGGTATGATTTAGGAAACTCTATTGGGAAGGGGTTTTCCTAGGATTTATGATTGGGCGTTTGCTTTCTCGCGCGAGTTTTCGATGTGATCGTTTGCGCGAGCGAGTTTTTCGCCGCGTTTCCCCTGGGCGCTTGTGTGACCGCAGAAGGCGCTTGTGTGGCCGCAGAAGGCGCAGAAGGCGCCGCCTAGCGCCTTCTGCGGCGCTAGGCGGCGAAATTGATGTCTCTCTCACCACGACTCAAATGCCAGAAAGAGCGCGACTGCGCATAAAGTTACTGTATTATTGTTCGTTTAACATTATAGAGTAACCCTAACTCTCGAATACCCCGCGGCCTACAGCGTATAGGGATGCGTCGCTGAACAATGTCTCTTGCCGAAGGCGGTCGGGCGAAAATAAAGCCAAGTGAGAGTCGGGCGACATGTTTCTGGGAAGTATAGGTTGATGAGTTAGCCTTTCTCAAAGAAGGTTTTCAGTTTGTAGGCACACTTCTTTTTTTTTTCTTTTTAACGAAAGTGCAATAAATGTGTCGAAGTAGCCGTGACATGAAATTTGAAGCTCGATACGTGGCCAATAATAATAATAACAATAATAATAATAATAGTTGGGGTTTAACGTCCTAAAGACTTCGCCACCCCTGATAGGGAACGTTTTTAACGATGGTCGAGTGGATGTTTGGGGAATTCACGGTTTACCAAATTTTCCGCAGCAAGCTACTTCATAATCGTTCACTTCGTGGGTATGGCGCAATTTTTTAGCGTATTGAGGCGAAGCTCGTATGCGCTTCTCGAGGCGGGTCAGCAGCCGAGAACCTTAGTCGCTAAATGTAGCATTGCACTCGTTTTGAACCACGCTAGATACTGGTTGTACTAATCGAAAAATTTTTATTCGCCGCTCAGACGCATTCGTAACGCATTATCACGTAGCGATAGCGCTTTCATGCTGCGATATCAGTGACGATCCTTTGAGGGACCAATAACTTACACTTTTACGCAGAAGGAGCGACATGCGTAAAGTTGGTGTCATTGCTCTTTTAAGCTGCTGGTCGAAGTACTTCGAACATTCATCACCACCACTTGCGCGTATGAAGTTTAGATGTATGGGTGACACGCGTCTTTTCTGTACTTTCTTTATTAGCACTGCAAACGCTCGCTTCTTAATGGGAATCGTTGATCCGCCCTAGCTCGGGGGGTGGTCGTGGTGCGATGCCACCTAAAGGGTACGACTGCCAGGACCGTGGCGGGGAAGGGGATAGCATCTCTTCCCTCTCGATATCCAGATAGAGTGCTGTATACAGAAGGAAAATAGTAAAGTAGGTGCTTTTAGAAGCCTTCAATGGGTGCCCCCCTCCCCGCGAAAACACTTCTTGGTTACGGGCCTGGTTTGATCAACATACACATTCTAACTGGCACAAAGCTGGCACAAAGAGGGGGAAGGAGAGATACAGACGGGCAGCAAACTACGAACTTTTTATTGCCAGCGCAGGCTGAAAAACTGACAAACATCCAGACATGAGCAGTGGCGTGGAAGAGTTAGCACAGACATGTCATCACATGAGCAATTCAGTACAGAAGGAGAAGAGTACAATAATTGATTGATCAATATGTGGGGTTTAACGTCCCAAAACCAGCACATGATTATGAGAGACGCCGTAGTGGAGATACTGCGCCTTCATTCATAGTCATTTAACATATTGCTGTTCTTCCCGGGGAAACACTTAGGGGATTCATCTCTCCAAGATTGCTCACTTGCAGAATAAATCAATAAAAATTATCACCTTCAGTCACTGGAAAAGTCTGCCATGCCCATGTACCATAATCTCGGCGTTTTCCCCATCAATCATTCCATCTCATTGAAACTTGGTACGCTCATTTTTTTTTTTTTTTGCGCGCGTCATCTTGACATTGAACTAGAAAGCATCCAAACAAACAAAAATTTGACCAGATTCTCCACTGATCTTAGCTTACTGTTGCCGATAGTACACTTGAACTATGGCAGGTATTTGCCTATGGAACTCGCTTCCCTTGGTCAATAAAGTTTGGCATAATATAACTACATTTAAAATAAAATTAAGGACACATTTCTTCCAGCTTTCGTGTGAACATTTTTTCAGCGTTTTTTTTTCTCCTTGTGTTTCTTCATTTTCATTGATTGATGTAACTCTTTGCTGTATGTAAGTTATTCACAATTTTTTTCGTTATTGTTGACGTTCTATGCCTTACAACTTTAAAATTATTTGCGGTCTTGCTTTTCTGTTTTTGTCGAGAAATTCACGCTTCATAATATGCTTTTCGTCGTCACTTGTCTGCCCTGTATTTCATCAATCCATTCTCAATAGGAGGTCGCCCTGACGGTATTTACCTTGGGGCCTCCTCCTGTAGCACTTACGAACCATTCCATTTGTATTTAATGATATTTCAATAAGCATTCAGCCTTCAACACTGCACACACAGGACCGATGTCCGCTGTTGCCACCTCATCCAGGAAGCGCCGCATACCCTCCCATCAATACGGATGGATGTCCTCATCACACTACCTTCACTCATCCTGTGCAGAGCAGAACTTTCAGTAAGCCACAAACTTCGGTGATCGATAAGGAACCACAGCGTAGGCATCGTGAATATATATATATATATATATATATATATATATATATATATATATATATATATATATATATATATATATATATATATATATATATATATATATATATATATTCACGATGCCTACGCTGTGTTCCTGCTCACGGCTGGTGGTTATTCTTTCACCCACTTTTCTTTCTTATTTACATTCCACTGGTTCTGATAACTTCCCCTGTACATTCCTTGGCATTACTGTCTGTTAGATCTCAATAATATTGTGTCAAAACACGGAAAAACGAGCCCTTAGGTACACACTTCTTTCCCTTTGTGTGTATATATATATATATATATATATATATATATATATATATATATATATATATATATATATATATATATATATATATATATATATATATATATATATATATATATATATCCCTACAGTAGTTGGTAAACACGTGTCCTTGGATTATCATAATTTCGCAACCTCTTGCGGTATGCAACCATTTCTCCCGTCCTTTTTAGAATAGAAAACCAAATTCAATATTGTGTACTGGCAAGTATTTAACTTCCATTCATTAGTGCTATCACTTCCTATATACCTCGTTGACTGGCTCATTCACTCTCATAATTGCTTCCACTCGTTTTCTTTCCTCCATCTTTCTTTTTACATTTCTCTCGTTTTTTTTTCTTTCCTTACTTTTTTTATACGGGCATCATCTTTCTCTGGCTCCTTCTATCACACAGGGACAGCGTTTAATTGGCGAAAAGCACGCTGAACTAGAACTACGTCTTTCATCCTATCGCGCAGTCACGACCTTGTATACCTTCGCAATACCGAACAACAGGCACACACGACGACGGAATTCTTCACGCAGACGTTTGTCTCTCTACGAAAAGCCAACAACAGCGTTCGTGTACGGAGGACGTGCAGAGCAGGCTCGGGAACCCACGAGCGCGGACTAAACGGGAAAAAAAAAAGATTCACAGAACACAAACACAAGCGGCCGTCTAATAGCTTCCGTAAGGCCGTTCTACTGTCAGCAGCACATCAGAACAACGTCGAATCATATTGAAGAAGAAGAAATCACAGCTACCGAGAAGAAATGCCAAAAAATGACGTCATATAGTGTCCCCAATTGGAGGGACGGATGCTGGCTGAGCATAACTATATGTATGCAGTATGCTATTCCCTTTAGGGTGAACGAGCATGAAACCAATGGCGTGAATTCAAATAACGTTTGCGAGTGTTCGGCATGCGCCATCTTATTACTACGACACAGCCATTGCAAGCGTTTTGAATAATACAATTAATTAATTATTCAATACATGATGTAATACAGATGTCATACATTAAAGTGTGTAATCGGGAGCCGACGTAAAGCATTTCACTTCCTGCATCGGAGCGGAAGAAGATACATTGCGGAAGAACTTCATAGCCTAAAGGATTCCGCATTACAACCAAACGTGCAACGCCGTTTTATTGATATCATGATGTCTCCATCGCTTACATCTATGTGGCTTACTAAGGAAAACGATTCCCGAAAGTTGCGTCTACTACACAGATTAAAAACACAACAAAAAATACCCTTCATGGCCATGCAATCTCTTGAGACATGTGGTCGACCACGGCACTCGAAAAAGTTGGATGCAGACAGAAAAAAATGGCAGCATATCCACGGAGTGAATGATGGGGAGTGGGGCGAAGCATTCGTCCGTCCATTCGTTCTTGCTTCCGTCCGTTCCTGCGAACGTCTGTGTAACCGTCCATGCGTCCATCCACCCGTCCGTGCGTGCGTCTGTTCGTGCGTCCGTCTCTGCGTTCGTCCATGCATCCGCGCCTGCGTCCGTTCATGCGTCCATCCATGCATCTGTCTGTGTGTCCGTTCGTCCATCTATTCAGCACTCCAAGTACCACCATCTCGCATCTTTTCATCATATATTGGATGGATGGATGGATGCTATGAGCGTCCCCTTTATAACGGGGTGGTGACAAGTATGCCACCAGGCTCGACGAAAAAAAAAAATCTTTTTTCTTTTTTTATGTTGGCCTAATGTCTCTACTTCGATAAATTCTATCTTAATGGAAAAAAGGTAAATTTTCAGCTTAAGTTCTCTGCCATTTACGGCACACTGTCCATATTTTATTTTTCCAATATTTATTTTTGTCCTTTCTCTCTAATTTTCTGCCACCAATACTCTAACCGTCTCTTACTTATTTCAATCGCGGGTGTGTTCAGCTTTCCATTGTTGTCCCTAAAACCCAAGGCTTCCTGTAGGCTCGTGCCCAAACGTACACCTGGGTGGATATCTCCACATTCAATCAGAACATGCTCCGCCGTTTCCTTATCTTTCCCGCAGCATGTGCATTGTTCTTCTTCTTTACTGAATCTTGCTTTATAACTACGCGTTCTAAGGCAACCCGATCTCGCTTCAAACAGTAAAGCGCTTCCCCTTGAATTATCGTAAAATGCCTCCCTCCTTATTTCATTTTTGCCCTTTCGGTAGTTACTCAAAGCCGGTTTTTTTCTCCATAGCTGCCATCCAGTAAATCCTCTCCGCCTCCCTGACTTTTCCCTTAACGCTCTTTGTTGACATATGGCTCACAATACCAGCCGTATATTTACTAGTGAGTCTTCTAGTTCTTTTTCTCCACTGTGTGTCCACGCTCTTCCTATACAAATAACGGAACACCTTCTCTGCCCATCTACTCTCCTTCATATTTCTTAGCCTTTCTTCGAACCTTATTTTGCTCTGCGCTTCCCTCGCCTCAAAACCTGCCCACCCCATATCGCCCTTTACAGCCTCGTTTGTCGTCTTCCCGTGAGCACCCAACGCGAGGCGTCCCACAGTCCTTTGATTTACATCCATTCCCGATTGCACCTCTGCCCTCATGCACACCACTGAGTTCCCAAAAGTAAGCCCTGGAACCATTACACCCTTCCACAGACCTCGAAGCACCTCATACCTATTGTATCCCCACAACGCTCTGTGCTTCATTATTGCCGCATTCCTCTTTCCTTTTGCTGCCGAGGCTTTTTCCTGTACCTCCATGTATCTATCACTCTCATTTACCCATACTCCAAGGTACTTGTATTCACTTACCCTCGGTATTTCTTGGCCTTGTATGGACACCGTCTGATCACAGGGATCATTGAATACCATCAAACCACACTTCGTTACACTGAATCCTAGTCCAAGAGCTTCACCTTCCCTTCCGCATATATTCGCCAGCTGCTGTATATCATCTCGACTGTCCGCAAATAAGACGATATCGTCCGCATAAAATAAACCTGGAAGCTTCTGCTCAATCATCATGCCGCCCTGTTTGTGTGACAGATTAAAACCAATGTTGCTACCTTCTAGCGCTTTTTCCATACTCCCCATGTACAGCATGAATAACAGTGGGGACAAAGGACATCCCTGTCTCAGACCCCTGCTAACCTCAACGTTCTCTTTGCTACGCATTCCTTCCCACTCTATGCAAACTGTATTTTCTCGGTATATCTCCCTCAAAAGCTGTGTACAGTCGTCGCCCATGCCCATTCCTTTCAATATATCCCACAAAATTTCCTGATTAACGTTGTCGTATGCCCCAGTGATGTCTAGAAAAGCCACGTACAAGGGCCTATTCTCTATTTTAGATATTTCTATACACTGAGTGAGAACAAACAGGTTATCGTCTAACCGCCTGTCGACTCGAAATCCGTTCTGAAGTTCTTCCAAAATATCGTTATGTTCGGCCCATGTTTCTATTTTCATTTTTACTGCTTGCATCGCCAACCTGTATAGTACCGATGTAATGGTTAGTGGTCTATACGAGCGAATCTTGTCCTTTTCTCCCTTGCCTTTATAGATTAAGTTCATTCTACTTTGTCGCCAACTGTCCGGTATTTGTCCGTCCTTTAAGCTTTTTTCTACTGCTTTTAACAATGCTTCTTTAGTGTTATGTCCTAGTTCGTTAATGAGGCTAACGGGAATCCCATCTAAACCCGCGGCAGTGCGCTTTGGAATTTTTCCTTCGGCCTTTTTCCAGTTGAAATTATCTAGTACTAGCTCTTCCTCTGTTGCTTTCTCCGCCACACTTTTACTCACCGGGGAGATCCCCTGGACGCTCTTTTGAAACGAATCGGCTGTTACCTTTTGGATGTAACCTAGCGCTTCGTACCCTTCCAATTGATTTCCTCCTTCATCTAGAATATGTTGTTGCGTTGTGACAGACTTCCTACCTAGCGCCTTTATGTGGCTCCAAAAAATCCTAGGCGCGGCCTCCTTTTTTTCGTGTATCTCTGTCATCCAGCGTTCACTTTCACCTTTAATTTTTGCCTCTACCAATTTCTGTACAAGGGATTTTTTCTCCAAATAGATTTCCCATATTTTTTTGACTTCGTCCTGCGGCCGCTTCTCCTTTTTTGCCTTTCTATGCTCCCGTGATGCTTCGCGTCGCTTCTCGATCGCCTCCCGGATTTCCTTGTTCCACCAACTTTTTGGCTTCTTTTTTCCTTTCCAGCAAACGGTTTTCTTCTCTTTCCCTATCTCCTTCGTCATTAGATGTAACAGCTCCCTATACTCCCAGTCCTTGCCTGGTATTTCGCCTACTTCTTCCTCGACTCTTGCGGCTATATTTATTATTTGTTTGTCATTTAAATACGAGCTGCCAGACTTTGATTCCATGCTCATATTTTTAGTTTCGTATCCCATTTGTAATGTTATTCGTTTATGATCACTACCCAAGCTGTTAATGCCTTCCTCGTCTATCCTCATTTCTGTCAGTTTGTGGTAAATTCCTTCAGTCATGAGACAATAATCAATACTTGATTGCTTGTTTCCGACTTCCCATGTGATCTGGCCGTCACATTTAGGCCCCGTGTTAACTATCTCCAGACTATGTTGCTCGCAAAGATCTAGTAATAACTTCCCATTGGTGTCTGAATATCCGTCAAGGTCATGTATGTGGGCATTCATGTCCCCTAGAAGGATGATTTCGGCCCCATTACCAAATTCCTTAATATCCGCACTCATGCAATCCACTATCTCCTGATTCTTTTCTCTGCAGTTATTCCCCGTCCACAAGTAGGCTACCCCTAGCCACGTTTCCTTTCCACCTACTGTGCCCAGAACCCAGAGGTGCTCTGAACACGTCTGTTTCACTCTAACCCATTTGGCTCCGCGGTGAATTAGCATTCCTACACCCCCACCTTTCCTTTCCGATATGGTCCTGTTACACCCTTCCCAAACATAATTTTTAATATGTGGTGGCTCTTCCAAGTCTCTAAGGTGTGTTTCTGTAACCGCATACACGCCTATCTGTTCTTTGTTTAACTGCTCCTCAATCTCTAACCATTTTGCCTTCTTTCTGCCACCCTGCATGTTTATGTAACTAATTGCAACACGCGCCTTTTTCCTTTTTCTTTTACCTTTTTTCTGGTTTTTCGCAATTCTACCTGTCAAAGCGTCCTCCTGGTTGTTTTCCCTGTTACGAGCTACCCCGGACTCCGAAGGGCCCGTGAGCCCCCCAAAAAAGCCACTGCGCGTCCTGCCAGTCGCCAGCCCACCTCGTGTCCAAGCCTCTTATCGAAATGAATCTTGTCTCTTTGGAATCCACCCCACCTGTGCACTTCCCTGTTTAAATCCACTACCTCGAAACCCTTCTCTCGACTAATTCGCCATATCTCTTTGTTTGCGTCGACTACCGCTCTTTGCAGGTTGATGTTGCGTACTGGTACTTCCGGTACTGTGCATACTACAATTTGCACCTGGGGGGACACGGTGCGCATGTCATCCACCCCTTTCGCCAAGGTCGTCGCTAGTCCTGACGATTCTTTTTTCAGGACGTCATTTAACCCTCCCGCAATTACAACGAGGTTACGATTGTTAGCTTTAGCTGCGAGTTGTTCACCCGCTTGATTCATTACTGTCCCCAGCGTTTGTCCTGGGAACGTCCCTATCGCAACTCTCTTGTCGCCTTTCACCCTTTCTTTGATTGCCGCTGCGCATCGGACTAAATTTGAGTCACCGGCGATGATGACCTGTTCAGACATTCCTTCTGTAACCTGCACCTGGCTGCCGACTAGGTGACTAGCGTGAGTCACGGCTGCTGGTTTGCTCCCTCCCTCCCTCAAAACTACTTCCCGGTAGCTGGGCCCTGTGGCCAATGTATCTGCCTTTGTCATGCCTGTTTCCCTCACCTCTCCCGCACGGGGGGTCGTCGCCATAATGCTTCCGCCGTCACCTGCGTCTTCGTTCCCCTTCACGACCTTCGATAGGCCTTTCTCGGCTGCCCGGAGCCTTTCGTCCATGGCTGACGTTTTCTCTCGCTCCTTCGCCAATGCATTCTCCAGCTCTGCGATTTTCTCCATGAGCCCACTCTGGACCGCCATCATATTTTTCATTTTCTCCTCGAACTCGCACTGTCTACACTTGGCGTCATCTTCTGCTTTCTCTTCCGCACTAATTTCCACCTTCCTCCCTATCCCGCACTCTGAACACTTTACGGTCTTTTTGACCATGGCTAGCTCAGTTTACCGATGCCCATGTGTTAGAAAACTGTACTAAAATACACTGGTCTAAGCCAAAAAGAACCACAATAATAAATAAATACGCTACACTTCACAGCACCTGCGCATGCACGTGGTCGGTCTACGCGCAGGCCTCAGCCACGTGGTGGCTGGAGAAAAAAAAGACACAGTACAGAATACTAAAAAAAAAAAAACGTACACCGTACTAGACCTAATCAAGCTTTACGCTAGCGCCTTACGTTCTCATAACGCTACATACAGAGGCAAGCTGGAAACATGCAAAAACACTTATCTGTAGCTGTCATTCCGGAGCTCTCCAAAAACACGCCCGACCTCGACGAAGGCGCCTCGACCCTCCATATAGAAGCACCGCCATCCAGTGGACATTTCAAAGACTAAACGGGAGGTGGCACATGCACACTTTCTTACGGCTTGCGCTTCGGGTTTACTTCCCACCTTTAACCACCTCGAGTTCATGGTATATACTAGTTCACTGTATTTATGGCTATGCGGCCCAACGCTCGCTAAACTTTTCTAAAACCAAGGAGGTTACACCCAGCGAGTATAACGTAGCAACCCTTTCTTGTCAGATCGTGCTCAATGTACATGCCAATAGCTGCTAATGGGGATCGCAGCGTGCGCGTTACCTAAAGGCCGAATGCTCCTGTCTCTCATTCCCCCTTAGCAGCCATTAACATGTGCATTGAGCACTATCTTTTATCGTTCAACAACGCACAGAAGAAATCTCTCACCGGAACCACCTTGGAGGTCAAAATCGTAAGGACCGCTATTTCGGGTATGTGCCACTGGTGGTTACGTACTACGAGGGACGCACAAGCCACGCCATAAGGAGCTTCGCCCCTAAAAGGGTGACATCACATTGCTAGAGCACTGCCGAGACCATCAAACATGGAGATATATCAGTGAGATTTAGCTCAGTTAGGCCGCGGGGCTTATTACAGTCACGGCCCAAGGCTCAGAGGGAAACGCAGCAACCACTCTCGATACTTTCTCTACAACAGTATATTGGAGTCCAGCTATGATCAGAAGGAGCGTAAGTTCAAGGTCAAGCACCGGTTGAACAATAAGTTTATATATATGATCACCTTTTGTAAAATAGCGCTGCATCTTTGAAACTAGTGTAGATCTATATACTGCAAAATAGAATCAATCAATGAATCAACCAGTCAATTGCGTCATATCCACGTGACGAGAGGTCGTTCTGTCTTCCTGTTTCCCTTCAATTATTCCCTCGAGATAAATTGGCAACACCTTTAAAACGACATGACGCCATTCCTATCTGCTCGCCTTGAATACCTACACACTACAAATAAAGGCAGAAAAACGTTCCAACCTACACCTCCATTCCTCAAATGCACCCATACCTCAATTCCATTCTATTCCTGTCAGCCATTTTATTATTTTTTTTCCCTTGAACCGAGCTACTTACATTCCGACCTTTCGACGTATACTGTTCCCTTTACTTGTTCGTTTGTCTCGCAACATTTTTTTTTATTTAGTTATAACATTTTCTTCAAGCACATCGCGAGACTGCTCTACGCATGCCCGCTGAGTACAGTTTGCAGGCAGGCGTGAAAAACCGCGCAGAGAAGGCGTCGTCAGCAAATCGCATCCACGCGTCAGCCTCCGGCTTACGCTCCGAGTTTTCATTCGTTCGTTCCTTTCTTTCGAAGCGCATTTGTGCTGCTCCGAAGCGTCCAACTTTTTTCCTGCCGAGACGCTTCCTCCATCGAACCATGAAACAGCGACGGGCGAGGCGTTCGAAAAAAGCTTGAGCCAACAGTTCGCCGGCGTGCTTACACCACGTTTCGTTTTTTTTTTTTAAATGTATTCCATGGCGTTCAAGAAAAAAAAAAGGAACAGAAATCTAGTCTTTGTGCAAGAGACGCAGAATGATAGAAGGTTGTTTGAAGTGCAACGGCGAGCTAGCTAAAGGAAAAAAAAAGTGCCTACATCGGTTGCACACCAACTTCCATGCTTTCGGCTAGCCTTTTTTAAACTGTAGGATGCATGGGCGCCCGACATCAGTAAAACTGAGGTACCCGACTGTAGTCCAGAATGTTGTACGTTCTTTGGTGAATATATATATATATATATATATATATATATATATATATATATATATATATATATATATATATATATATATATATATATATATATATATATATCAGTAATTGAACACTAAAGCGAAACACTGAATCTGTCTAGATTGGCAAGTTGTGCTACGGCAACCCCACTGTCGTTAATTTCAACATCGTAGGTTTACTAATAGAGGATAAAATCAAAGTCAAAGTTTGAATGTTAAATTCTGCGTCGATATCTCCGCACGTGACGTAACGAACTTCATTTTTAGAGGGGGGGGGGGGGGGGGGCTTGGCTGAACGAAATTTTCTGAAAATTGGGTATTTTACGTATCTAACTTCCTGATAAGACAGTACATTTCATTTTCTTTAGTGATTAGGAATAGCATAGAACCTACTAGACGCCATGAAAATATACGAGGTGATGGCATTTGGTGCAGAAAAGCTTACGCGGTGTCGCCACCCACCATCTCATTTTGCGCGTTGTCTCACGCCTACTACAAGCTTCTTCTGCCGGTAAGGGCGACGATATCGGAATTATGAAAGAGTGATTTTCAGCAGTACGATAAACTCGTCTATATGCACCAGGTTTCCTTAATTAAAAAACGCAAATATAACGAAACATAAAAAAATTTTAAATATATATATATATATATATATATATATATATATATATATATATATATATATATATATATATATATATATATATATATATATATATATGTGTGTGTGTGTGTGTGTGTGTGTGTGTGTGTGTGTGTGTGTGTGTGATTGTGTAATTATTTTTTTATATTTGCGATGTACTACTGCTTTGACTGAATCCAACTGAATAAAAGTCACACTAACCTTGATGCACACGTTTAACATAATTCAAAACCTAAAGCAACCTTATTTTTTTCCTTTCTTCCTATCTCTTAATTGCATTTGTACACACAGAGCTGCGAATAATGAATTAAACTAATTCCGCGAGCAACAATCAGTGTGTCGACTGCAGAATATATATATATATATATATATATATATATATATATATATATATATATATATATATATATATATTATAATGAGGCGTTTTAGAGTTGCACTCTTTTATAAAACAGGAGAGCGGTCACGACACGTCAAGTGGTAATGGCGGAACCAGCCTGAGTCCCCAGCCAACCAAACGTCGTCTTCTTTACCGACTGAGTCATACCCCCTGCCCTTCTGAGTAGCATTCATCTTCTTCACTACAATATATATATTTGCCATTCAGTTTGGCGAATGCCCAAGGAAACTCAACCATACTCTTGTACGAATACGTTATTGTGCGACCATACTCCAATACGAAAACGAACCATACTAGCACACGGATTTGATGAATCAACGACCGAAACGAGTACACTTACACTATAGGCACCTGCAGGATCTTTCACGCGCACAAACGTCGTTTTTTTTTTTTTAACGACCTCGCTGTCGTATGCACGAGCGCACTCGGACATGAATGGGTGTAAGTGTACGGGAACAGCTGTCGTGCCACGCTTTATAGCTATATCATAATGGACCCGGAATGAATGCATGCGATTCGCATGCTGGTTAGTACGGGTTCGGGATGTACCGTATAACCTCGCGTATAATACGAGCCCGAGAGAATATATCAACACGAATACCATTCTACGGGGGAAAGCAGGGACAAGAGCACGTCGGAGGACGAACTTGGCCCTGAATTATCGCAATGTACAGTCGATGATACGTACTTGATAAGGGCGCGCGTTCACCCGTACAGTTGAGATCTCGTATATCGCATTCGTACAGGAGTACATCGCACTACATGCGGGATCTTACGGCACACTGCCTCCCGCCATTCGGAGAGCGGGGAAAAACAGGGTCCGCTTGGTCAAACGTCGGCGTGTTTCCTGAACTCACTCGCGAGCTCTTTCACGGTCGTGGGTATGCGCTAAATGGACACACATGTCGTACAAAGAATCTGAATCCGTTTCCGCGTTGCTCGACGCATGTCGTCACTTCCTGTCGAACGTCAAGGGGCTCAGTGGACAGCGAGCTTCACACGAACCAGAGAATAAAAAAGCAAGAGATGTACCTATAGTACTTGGTTAACTTTGAACATTCCATATATTTTTTTTAATTTTAAAAAGTTCGTAATTTTTAACTATACACCCGGAGATGTCAGCCTAGCCACCAGGTTTGTTACTCGATCGAAGTATCGAGTGAAGACTACGATATACACAATGATCCCATATACATACAAATGATACACGCTTACTCAAGTCCTACGTAATATGGTACTTATAATTAAAACGCTAGACCTATTTCGTGTACTGTCCTGACTATACCTGGTATACCATGGTAGCTAGAACCTTAAGCAGGACCTTACTACAGCCAGAAACTCACATATATGCACAGAAGGGTCATTTTTAAATGCGAAGCATTTCTTAGCGAACTTCGGCTACTTTGAGCGTATCTATCTATCTATCTATCTATCTATCTATCTATCTATCTATCTATCTATCTATCTATCTATCTATCTATCTATCTATCTATCTATCTATCTATCTATCTATCTATCTATCTATCTATCTATCTATCTATCTATCTATCTATCTATCTATCTATCTATCTATCTATCTATCTATCTATCTATCTATCTATCTATCTATCTAGCCGCCTACGCCTGGGTGCTCTCATGATAACCCTCACCATCTTAAACTTAGTAAACCAAAATAAGTATGGAAGGGTAAGATGTTTTGACGAATATGACTCGGTGGTCATGTCATAAATATTGTGACAAACCCGTCCCGTGCGTCGTCAAACCCTTTCTACCAGACGCATGGCATATATCTGCTGACGGATATGTGCCACAGGTATGCTGGTATGCGCCACAAGTGATTGACAGTTTATATAGGAACGGCGAGAACAGACATGGATAATTTTAACACGTGTGTTTTAAGAAAAAAGGTGATATCGGCAGCGTTGACCCGACAAACGCAAAGATGTCAGGGTTCCTTCCAGCAGGAATACAACGCCAGCATTCTGCGTGGCAATCAAGTATTACCACAGAGACACGCCAAGTCTCGGAACTACTTTTCAAGTACGCATAGACCCGAATGTTCGTGAAACGTCAAATTTAATTGCAGTGCTGGCTATACAATTTTATTAACATTACATATGTACTCCAATGATACAGCCGCCACGTCGCGTTAACGTCAATTGTAGTTAGGCGCCATCTGCCGAAGTTGCTTTATCTATAGCAGTGTCCAGCACTATACCACTGTCGAATGCACCAGCGCTTCATAGCAGCTTATCGCTTCTGGTGTTTCTAATATCCATGTTGCTGTTGCCATCGTTACGCAACTGTTAACAACTGGTTATAATAACATATATGCGGCTGTTTACCATGTCTCTGCGTGCATTTGTACAAATCTTTAGCGTCACTTTGTAACGTTTCGCCCAATGAAAAAAAATTACAACACAGCCGCCACCCATTTGCATGCATCGCATAAAGCCCAAGGTGCGTGGGATCTGCCAATTTTTTTCTTTTTTTTTTTGTGTGTGCGTGCCAACTTCAGTCAGTGGCCATTTCAGGTGGGTCTCCGTGGCAACCACACTCGTGATGTCTCTACCTGCACGTATTCGCTGCAGGCATTCGCCATTTCCAGACATTTGGTACGCAAAAAAAGAATAAACGGTTGACTATACAAGATAGCGGGTACGGCTGCAAGGAGGGAGTCGGAGGCCGTCAGAGGGAGACCATCAAATCGAAGCCATGCGATGGCACGCCAGAAGGAAACTCCCTGGCTGTCCTCGCCTCATCATCAGTCAACGATTTTGCTCGCCTGCCGACCGTACGAGGCGGCGACGGGGCGACGCTTCAGGGCCGCGTCTCTCCAGCGGCTGCGCCCCTTGGAAGAAGGCTGTCTTCCTGCGGACTCCACTCGTCGCAACTGTTTTACTTCCCGAGTCATTGTGTTGTTTGTACGCTTTCTATTGAATGAATTTCTTGCGTATACAGTACGCCTGTTCTCTGGCACGCTAAGTCAGTGGCGAAATATCCGCGCCTTGAGTTTCCTGGCGTGCGGGCGAGGTGTATAGAGCACATCTTAATTGAGGGTAGATTCTACAGAAAACACCGACATCGATACTGCATGTACAGGGGAAAGCTGTCTCAGGCCTTGTTGACGTTGAATCGGGCTGTATAGGCCTCCGGCTTTGCCTATCGAAGCAGTGCAATGACTCGACCGTCGGGTGTCTAAATATCCAGCCATTGCGCTTCCTTCTGAAAGTGTCAAATGAAGCCACTTCATCCGATGAAGAATGCAACTTTTTGCACTTTAACTGATGATGATGCTGATGCTGCTGCTGATGATGATGATGATCTTTGGATCATTGGCACCTACCCACTCTGCGAGATTGGCCATGAGTGGGTAGCATGACTTCCTTGCTTTTGTCTTGTTTCTTCTTTTTTGTGGCTCACGTTCTAATCCAATCGGTAAATACCCTGCCGATCAGTATGTTCAGGAAAACCCTTTCGCATTCTTGGGAGTGTACATTTGCTAACTTTTGCTGGTTAAACGCTCCCCTCCAAAAAGAAAAAAAGTCACGACTACGCTACCCTCTAACTACCCTCTAACTTGACTACGCTACCTTCTCACGCCCCTAGAATGGCATTCGAAAAAAAGTGTGCAGCTTGCAATAGAGGTGCAAGCTTGCTAGAACCATCAGCGGAGCTAGCTAGTGTTCGACCTAGCGAAGCTTTGCTAGTAATGCGAAGCTTTTCCTAGAAGTGCTAAGTTAGTACACCAGGTATAGCTAGACTTGGCTATACGCGGCGAAACATGTGACGTGGCCTACCTGTTACGTGATGTCGTGATTTCGGTCACCTAACAATCTGTTACGTATTTTCTGGCGGCAACATATCGTGTGACTAGCTGTTACGTGGTTTATGGCAGGAAAATGTTACGTAACTTCATCACGACGTTGAGCAATTTGAGCGACGTGACTAAATGATGCGTGATTTTAACGTTAAAGAGCTCGTTTCGCCGAAAGTGCGACGCCGAAGTCGTTGGTTTTGAGCGAACAATTATCATCTTATGCGTGACCAAAACTTCGAGAACCATGCACATAAAATAAATAATAAATAAATTCTGGGTCACGATGGGGATCAAACCCGGGTCGTTTGAGTGGCAAGCGGATATTCTACCACACGGTCACGCGACTGCGTGTGAACGCAGTGAAAATAGCTTCCTCTATACTTGGAAATGCAGTGAAGGAAAAACTTGATGCACAAGCACACGCGTCCTATATACATGCTTTAAAATACAACATGACACATTGCAGTAATAATGCGTGGTACAAGCGCACATTGCCATCGGGCGTCAGAACATGTGATTATCACACTGACTTCGTGGTTTAAAGCCGGTAACCCGCTACAAAAAGCGCACATACGCTACTGCGCCTGTTTCTTTAGGGCCACGTGAGGTGCATAGCAGCTTCGAAAAGGTTCCATGCATCAAGTGTTTGAAGTACGCGCTATTAACACATTATCGCTATCGTGTTGAACTCTTGAAGGCGAAGCTTTAGGGTCCCCAAATTTTACAGCGAAAGCTGTTATGCGATCACAGCACGCGTCGCGTGCGGAACCGTAGTTGTCCGCCGCCGCCGCCGGTGTCCGTAACCACTATCATACGAAAGAAAAAAAAAACCCTGAGCAAAGAAAAAAGTATTAAGGGCATAATGGGATTCCAACCCGGATCCCCTACGTGGCAGACCAGTATTGTACCACTGAGCCACTCGTTTGCAAACTGGCCTTAGACAGGCTTGATGTCGGGGAAAGGTATCGCGTTAATATGAGTAACGAAGCGTTTCAGAACAGCAAACGAACAAACTGCAGGCATCCTGCAATTCGAATTGCGTAACGATTGTGACTTTCAGTGCTCTAAACCATTACAAAAGATTGTTCTTGAACCTCTGTTAACTGTGGCGCATACCCACTTCAGGCATAATTCATCATCGACGTCAGTCATTACACAAAGAAAAAATATGCACAACATTGGAAGTGTGTAGCGGATACCACGCTTCTACGAAGAATGACGAAGGATAGAATAGCGAATGCAGGCTTAATACTCAAAAATTATGATTATTTATGGCGTAGCGGGTACCCAGCAAGTGTGCTTATAGCAGTTACCGAAAGAGCGTTTAGAAAAGGCTCTGAAAGGCCGCTCTTTCAGGTTTCGCTGTGATGATGATATGTGGCGTTTAACGTCCCAAAACCACAATATGATTATGAAAGACGCCGTAGTGGAGGGCTCCGGAAATTTCGACCACCTGGGGTTCTTTAACGTGCACCCAAATCTGAGCACACGGGCCTACAACATTTCCGCCTCCATCGGAAATGCAGCCGCTGCAGCCGGGATTCGAACCCGCGACCTGCGGGTCAGCAGCCGAGTACCTTAGCCACTAGACCACTGCGGCGGGGCAGGTTCCGCTGTGGCTGCGCTGCGCTTTCTACGCGGGTATTATTTTTTTTTAATCTCAGAATTATGTTGCGGGATTTTTAGTCACGGGACTAGTTACGTTATGCTAAGTGATTTTAGTCACGTGACTATTTATGACCTGATGCTACATGATTTTAGTTCAGAGACTTGTTTTCGCATCCTGTTATGATATTTTTGGTCATGTAACAAACTCGCCCATCATAGTTCTTCTTTTATATTACACGCAGAGCGATCGGCTCACGTGCTGTGGGAGCGGATGTCAATAACACACAGCACTTTGTTTTCTTTTTTTCGAAAGACTGCCATTTAGCATAACACACACACATTAGAACACCAGAGGCTAATCGCACATAAACAAACAAGTTACACTCGTACATACGGCTTAACAAGGATCGGTGGAGCAGTCCTTTTATCCATCCTTGTAAATCCGGAGCGCCACCGGGACGGTGACCGGTTGCTCCGAGATGTGTGACGTACCCTCACAAAGAGCGATGAAAAAGTCCCAGCTCCACGGCAATGGCGGAGAAACGAATGCGATACAGCAATGGGTTAGGGTGTTGCACGAAGTAAAGCAAGCATGCTAACGCCTTCAGCATCAGATCTGGGGCACGATTATCGATGCATCCATCTAGCGGATCACCCACTTGGGCCTCCACTGATTGGCTAGAGCTCGGCGAGCAGCACGCCCCAAATTTCCGGTCCTTTTGCCGCAGCGTCATTTTGAAGTCACGGAGCTTTCACAACTCCCGGCACAAATGAGAAAGACGGAATGCGTGCCACCGCTACGAATGCTGCCACCGGAGATCCACTTTTGAGCGCACATATCGCCGTGCGTGAACTCTAATTGTGTTCGCTCTTGAATTAGGCTTAACGCTGCTGCCGGCCAATCGCATCTGAAAGGTAGGTACCCATTTGCTGCATCGTTCTGAAATATTTGAACACGTTCGCACACAAGTTTAGCCTTGTCGAGTTTGTTTACATGTATACTGTTACTATACATTTCGTCCACTCCCTTTCTCTTTGCGCTGAGAATGTGCAAGCGGCTTCGCTGCGTTGTCGTGGTCACAGCGCCCCGACTTGCCGCTTTTTTTTTCTCGAGTAACTGAATGTGCTCCGCCCAAGTAGATGTTCTACTAGGTGGATGCATCGAGAACCAAGCACTTGGCGTAACTCAACAAAACACCAATGAAAACACAAGCGGCCGCTGCAGAGATATAAACGGCCTTCGTTCTGTCTATCTCCTCGATACAAACGATGCTATGAGAACACAACACGTGCAAAGGTATGAGCCGTGTGCTAGTCGCGATAAATCCCTGTCAACCGTTTGAAGTGCGCGGTTTCTGGCCGGAACCACGCAGGCCCACCTCCAGGACCCCATGGTCCTCTCACACGAACGAATACGGCCGGCGTTACTCCTTTCCGCTTGAGTAGCCATCGCCGGCTGCCCTCAGTCACTTTCACTCACACGTGGGACACAGAATGCGCAGCGTCGTGAATTTGAATTTATTCAGACGCCCTTTGAATTTATTCGGAGCATCACGGCGACGGCGACGTGAGGGGCGCCATAGTTGCGTTCGAAATAGAAGCAAGACACGACGGCACACACGTCTTCGGAATCTGAACGCTTTTCTGGTACACCTACGCAACGCATCCGAGATAGACCTAAGAAAACACATGCGCGTCAAGTGAGATTCTCCAGGCAACGGGCGTCAGGTAGGAGGGACGCCTCGCTGCTTTCTTCTGAGCTTGAACACGTCCGCGGCACCGACATGTTCTTGTACTGCCAGTAGCTTATCTACCTTTCTCTACCCGCTACTCAGCCTAGACAAATAAAGTTAAAGAATGAAAAAAAAGGAGGTGGAGGAAAAAAAACAAAAAAGATAGCGCGCATATGCGTGAAATTCGCACCGGTTCCAATCAGTGAGCACGCAAAGCAAGTAGTGACAGGCGCCGCGGTCAGAATTGGAATTGCGCCGAGATGAACATCTTGCGCCGAGCGAGAACGGAGGAAGGTAGTGGAGAGGATACGAATGAAGAAGATATATATATATATATATATATATATATATATATATATATATATATATATATATATATATATATATATATATATATATATATATATATATATATATATATATATATACTGAAACAGCAGTCATCCTGCCGTGTCAGGGCCGAGTGATGACTGACGCAAGAACATAAAACGGCAACCGTTCAGAAACGCACAGCCGAGCGATAACGCACGTTTCGTCGTCGGGGTCGCGTCGCCGACGCGCCTGCTGGGGAAGCGTGTACAGTGAAGAAGAGAGAGAAGACGTTGCGAAAGGAGGATGGTTGCACTCGCTTCCAGTCTACATAGAGGGCTGAAACGAGGAGGAAGACTCACCCGCTTACCGGGATTCGCTCGCAGGATTTCAAGCTGGACGGTTGTGCCCTCGCGATCTCCGACTTCAGCGTAGCTCCCGCCGACTGGTTCGCCCTCCGCGGTCTCCTGACGCCGTGTAGCTCTCGCACTGTGGCACCCCGCCCTTGGACTGCTTCGACCGGATCCCCACTTTCCTATCTCCTTCTTTTTCCTCTCGTTGGCTGTCTTCTTCTGCTTCTACTTTCCTTCTATCCTTTTTATCCCTCCTTCACCCCACCCCTATAAGGCACTGCGCCGTGTCGCCTGAAGGCAGACAGAAATTAGGTGCCTTTTTCCTCTTCATTGTAACCACTACCACCACCACCACCCGCTTACCCGGATAGGCTGAAACGTCCGTATGCGCCTGCAGCGGAGATAAAAAAAACGCGGTGAATGCATGCAGCAACCGCCGAAAGCATTAAACGATAAAAGATGGAAAAAGGAAAGAGATAATGGGAGAATACGAGAGACGCCCCGGGAAATGTCAGAACTATGTGCGACGCGTTCCACGGCCGGCCGATGATGGGCGTGCCAAATTGACGGCCCGACGACGAACAAAAGGAGGAGTGTAGAAGTAAATCGAGGCACCGCCTGCCTACAAGCGAAGCCTGTGAGGCACGGACAGCTTCCGGACTGGAAAGAAGCTAAAACAGGATAGCGGACAAGATTGCCTACGTAAGAGAATGAAAATGACAAAAGGTGTATGAAAAAGACCCACTGAATATCGAAATATATAAAAAAATCAACGGCAGTGAACACCGGTGGTGCTACCGCGCAAGAAAAAATACAATTGTAGTAGTAGAGCACTGTTGCTCGGCCGCCCATTCATTGACGCGCTCAGAGAACTCGTCTGTTCCCCCTTCCCTTCGTGATTTCATCCATGGTTGCCGAAGCCGTAAGCCGAGCCAAGTTAAGGTCGAGGCGGAGGAACGAATTCGGGAATTCTTAAGGTGCACGCCGGAGCGAGAGAGACGTTAAAGGCACGGAGACGGGCCCGGCTCACAGATCTTTCAAAATGTGACAGTGCTAAAGAAAAGAAGCCTCTAAACGAGTCATTTCTTATATCTTTCTTTCTTCTTTCTTCCTTCCTTCCTTTTTTTCTTTCTTTCTTTCATTTCAGGCTCTTTCGAGTGATCAAGAACTAAAGAGAGCGACCTCAAGGCATGATGTCGCTTCACGATCACTATGGCTTTTAAATCTGCTTTAACTATCAAAGGATTAAAGTCTCCTATGGTCACTGGAAAGGTGTGCTAAGCGCAGCTGTAAAAAAAAATGCTTCTGCAATAGAAAGACCGCTACTTTTACCGTAGCTGGATAGAAAGTCACAAAAGATGGAAAACAAGAACGAAGACATTAATGCGACTTCAATCAAATACGCCAAATTCATTAACACTTGCGACAACGTAAAAATACTGGCGATGAACATATCTGCAAATGACATCGCCAAGGAGTCGCGAGAAGGTCGCTTCTAAAACGACAATGCCAGACTACCGGCAGTCACACCTACTAACTAGCCGGCATAAGAAGAGTAGACCTGCATGAAAAATTACCATGATTTAGGAGGAACGTTTCGTGGTCCCTTTGTCATTGGCACTAATTGTTCATCATAAACAAGTGAAACACCAGTTAAAACAAACAAAGGGCGATCTTCACTGCATCTATGAGAAGCCATTTCGTCACACCATTTACAGCGCATGCGAAGTGCTTCAAAGGTGACACAGCTACACTGTGAAGAACACACTGTTCGACGCCCTGAAACGCGAATACCGTCGTCATTTTCTAAAGTTAAAGCAGGTTGAAGAAAAAATTTATAGCTGCTGTAGATCTCGTTAGCTCTGATCAACCACAGATGATTGATTGACTGATTGATTGATTTATATGTGGGGTTTAACGTTCCAAAACCACCATATGATTATGAGAGACGCCGTAGTGGAGGGCTCCGGAAATTTTGACCACCTGGGGTTCTTTAACGTGCACCCAAATCTGAGCACACGAGCCTACAACATTTCCGCCTCCATAGGAAATGCAGCCACCGCAGCCGGGATTCGATCCCGCGACCTGCGGGTTAGCAGCCGAGTACCTTAGCTACTAGACCACCACGGCGGGGCAACCACAGATGAGAACCAACACACATAAAGAAAGAACACAACCAGATGAGTCGACTCGAAAATTGCAGTTGGAAGTTTCTGAAGAACGAAACAGAATTTCCATCCAGGCGTTGCGTTTACCGAACAGCTGCAGAGTCATTTGGACGGAGAGCAAGACGGACTCACCGAAACGTCGCCATACGTGCGATGCGTATGCGAAACGGTCGCTGATATGTATACACAGGGCGGATGCGTAGGCGTACTATATAGACGGACGTATGAAGCCAGTCCTTACAACTTCTCCGCGAGTGAATTACCCGCTGTGCACACAAATCATGGGTGCGTGGAGTTCATCAATCCACCTCGATGACGTACACTCCCACGTCGATCTGCACTGGGTTATAGCAGTTATATATCCTGAATGCGCGATCGTTGTTTTGTGAAGGGTTCGCAGCGTTTCTCAGACCATTCGTTCTTTCAGGTGATTTTGCTTTGTCCGTGATGGGCGGCTGCATTCTTTCGTGTTTTTTTTTTTCCTGGGGGGGGGGGGGGGGGGTATAGTGTAAGGGTGATTGACTAGGGATGCCAAAACACATTCATTTTTGTACCTTTAATATTTCTGCACTGTGAGAAGAGAGTGAGGAAAAGATGTGTCCTATAATAAATACAGTAAAGGTTTGTCTTGCTTCACTGGTATGATAAGAAAAAAAAAACTGATATATACAGTGCGCAACAACTCAAACACCTTGATCGCACTAGCCACGTATTAAAGGTAAATAGTAATATACGGGGTTTAACGTCTCAAAACCACGATATGATTCTGAGAGACGCCGGGTGTAGTGAAGGGCTTCGGAAGTTTCGACCACCTGGGGTTTTTTAACGTGCAATTGAAATAAAAGCACAAACAAGTGACCTTGTTGTCATGAAATGCACAGGCAGGGATTCATCGTTGACAAAGAACTTACATAAGTTAAAGAGCTGACTGCCATTCAGGGTGGTTAATTGAGTGCCGACATTAAGAGGCTTCTTTGTAAATCAAACAGATAGCAAGAGTGACGTAAAAGGGAGACCCTTCTAGCACCTCATTGATCTCACTCTAAAGCTGCCACGGGTAGACAACAAAAAATGAATACGCCACAAAAACAATGCTCGACGAAAGGAACAGGTTCGCCCGGCCGAAAATGATCGCGGAATGAATCACGGTCTACGTTCGTAAGATGGGATGGCAGCCACTCTTACTTAGTGTCACAAGTGTCATTCAACTAACGGTAAATTTGTCGAATTTGGTGCTAAGTGGTGAGTATAATATTATACTGCGGATTTTAGGCAATTAGCGCTTCCAGGTAAATAGAGAAACGTACTCTCTAGTCAACACAATTTTACGCAAGCTTCGCGAAAATCTTCAGAAATAGGATTTCCGAACTAAATAAAAAAAAGGAAGGGATGGGGGGGGGGGGGGGACCCTCGGTGGCTACGTCCTCATTCAGTATACACGGTCGTTTCCGTCCCGTACAGTTTCCGCGTTCATATGACGTGCAAGGCTGGCGGAACACACGGCGGAGGAGGGGAGGGCCGTCACGCGTGCCTCGTGGGAAAAACCGTCGCCTGGTGGCGCGTGCGATGCCTTCCAGGTGCGTGCGCCACTCGAGCGGCCGCGGAATGCAGCGCCACCGCGGCGACGCACTTTGAACGACCACACGGCCGCCGTCGGAGTTCTCACACTGGTTTGGTGTCCGGCGCTGCGAGTCGTTAGAAAGCGGCGCGTTGTTTGCCCGCGGAGTCCGGGATAGCCGCCAGGGGGGGGGGGGGGGTGGGAGGCCCCCGATTGAGAGTGTATAGGATATTCCCAGGGTTCACTCGTTCGGGCTTGAAGCCATGCGTGGGTGCTGGAGCTACGCTGCCGGAATCGACTTGAATGGTTTCGCGAAACTCGTGTCGGCTATATTGAATGAGTGCTAAACATGTTATCGGATGCAGTAATTTCACGACATGCCTATAAATGTAGCCAAATATACAGGAAGTAAATGCAGGTTTTTGCTACCTGAACCTGCGCTTCTTCTTGTTTTTCTTTTTGTCGTTGTTCTTGTTTTTTTTTTTTTGAGAAGTTATTTTTCCGTCTACTTCACTAGCTTTAAATTTACACTAAAATTACTACATATAACATCCCCTATACTTTCGTCGGCATCACTGTTTGTTGGTTCCTTTATAGTGCTTCAGCATGCCGATGTTAATTAAAAAAATAAAGGAAGCGTTGAGAAAGGAGGAAAAGGAGGAATGAAGCGTCGTTTCCACAATCTCCAGGCTTCTTGTGCTTGCCTACTTCGTTAAAGCCCTTTTATAGTCTCTCCCAAGCACGCAGTCACATAGCTTACATCATCGAAGCGGCGCGAATAGTCTGGTCTTTTTTTCGTTCCTTTCACTCAGCGCAACTGTATCGCTTTGATCGTATGCGTGGGAATACCAGAAATTGCTGCCACAACAAGATATTGGTGTAGTTACCACAAACTCCTGGTGTGCACCAGATATTTTCTAACGTGACAGCAGAAGTAACTAGTGTCACGCGTTGTTACAACAGGGCGCAAATGCACTATCAAAAATGTTTTGCAGCGAAGAATAAACATTTGCGGTAACAGGCAGCCCACTGTCATAACAGAAGTGTCACTGAAATAAAGCGAAAAATCTCATGTAGCTCTGCCGGATCCTGAAAACACAACAGATACCCAACAGAGCCTCACGACAGATGACAGCACAGCAACAGCATGTAACGTATATGATATATCAGAATTTCCCGTCATCGTATTCTGTTGTGTCTTTTTTTTTTCACTTGGCCATTTGATTAGCTGTGAAAACAAAGATCCTTTGTCGCGTTCGTAAAGGGTCTTCAAGAAATCTGGCGCCACATAAACAGTCGCTGCTGCAGTCGGCGAGAAATATGAAAAAGCCAGTCACGCAAGACGGCATCCTGCCACTCCGTACCATACCTCCGCAGTCCAGGCACCGCAATCGTTATACAGCCCATCCGTGTACGCCTAGGCGCTACGCACCCCGCGCTGACTCTTGGCCACGCACCGCTGCGCGAACGAGTGCGCGTTGGGGCGATGTGTCGATATACATACGCTCAAAGTGCTCGGAGCGGGAGTGCGGCGCTCTCTCCATTATGGCCATACTTAGCGAGAAAACGTACGGTCAGCGGCACGTGCGCAGAACGACCGTGATTGGTCCACGGCGGTGCGCAGGTGATATTGCGTGCCAGGTGACGCGTGAGAAAGAAACGGCGCTGGAGGGGGGGTCTCATAGGCACCGCTGACGAGGAGGCACACAGCGACCAGATTGCTACATTTCGAGATGTTAGTCGCTACGCGCAAGACCGACGTCCAGTAGTCACGAAAGGGAGTCCTTGTTCCACCGATTGCCGGTCACAGCTTGACCGTGGGAACCTACTGCTCGGGTGTCGACGCGGGCGATGGAAATCCATTGCAAAGATTAAGTTACGCTGCAGGCATCGCGTCCACTGTTCATCGCTAACCTGAAGGCTTGTGTTTCCTCGTAGACTATATAGGCTTCCTGCATTTGAGTCCTTATAGACCAAACTGCTCGATACCTCAGACAGCCCACCGCCACTTGGCAGTTCACAGGCCAGCGCACGCATACACGCAAACAACTGCAGTGAGGAAATGTAGACATCTACCCCAAAATGATTAACAAATACAGGTAGTGCGAGTTCGTTCATAGCCTAGCAACACTTTTGCGGTTGAATTAACAAATATTACCGGGCTCTTTAACTGATCCCGCTTATCTAGCCGAAATGGGACATATACAATGCGCTTGTTTCTACCGTATATATATATATATATATATATATATATATATATATATATATATATATATATATATATATATATATATTGAAAGAAGTGTATACTAAGGGCTCCTTTTTCCGTGTTTTTACACAATATTAATGAGATCTAACAGACAATAATGCCAAGGATATATATATACTTGTTTTTTTTTTTCTGCGATACACGGATACACCAGGATAAACGGAAAGATAGGACGCACATGTCATTCCTTTTATTATTTTTTTTCTTGTGTATCAATACGGAGCGGCAGAAGAGCGATGTCCCACTGACTAGCCCCTCAAAGCCTCGATTGTTACAAAAAAATCAAATCAGAACAGCACAGATACATGTATGCTTGCGCGTATTTGTTCAAATGACGAGGAGACAAGATGATTAGAAGGCACACGAAAGAGACGGCACACAAACGGAGCCAAACGAGCGTCCACTGCGGAGAGCGGAAGTTCGAGGCACGTGCCACAAACGACACGCAGCCGAGTTGGAATGGGCAGGGTGTGGAGGCGAGATACGTCACATCCGGTCACGCAAAGAGTCGACCGACGCCCCCTGGCGCCTCCTCTCTTGCGTTGGCCAGCTCTGGTGCGCGTTTTTCACCCCAGCCACTCCCCTCGATGTGAATGCGTTGGCGGCGATAGCCTCTCGGGACAGACGCGATCGATTGCACGCTCGAAGGAAAACAGGCAAGATAGAAAAAGAGGAAACAGTGCAGATTGGTATAGGAGGTCAGTTGAAACGAAAGCGGAGCGGCTACGCATCTGTAGTTATTCGGTGGCACAATGACGCTGATCAATTTATGTGCTTGACCATTTCCATGCTAAGTGCTGCAGAGTAAGCAAGTTGGTACATTAATATGTCGTAGAGCGACAGCGCAGCTCAGTTTGAGCACGAAGAAAAAAAAAAGGTAAGAGCAAGGGAATGACAGAAAACAAGATCAGCGTTAATTTCCGCAAGGTCAGAAGGGAGTAGTAATGACTGCTTGAGTATAACAACCCATAACAACCCATAACCACAATATGATTATGAGAGACGCCGTATTGGAGGGCTCCCGAAATTTCAACCACCCGCGGTTCCTCAGCGTGCACCTAAATCTTAGAACACGGGCCTCTAGCACTTTGCGTTCGTCGAAATGCAGCCGCCATGGCCGTCATTCAATCTCACAACCTTCGGGGTCACCATGCAGTCGATCATCATAACCAGATGGACTGCCATGGCGGGCAGGTCACGAAGGAAGTGGGCTTCTCTAAACAAAAACGTTTCTCGGAAGCTAGAAGTTTCTTGAAAGAGGAATCACTCGAGAGCCTTCTTATCGTCTCGCTTCCTTTCCTTATGCAGTGCAACAAAGTATACAGGAGTGCAGCGGAGTTGGCTTCGTCTTGAGAGACATGCTACTGCCTCGTACAACGTCCGTTTCACCTTGACATCTGCTCTTCATATCTACAGGAGAACGGAGACCGATTAATTTTAATGAAGCAATTTCTGGACAGGAAGCACTACCAGAAAGGACGATAGTTATAGTGCGAGTACAGAGCGACGACACAGAGACAAGAAGGACACGAAGCAAACGAAGGTCCTTCTTGTATCTGTGCCCTCGGTCTGTACTTGCGCTATAACTATCGTCATGTCATACCAACTAGCCCAAGCTGCCACACCAGAAAGGAATTCCAAATGCCACACCATAAGCTCCTTGGAGCTCAAGCGGTGACTGAGATTGTTAAAGACAGGAACTTAGCCGATTCCGAACTTTATTACCAATATATACCAAGAAAAAGCAGTATAAATTAATTGCTAGAAGTGAAATGACATCATTATTCTGGATCATGTGATTTAGCGGCGTCTTGTGGCTTTCACAGGTTGTGATAGACAGTATAGGTCTTACAAAACATGTACAGGCCGTTCAGAAGGCCCACAATAAAGCGGTAAAGTTAAATCTCGCTGTGCCACGCGGGAGCCGCCAGCGTCAACCTGAAGGTTAATCTTCAGGACCTGGATAAACGTCATCATAACATACTTTCACGACCATAGTTGTCTCTTCTGTAATCGCTATTCCATGTTGGTGCGCATCAAAGAAGTGCAAGTGCGAAGGAGCTTCCTTACATTTCTGTCTCCCCTTTTTCCTTTCGCCAGCGCAGGGTAACAAACTGGACATTTTCCGCTTATCTTACCAAGCCTTTCTGTATTACATTGCTCTCTTCTTTCTTTGTTCGGATGTAAGCCTGGCAAGCGACTTCATCTCATCACCATCGTCAGCCTGAATACGCGTATACAAGGGCAAAGACCTCTCCCACGTTCCACCAATCGATCCGGTCATGTGCTTGCTAATGCGACGTCATACCCGCCAACTTCTTAATCTCATCTGCCTGCCTAACATTCTGTCTCCCCCTCGCGCATTTGCCTTTTCTTGGAATTCAGTCAATTATTCCTTATGACAAGTGGTTATCCTGCCTATATACGAGCTGCGCGCCTTGTCCATTTATTTCTTTTCCATCGCTCGTCGTCCTCAACTAATGTTCAACCCTCTTCGTAAGCGTCCAGGTTTATTCATCTCAATACTGACATATAAAATATAAAGTGACAAATCCTGTATAAAAAGAAACAGGAGGCTCGGGAACGCAATTTCTGACCTCTACTATACTTGCGGAAGCTTATTCTGTCTTTGTACATTCTATCACGACGGCACATATCACACTGCGCGTTATGACACAGCAAAAGTCGACATCAATCCAGCGTAACCTATATGTTTTGCCGTCTTTTGGCACGACTTCAGGAGCTTCATTATTTTAGATGACAATGAGATTACTGCGACGAGTCTGCGCCCTTTGTTCATTGCCGGAGTCGCCCTTCGAGAGCGAGTGCAGCACTCAATCAAAGTTGGACTCCGGAATGACGAAGAGCCGCGCCCTGCAGCGGGCATCCGCAGCGCCGACTGACCGAGCGTGACAGGGCGACGCGGTGAGACAAAAGGCGGCGGGTGACAGGGGTGTCTCCGCGACGCGTCCACGGCGTCAGCGCGCGCGCCATTGCACGCCCGACGTCGTGGTCCTTCAGTTTCGCGTCACTGTACCTTGTCGCAGCACTTCTAGACGTCATTGTGCGGGATACTGCGGACACGTCTATAGCGTACGTTAGCGCACGTCTATAGCGCATGCCTATAGCGTACTAGGACGATATTCTAAGCCAGATTATACTTAGTGCGGTTCTCATTGTCTAGTCAGTGCGTGAAGTTATTGTTGAGGCGAAAGCCTGATATATCTAGTGAGTCAAGAAGGCCTCGAAATTTGGCGAGACCTTGCCGGCGGTGTCGGTGTCTACAGCAATGCAAAAAGGCTACATAACAAAAAAAAAAGTGCGTCACAAGTCACGCGACAATCAGGTAAACTTGTGTATGCCATCGACGTACCAAGTGAGATGGCCTCAACGTAACAATATGCCTTCAACAATGTCCCCTTCTGTCGCCATCATAACGTCCCAAATCTCGGGAATTTGTAATGTCAGCGCGACGCGATTGTGACGTAACGACGAAGTCACAAAATGACGTCGTTGCATTGCATCGTCGTTTGGTGAAAGGCGGGCCGAATAGAGAGGCTGTGCGAAACCGGGTAAGGTGCACACAGTGTGCAATGCCTCAGATCCTGCACGTGGTGTAAGACCACGTTAGGCGCAAGAAGTATTAGGTACAAGAAGAAGCGTGGAAGGACCAGTACAATAAGATCACCTGAAAGACACGGAGAAAAATATAATGTATTTTACCTTCCAGTCGTCAAATTCACAAATATTGCACAAATGGCTGTAACTCCTTGTATTGCTGTAGTCTTCACTGAAAAGGTGATCGGAACGGTGTCTGCGTCATCTTTCTAGTGTTCAGTCAGTATTTGGATCGACCCTTGAAGAGGTGCATTCCGCGGCCACCGATGTGCATGTTTAGCGTGCGTTAAAAACTTTGCCTTCACAATTACTTCTTTTGAAGCCGCAGGCATATTAACATGGCTGAAGACATCATTAGAAACTGTGATTAAAAAAGTAAAACTAATTAACTTCATATTTGAGGGAGTTACGCGGTTATGTCAAATAAGATGATTGAAGTTCTTCATGCCAGGAAACATCCCAACTTTTAGACATAAAAGAAGCGGCCTCCAGTAATTATAGCAGCGTAATGAAATTCAACCGAGATCAATGGCGAAACGGGGGGGGGGGGAGAGATGAAAAACAAGAGAGAAGGCAGAGAGGTTAACCAAGCACATGCCCGGTTTGTTACCCTACACTGGGGGAATGGGAAGGGGGCATAAAGATGAGAGAGAGGGGAAAGAGAAGAGAAAGAGAAAAAAAGAGGATTGTCAGTCAATCGGCTGGCGCGTATGCAGCGGTGGCACTACACAAAAGTTAAAGGCTGTCACGTAGGCCTGTAGTCCTCAAAAAGCACAAGACAGCTTTGACTACTTTTTGAGCCGACGAAAGGCGATGACGGTGTTCCAGTAGCATCTGCACAGAGAGTGGCCGATCGTCCAATTGCCGCAATGCGTCCGAAAGCTTCTGCTTTCGGAGGCAAATCGAGGGCAATGGCATATCAGATGGCCGATGTCTTCTTTGGCGCAGCAGACATCGCATTCCGCATTGTCGGTCAATCCGATGAGGGTTCTATATGCTGAAACCAAAGCAACGATAAGCGCAAGATGCAGACGAACAGTCACTGTTGAAGACAGCGATTACATCGGCGTAATTGTTTCGAATTCGTTAGCAACTCAACGTACGTGCGTCATGCGTGCTAGAGTTTCAGCGATGTCCGCACACCCACACGACAAAGTCCATCGATAATTTACATAACGACGCTCACTCATTCCAGCCAACTGAGAAGATTATGGCAGTTGCACTCTCCCATGCTTCGGTATTGAAGAAGAACGGCTATTTGGGCTAGTTGGTTGGAATTCATGGTAATAAGGGCTGCAGCGCGAGCACGAAGGTGCTAGAAGAAAAGTGAAACGAAAGGCGAGGCAAGAGGCAACAGCGCTCGTGTTGTCCTCTTAGCTTTCCTTGCCTCGCCTTTCGTTTCACTTTTCTTCTAGCACCTTCGTGCTCGCGCTGCAGCCCTTATTACCATGGCTTCGGTATTGGTTGCACCAGTGAATTTGGGTGAATTCATTATTGCACAATCATTGCTAGAGGCCTTTTTTTTTAAATCTCAAAGCTACAAGGAGTGCTTCGCATGAAGGACTTCAATTTTTCCACTTGACATGACTGCCTGCCTAACTCCGTCCATAACTAAAAAGCTGAATAACTTCACTTTCTTAATTACTGTTCACGATGATATTTTTAGCCAGCTTAAGATGCCTTCACCTTCAGTATAAGAATTCCGAAGGCTTTGAAGAAATGTCGGATTCCACTGCTTTCTGAAAATTCTGGACACATTTTTTTTAAAACACCCGATACACACTTTTTAACAGGAAGCAAGAAACACCGCCGTGATGGGCTGCGCACGGGAGTATACTAAGGCCGAGGGCGCAGCCTTGTCAGTGCATTTTTTTGAGAGGTCGCGCTAATTTGCGCAGCCCAAAGAGGACTATGGCGGCACCCAGGGAGGTGTTTTTGAAAAGGTCCATAAAGCCATAAACATCGAGGTGGGGAGCCAATAACAACAACAGGTACACGTGGTCTCTCTGAAAGACAAGAGAGAAAATGAAGGGAGAAGAATGGAGCGGTGTCGTACGAAGCGTGAAGCAGGTTAGCGTCGCCACGTAGGAAGACACCGCCCTTCTAGACAGATGCATTATTCGCAGCGATGCGAGGATGACGAGGCCACCCCTTCACGTCAGCGTGAAAGACGCGTTCGACGCGCCAGTTTGCCCCGCCGTGGTGGTCTAGTGGCTAAGGTACTCGGCTGCTGACCCGCAGGTCGCGGGTTCGAATCCCGGCTGCGGCGGCTGCATTTCCGATGGAGGCGGAAATGTTGTAGACCCGTGTGCTCAGATTTGGGTGCACGTTAAAGAACCCCAGGTGGTCGAAATTTCCGGAGCCCTCCACTACGGCGTCTCTCATAATCAAATCGTGGTTTTGGGACGTTAAACCCCACATATCAATCAATCAAATCGACGCGCCAGTTTCGGCCACCGGGCATGCCTGCCTTGCATCTGTTAAGGGGTTATGCCAGGCGTCTCAAAGCTCAGCGAACGGGCCACAGTAACAAACTTTGTACCCTTGTCACACAGACACATTTGATCGCGATTGGAGCCTATCTGGATCGACATTTCTGATAGCGATAAACAATCATCGCTACTAGAGCAAAGTTCATCTTGAATACTTTCTTGAAAAAGTATTCCAGATGGAATAATGATTCACTCACTGAAGATGCGCATTTGAAAGGGTCAATTCTCAAGGGGATTCGGCGTCAGGTTGCGAGAAGCATGTTGATATTAATTTCCGCAATGAGGAATTTCTTTTATTCAGCAGTTATGTTTAACACATAGTGACAGCATGGCGTGCCTGACAAAAAAAAAGGATGCTTGTAAACAGTTACGTCTTAGCAGTTCATGAACATGCTTCCTGAGAAAATTATTAAAAATAGGACGAAGACAATCATACACACAGTTGTCTTGCCGCATCAGTCCTTGACAAAGGGATCGCAGCCACACTGGTTCCTTCATGGGCTGAGCGGGCTACATCATCGGCAAATTAATTCCCAGTAATACGGATATGTCCAGGTATCCAATGATATATAATATCACGCCCTCGTGCTAGAGCTTGATAGTGACAAAGTATAACTTCATGCACCGATTGTTCATGAGTTCTCGTACACATGGCAAGCAGCGAACTCTGAGCCTGCGAAACGGAGAATATGAGCCACTTGCCTGAACGCTCTTGAACGGGATATTGTAAAGCGGCTCTTACAGCAGCAAGCTCTGCTGTCCGTAAAAGTAGTTGTATGCGACGATTTGAATTGTTGACGCGGGACGCCGACGGTCAATTCATAACGTTCGATGAGGCATCTACGGTTTTCGCCTAACCATACCAACGACGACGTCAGGTGATGTGGTGCACATGCGGAGCACATTTATATTAGCTACTGCAGGTATCCTGGCCATTGCACCAGTGGGCCATTTTAAACACAAGTTTGCCCGCAGACTCCACTGTACAAACTAAAACGTCTCGCAACGACGCAGCCCTACCAGACGCCCAGTCAGCACAGTCGGTTGGCGACAGGTACGCTCTTGCGACATGGCCGACGATTTCACTCTTTAGAGGAAATATATAGTCTGTTCTGTAGCCTAACGTGAGGATGCTGATGTCATTAGCTGCCAACGGACACCAAAGTGGCTAAGGCGACAGGGCACCTTAAACACGGGGAAAGATGAGATGAGGGAAAAGCGGCGGAGGACGTCTTTTCCAGACAGCTTGCACGATGAAATAATATGCGTGACGTACGGATATGACAATACAGTTTCATCTTTCTTTCTTTCTTTCTTTCTTTCTTTCTTTCTTTCTTTCTTTCTTTCTTTTTTCTTTCTTTCTTTCTTTCTTTCTTTCTTTCTTTCTTTCTTTCTTCCTCTGGCCTCTGCCTGGTTAAGAAACAAGATTTGAATACGGCATTGAAGAGAGAGGGGTTGAAGTGTGCCATCCACACGAAGTAAGGTAGTGTACGAACGAGACATCAACACATAAACAGAAAAAGAACAGCTTCTGTGTTATTTGATTGGAACATACAACATAGATAGATAGATAGATAGATAGATAGATAGATAGATAGATAGATAGATAGATAGATAGATAGATAGATAGATAGATAGATAGATAGATAGATTAGATTTGAGATTAGATAGATAGATAGATAGATAGATAGATAGATAGATAGATAGATAGATTAGAGATTAGATAGATAGATAGATAGATAGATAGATAGATAGATAGATAGATAGATTAGAGATTAGATAGATAGATAGATAGATAGATAGATAGATAGATAGATAGATAGATAGATAGATAGATAGATAGATTAGAGATTAGATAGATAGATAGATAGATAGATAGATAGATAGATAGATAGATAGATAGATAGATAGATAGATAGATAGATAGATAGATAGATAGATAGATAGATAGATAGATAGATAGATAGATAGATAGATAGATAGATAGATAGATAGATCAACTCTTCTGAGGTCCTGGCGGATCCGAATTCACACCCATCTAACAGGGGGTGGAATCGCAGGTCGCTTCCACGTAGGAACTGGGGAAAAAAAGAAAGAGTAGGTCATGCACGCGCTCACTCAACCTTCGCTTGCTCCATTTTCCCGATAGCGAAAGGGTTCCCAACTTTTATCTTTCCGCGTTAACTTTTTTATTGCCTGCAATGGTGTCTTCATTTCACGGTTCTATATGGCTTTTTCGCATTTCCGACTTTCCCTGTTATCGCTTCATCTGCGACGCAAATGAGCAGCGTATAATGGTTTCACGAAAGCTCGCCCTCGAACAACGCATTTGGAAAACATGGCTCATAAGCCAGATACGAATGTGTGGTTTGTCTCTCTGCATCGTAAAGTAAACGCGGTTTGTACACAAGACGAGAAAACATGGTAATCTGTTCCGGAATGGACGATGAATCGAGGAACGAACTGGACTCACTAAAACAAGCTCATAATGCCTATTTCTCACCCTCATCTTCTCAATATGTTGAGCACCGGCAAACAACAAGCGCGATTACAGGACGAAAAAAAAGAAAAGGGCTGAAAAAAAAATGATTGTGCATAAACTTTGCGCCTCCCAGCAAAGTAAGCCAGCGATAACAAGATGGTTCGTAGAGACACAAAAAAAGAAGTTAACTTCTTTGGCGCAAACAATACGGAAAAAGGAAAAAAAGAAGGCGAGGAAAGAAACAGATTGACGCCAAATCTGTTTGGTCACACATCAACTCAAGAGAGTTGCTAACAGGCATGGGGTCTCCTTGGTATTCTCTGCGCCCAACAAACTCTTGAAGTTGTGCTCCCGCACCTGCGGTAGTAGCAAAACTGGGTGCAAAATAAAACACGGTGTCTGCTTTATTTCTTGCATCACCTGTGTGGTATATGGCATACCTCTGGTATGTGGCAGGATCTACATCGGGCAAACGGGACGTTGCATAAACGAGCGTCTTAGGGAACATGCGCAAAAAATAGTTAACAAGGTAGACAAAGGGGCACATCTTGTTGCTCACCTGCAGTCCTGCATTGGATGTTCGCCACGGTTTCATGATACGATGATTCTGGGCAGGAGCAGGAATGAAGATGCAAGACTTGCTTTGGAGGCTTATCATATTAAGAAAAGCGGAGCTGACTGTATCAGTGATACTTCCGTTTCTTTGCATGCCATCGAATATGAATTTTTGCGTACACATCTTGGTTAAGATATCGTGATCTACAAGTGTAATTTGACAACACGCGTGTACTTTCAGGTGTGTGGTGTGATGTATTAAGGTTTAAGGAATTTTCATTTTTACGTAGACGATACGAAGCTGTGCGTGCGCATGCAATGTATGTGGTTTCGGCATATATATGCGTTGCTGTGTGAAGAATAAAGCAGTTGTTAGTTTGGCGTCAATCTGTTTCTTTCCTCGCCTTCTTTTTTTCCTTTTTCCGTATTGTTTGCGCCAAAGAAGTTAACTTCTTTTTTTGTGCTATGTACCAACTAGACCCAACGCAAGTTTTACTGAAGTTCGTAGAGAGTTGTACATTCCGAAATATTTTGTATGTGATGGACACTCCTTTATGACCAGGTAAACAGCGGCCCTAGAAGGAAAGTATGCCATCAAAAACAGCATAAGTCGCAGCTAGCTGTACACTCTGCAAGATTTTGAGTGTGATGGACACTCCTTTATGACCGAACTTCGGCTGGCTAATTGCCGAAAATCGCTTGCGCACGGCAAACTCAACGCTAAGCGAACGAAAGTATGGCCTTGTTTTATTGCGATGAGACAACATCACTCCGTTCTACTGTTATCACGTGTAGTGTAGTGCACACGTTCTACACTCGTGATAGCCAATCACGCTCATTTCTAGAAAACCATTGGCGTAGACAATGGGGGAACTGGAGGGGGAGGGGAGGGGCAGTCAAGCATTTCTCACTACCGAAAATTAAACGCTGAGTGTAGATATATACACGGACACACAAAGACACGAACAAACACAAATAATATATGGTAAAGCCCTATCCAAGCCCCGCTTTCTTTCCTATCTCCACAATACACTTGCGAAACCTTATGACTACAACAAAATATAAACCTTGCAAAAGGCTGAAGAGAGGCTATAGATTTTTGGAGTATCATTCATTATAGCTGTAAGATTGTTTGTGATGTTATAAATTGTGGCATTCATCTTAGCCAAATCACTACATAGCAATCATTAATACACAGCGTTACATGAATTTAGGCACATAAAGTGATAAATGGCTTGTATCTGGGGCGTGCTGTCGTACCTACACAGCGACGAGGAAGAAGTCCCTGCAGGGGCGAGGAGGCACGCGCGGGTCGTGGAATAAAACAGTTGGTTTTCGTCATTCAATATAGCAGCATACTTCTTCTTCTGCCCCTTCCTCTGCATATCCATATATGTCGCTGATTCACTTATCACCACGTGAGGAATTGAGTATATCGGGTCATATTTGGCCACATACTCCCAATTCGTTATAAAGACAGATATGAAATTTTATGTAGGTCCACATATAAAATTTCTGTAATATATACAGAGCAATCACAGAACACGAGACAAGATGAAAACAGGAGAAGCTAGCTCTCGTCCTGTCTTTATCTTGTCTCCTGATCGATGATTGTGCTACGCTTTCCGAAGTATGATAATCTACCAATACGCCCAAGCTTCCACTCCTCTGAACTCCACAATATAAGTTCGAAATGTGTATGAACGAAGATCGAGTTGAAAAGCTTTTCGACAAAAACACACCATTACACGCCACTTATGAAATAGCCACATCAAGTACCATACTACTGGCGTTGACGACAAGCAAGCCCAAGTGGATTGCTTCACTAATGACACTGTAATCAAAACAATTGCGCTACGCCTGTCAGCATTCGCTCCGTGAAACGTTCCGTTAAAAGTAACATTGTACCCACTGTCGAGCCAAGGAAGAATGTGCAAAAGCAGTCAGGTCAGCTCATCATCTACAGACAGGTCTGACATAAAGTTTGTTTTAAAGAAAACCCGTGCATTTCGTTTTATTTTGTTCGTTCGCTCGCATGCCATTGCACACACTATTTCATTTAGGCATCGTGCCATCCGAGCGAGCAAATGCCACCGCCGTAAGCAACAATGTACCTTGAGCACTCCACACGTCGCCAGCAGACCCCACCGGGAGTGCCTACGTACGTTCGTAACTCGCATACATACATACATACATACATACATACATACATACATACATACATACATACATACATACATACATACATACATACATACATACATACATACATACATACATACATACATACATACATACATGCATACATACATACATACATACATACATACATGCATACATACATACATACATACATACATACATACATACATACATACATACATGCATACATACATACATACATACATACATACATACATACATACATACATACATACATACATACATACATACATGCATGCATACATACATACATACATACATACATACATACATACATACATACATACATACATACATACATACATACATGCATGCATACATACATACATACATGCATGCATGCATACATGCATGCATACATACATACATACATACATACATACATACATACATACATACATACATACATACATACATGCATACATACATACATACATACATACATACATACATACATACATACATACATACATACATACATACATACATACATACATGCATGCATACATACATACATACATACATACATGCATACATACATACATACATACATACATACATACATGCATGCATACATACATACATACATACATACATACATACATACATACATGCATACATACATACATACATACATACATACATACATACATGCATACATACATACATACATGCATACATACATACATACATACATACATACATACATACATACATGCATACATACATACATACATACATACATGCATACATACATACATACATACATACATACATACATACATACATACATACATACATGCATGCATACATACATACATACATACATACATACATACATACATGCATACATACATACATACATACATACATACATACATACATACATACATACATACATACATACATACATACATGCATACATACATACATACATACATACATGCATACATACATACATACATACATACATACATACATGCATACATACATACATGCATACATGCATACATACATACATGCATACATACATACATACATACATACATACATACATACATACATACATACATACATACATACATACATACATACATACATACATACATACATACATACATACATACATGCATGCATACATACATACATACATACATACATACATACATACATACATACATACATACATGCATGCATACATACATACATACATACATACATACATACATACATACATACATACATACATACATGCATACATACATACATACATACATACATACATACATACATACATACATACATACATACATACATACATACATGCATACATACATACATACATACATACATACATACATACATACATACATACATACATACATACATACATACATACATACATACATGCATACATACATACATACATACATACATACATACATACATACATACATGCATACATACATACATGCATACATACATACATACATACATACATACATACATACATACATACATACATACATACATACATACATACATGCATGCATACATACATACATACATACATACATACATACATACATACATACATACATACATACATACATACATACATACATACATACATGCATGCATACATACATACATACATACATACATGCATGCATACATACATACATACATACATACATACATACATACATACATACATGCATGCATACATACATACATACATACATACATACATACATACATACATACATACATGCATGCATGCATGCATACATACATACATACATACATACATACATACATACATACATACATACATACATACATACATACATACATGCATGCATGCATGCATGCATGCATACATACATACATACATACATACATACATACATACATACATACATACATACATACATACATACATACATGCATGCATGCATGCATACATACATACATACATACATACATACATACATACATGCATACATGCATACATACATACATACATACATACATACATACATACATACATACATACATACATACATACATACATACATACATACATACATACATACATACATGCATGCATGCATGCATACATACATACATACATACATACATACATACATACATACATACATACATACATACATACATGCATGCATGCATGCATACATACATACATACATACATACATACATACATACATACATACATACATACATACATACATACATGCATACATGCATACATACATACATACATACATACATACATACATACATGCATGCATGCATACATACATACATACATACATACATACATACATACATACATGCATGCATACATACATACATGCATGCATGCATGCATGCATGCATACATACATACATACATACATACATACATACATACATGCATACATACATACATACATACATACATACATACATACATACATACATACATACATACATACATACATACATACATACATACATACATACATACATACATACATGCATACATACATACATGCATGCATGCATACATACATACATACATACATACATACATACATACATACATACATACATACATACATACATACATACATACATACATGCATGCATGCATGCATGCATACATACATACATACATACATACATGCATGCATGCATTTATACATACATACATACATACATACATACATACATACATACATACATACATACATACATACATACATACATACATACATACATACATGCATGCATGCATACATACATGCATGCATACATACATGCATGCATGCATACATACATACATACATACATACATACATGCATGCATACATACATACATACATACATACATACATACATACATACATACATACATACATACATACATACATACATACATACATGCATGCATGCATGCATACATACATACATACATACATGCATACATACATACATACATACATACATACATACATACATACATACATACATGCATACATACATACATACATACATGCATGCATACATACATACATACATACATGCATGCATACATACATACATACATACATACATGCATGCATGCATACATACATACATACATACATACATACATACATACATACATACATACATACATGCATACATACATACATACATACATACATACATACATACATGCATGCATGCATACATACATACATGCATGCATGCATGCATACATACATACATACATACATACATACATACATACATACATACATGCATACATGCATACATGCATGCATGCATACATACATACATACATACATACATACATACATACATACATACATACATACATACATACATACATACATACATACATACATACATACATACATACATGCATGCATGCATACATACATACATACATACATACATACATACATACATACATACATACATACATACATACATACATACATACATACATACATACATACATACATACATACATACATACATACATACATACATGCATGCATGCATACATACATACATACATACATACATACATACATACATACATACATACATACATACATACATACATACATACATACATACATACATACATACATACATACATACATGCATGCATGCATACATACATACATACATACATACATACATACATACATACATACATACATACATACATACATACATGCATACATACATACATACATACATACATACATACATACATACATACATACATACATACATGCATGCATACGTACATACATACATACATACATACATACATACATACATACATACATACATACATACATACATACATACATACATACATACATACATACATACATACATACATACATACATACATACATGCATGCATGCATACATACATACATACATACATACATACATACATACATACATACATACATACATACATACATGCATGCATGCATGCATGCATGCATACATACATACATACATACATACATACATACATACATACATACATACATACATACATACATACATACATACATACATACATACATACATACATACATACATACATACATACATACATACATACATACATACATACATGCATGCATACATACATACATACATACATACATACATACATACATGCATGCATGCATACATACATACATACATACATACATACATACATACATACATACATACATACATACATACATGCATGCATGCATGCATGCATGCATGCATGCATGCATACATACATACATACATACATACATACATACATACATACATACATACATACATACATACATACATACATACATACATACATACATACATACATACATACATACATACATACATGCATACATGCATGCATACATACATACATACATACATACATACATACATACATGCATGCATGCATGCATACATACATACATACATACATACATACATACATACATACATACATACATACATACATACATACATACATACATACATACATACATACATACATACATACATACATACATGCATGCATGCATGCATGCATACATACATACATACATACATACATGCATGCATGCATGCATGCATACATACATACATACATACATACATACATACATACATACATACATACATACATACATACATACATACATACATACATACATACATACATACATGCATGCATGCATGCATGCATACATACATGCATACATGCATGCATGCATGCATGCATGCATACATACATACATACATACATACATACATACATACATACATACATACATACATACATACATACATACATACATACATACATGCATACATACATACATACATACATACATACATACATACATACATACATACATACATACATACATGCATGCATGCATACATACATACATACATACATACATACATACATACATACATACATACATACATACATACATACATACATACATACATACATACATACATACATACATACATACATACATGCATGCATACATACATACATACATACATACATACATACATACATACATACATACATACATACATACATACATACATACATGCATGCATACATACATACATACATACATACATACATACATACATACATACATACATACATACATACATACATACATACATACATACATACATACATAAGCGCAGAGTAGATTCGAGCATGCCTTGTCTCTCTTCTTGCTTTTTGGGCCACTCTACATCCCCGACCAATCGCCAATCCTGTCGACGCGTTAAGCACACTCAGTCAAAAAAAGACACGAAACAAAGGCAAAACAAAAGAACGCAGCCACGCAGGGCTCACATTTCGGTGAACGCGCCAGCTCACGCCAAACAAACGAGGGGGGTGCCACTCCCCTCGCTTCCGCCGAGCTCGACAAAACGCGCGCTACGTACACAGATACGAATAGCCGCGAACAGCGACGAGAACTCAAAGCTCTCAACGCCCTCCAAGCGTCGCCATCACACGCTGAACCACACCACCACACCCGTCGTCGTCGCTGGCGAACCAACGTGGAGGAAGAGAAGGCTTTTTTTTTCTTTTATTTTCTAAATTATTTTTATTGCCCAATGACACGCCAGGGACATTGAGGGCTCGCAACTTAAACCCAAAGACAAACACGCGACCGACCTCGCATGGCAGAGCCCTCCACAGTCTCTTCTCGCAACTCTCACAAAGTCCTGCGCGGGAGACTCGAACGGTCCTCAACGAACCCCGCCGCGCCTGATGGCACAGCTGTTCCGCCGAGTCATTCCTGACGCCTGTGGACTATATTCTACGGGCGCGTTCGAATGTCGTCCCGTTGCTCCGTTAATCTTACCGCTTTGTATCTGCAGTAAGCGAACAATGCTGAGTTTGACGTATACTCAGTCCTCACGCATTCAAACAGGACAATTTCGCGCCAACTATAACGCACACACTTTTGTTTCCACCGTCTCCAGTTCGGGCGATATCGGCACAGTTTCGAATCCAGTGCACAGATCATAGCCAGCGTTATCTTGCGACAACGCTGTCTTCATTATTCGGCGCGACATCAGGTGGTTATCAGAAGCGATATTGCATATAAGACCTTACGTTAAAAATGCATGTCGCGTTTGAATCCGTGAGTACTGGTGTATGCGATCTTTACCTATTCGAACTTGTGCTCGACTCGTGAGCTGTCCAATTGTTTGCACATCTTGTGTTCTACTGTACGACATTTCGTGCCTCTTCAATTTTCTCATTGCATAATTCCAATGTTAATCGAGGAGTAGCTAGTGGCGCCATGAAGGTAACAACCTCGTGTATTCAGCGTTTTATTAAAAAAAAATGCCTGGGCAAACGTAAACACATAAAAACGATTGGCTTAGTGCATTCGAAATTTTGTGATCTTCGAACGCGGAAGTCCCAAATTCCTCATCAAACCCGAATTTCAACCCTCGGCGTCCCACGTCGGAGAATTACTCAAGTTCTAAGAAAAGGTATACATACAGTTAACGTGCGTAATAATGTGATGGAATCCCCATATGACGTCATCGTGTCACCACAGATCACAAAAATTTGTGACGTCCTTATGATGCCATCGTGGATTCACTGCGACGTCACGTAGAGTGACGTCACGTGGACGATACCAGTTGCAAAGATTTTTCAAAGTGTGGCATGGCAGAATCCACACATTCACTGAGAAGAACAACGACATTACTTCCGCCTTCTAATAGAATAAAGGACCCTGCGAATAGTTTTAGTTACTCACGTCACGACGTACTAAAATAGAATAACCTTCATTTTACGTCAAATCGCTTATAGGCAAATAGTGCAACGACACTATACTAGTGCCGCGAAGTGTCAAATGTCCTTCGCATAGCGTGTAGGTTGGAAACCACCACACAGCACGCTTTTATATGCAGCCGTTGCCTTGAACACCATGGTATGTTTTACGCGAGCGAACACGAACGATCGTGGCAACGCCTTCTAGATGTTCTAAAAGCCGCAATACATGGCCCTTTGAGCCATTGCAGGAACTTTTCCTCGTGATTCCCTTCTTGCGAACTTATATTTTTTTATTTTATTGAAGTTGCAGTGACGAAAGCATCATGTTACAGATTACGTTATTTATATTATCACGTAACTGTTGCTTCGCATTTTATCGATTATATTATCATGCATGACTAACTTTTCTAGCTTATTTGTTTGTTGCCTGTGAACACTGGCACGTACCCGCTCTGGGGGTTGACCAAAAAAAAAAAAACCATACGTCAACACTATACGATGATTCTCAGTGTGTTACTAAAATGCACAAAGAAAAGAAGAAAAGAAATTGTAAATTACCTTTGGCAAGAATAAATGAGAAAGATTAACAAAATAAAGATGAATCAATAAAATAAAAGGGCAACTAATGCCATATCGAAAGACCCAAATTTTGAGCTAACCAGACAGTTGAGTTTACCTCACCCGATAAGAATCGAATGGAAGGCCTACATTTATCCACATTACCTGTTATATTATTATTCGTCAAGTATATATTGAAGCAGACGTCATATTGGCATGCGTTTAGATTCTTGAATAAAGTTATTTCACGCATGTTCTCTTCTACTCTTGAAGTTGATTTGTTAAGAACTATCTGTTATCCAAACGAATTTGCTACCCGTAAGACATTTTTTTACATTACATCATCATCATAGCCTATGGGTATACGAGCATAATGTGAGCAGAAACTGCTTTGATCCTGATTGGGTCTCAATAAACAAAATATGGAATTGAAGGCTCCAACATATTTTGTCAAAATAGGGGTGAATTACTGAAGTTCTAGGAAAAGGTACATATAGTTAACATGCATTATTAATTTCAGGTACACGCACATGAACAACGCGCCATCTTACTACTCATGTAGTTTGACGAGCACTTTTGTGCACGTGTTTGTGTGGGCAAGACAGAGAGATAGAGAGAAATAGACGTCGATCTACGGGCTTTTTGAGTGCATCGCCACTTGGTTGTGTACGGTTAATAATTTCTTTTATTGCTCAGTCTATTTTCATGCTATCGCTATTAATGCTATTGCATGTTCGTGCTTTCATTTCTGTCATACCGTTGAATCAGGCTCCCGTCGTGACCAAACATTGTGAATTATTAACAGAAGGAGGATAACAATAAGAACAAGTGTGTGCTTGTAGTTAAATGTTCACGCGTATAATAAAAAAAAGACAAATGGAAAGAAATAAACTTGACGGTGTTGAAGATATCCCCACTGGTTAGCCCTAGTTCGCGAATCACATGAAGATTTAGGAAAGGAGGCTCAACTATACAGCTCTCCCACGTAGCGAACAGATAGCGCGCAAGCGGTCGTGCCTTAACCCTTGTCAGAAAGATTACACTAGGCAGGCGGTCTAAAGGATCCCCTGGAGCACTCAGTGACTTGCAGTGCAATATTAGGCGTGCACGCGCGTACGTGAAGTCCTTCCTAGGAGAAGCATACACTCAGATCCACAGGGAGGTGACGGAATGAAAGCAAAAACAAGCGATTCCAGAGAAAGTACATAGTCCGTCCAGACGTCCCCACTTGGCTGTTCAATAAAATGGAATGGGTCAAGACCGGAGAAGACTGGGAAAGTGACAGCTGTGGACAGCAAGTGGCGGCTCCCGAAAACAATCCCCCAATCCCTCCCTGATGCTGCCGTGACGTATACAGTATTGCGAGTTTTCATCAGTTTTGCGGTGCGTGTTCATCTGAGTGTATGTACCTGTGAGTGTGTACTAAGTGAGTGAGAGAGTGAGTTAGTGTGTGAGTAAGTCGGATTCTTACGCATTAATACAAAGAAGCACCGAAGCAGAAAATTACAATAACCCCGGGGCCCCCTAGTGGTTTCTACTCATAGAAACACCAAACAAAAACTGAGTGTAGACTTTTGATACGGCATACTCGTGAACTGCTGCTTAAAAGCATCGTTCCGTTATTATTATTATTATTATTATTATTATTATTATTATTATTATTATTATTATTATTATTATTATTATTATTATTATTTCTGTTGCTTTTGTAGTTGTTGTCCACGGACCCAACAAGCTGCGACAAGCACATGAAAAAAGAAAGGAAATAATCTCCGACACTTGCCTCACCTTGTTCCTACCTCCTCAAGGCTTGACCCTGAATGGAAATATATATAAGATCAATTCATAGACATCGAAGACTAAAATAGCAGTCCCCTTACGTGAATCGCTCAGTTACGTTTAAAATGAAGGCGACGGGACTCTGCGTGAGGGAGCAAAACTGAGGTTCCGTTAAACCTTTGGTGGGAGCCCTTTCAAAAAGTGATCACCTTGCCAATGTTTGTTTTCGAAAGCTGATAAACTTTCTTTTTCGTACGGGGTTTACGTCCCAAAACTACAATACGGATTACGAGGGACGCCAGAGTTCTACGTCTATGACATAGACTTATTCCAAATTCCCCGTAAAAAAATGAAGGGGGGGGGGACAGGCAAATCATCATGGCGCAAATATCAGTGCATCGTACATTTCCAAAAAAGAATACTTGGTCACAGGACAAGATTTTACCCTTTGAAACAGAGTGTCATTCAAACAGGAGGGTACCTTTCAGACATGATATAAGTGTTTCCTTCACAGACGTTTTTTTTTTTTTACCTGTTCGGCTGCACGACCTCAAGCTCGATGTCGTTCTCGTGTTGCCCTCACCGCTATAAGCCGAGCGTCACACGCGGCTTTAGTCAATCAGGCACTGACCTTTCCTTTCAGAGGTCAATGGCCCGCGGGAACTTTTCGTTTTTGTCTTCTTTTTCCTCAAGCCTCCATATATACACGAACGAAAGAAGACAAAACGGCGTCACTTTTCCATTTTTGTTGTTGTTTCCGCGAACTACACTGCGCCATTATCTTTGCTCGCATTCTCACTCCTATCTTCGCTTCAAAACGGCCAGAGTCGAGATGAGGAGGCAAGGCACGTTTCTAGCTTTGCAACAAAGACACTGCCTGGTCAAACCACGAGTCAATTACTACGCGCTAAGCAGCCACATTACAATGTACGTCTGCGTGACCCAATTATCTGGCGCCCTCAACTGCAGCATCTCTCATGAGCCGAGTGGCTAAGGAAAATTCAGGTAATAAACCGCTGTACACCTTCATAAGGAATACAAACCGCATTGACTGATTGATATGTGGGGTTTAACGTCCCAAAACCACCATATGATTATGAGAGACGCCGTATAGGGCGCCTTTTATGAAGCCAAAATTTCCAGAGCCCTTCACTATATAGTGGAGGCCTCTGGAAATTTTGAGTTTACAAACCGCGTTTAACAAGCAAATGAACGTTTACGTAAGCAACGTTAAACATAGTTCATCTCTGGAATTCTCGTGTGTACTATTGAACAAAGTACTTTCATAATATCGGAGGTATTGTGTCCAGAAAGCATGATATCGCTACGTGCATGTTGATATTTTGTGGGACAATGCGCGTGTGTGCCTGACGAAGAGGAAGAAAGGTGCCCTCCGCTCGTTCGCTGGTGAACCGGTCACGCCATTAGTGCTGGTTTCGAGTAAATCTCATCCACAGCCTCGTCGACACGGCGTCGTGTCTTATTCGTAACATTATGATTACGAGAGGAGGGATCCAGAAATCTAGACCTACTGGTGCTCTTTAACGGGCACTGAAGTCGCAAAGTACACGGGTGTCTACCGTTCCGCCTCTATCGAAATGCGACCGCCGCGGCTGGAATCGAACCCGCGACCTTCGGTTCATCAGCCGAGCCCCTTACTCCACCGTGACGGACGGGAAAAGGATTTCGCTGGACTGAACGTTTGAACAGGGGCGTTTCTATTTGCCTTCGATCTGCCAGAGACTGCAGCGACATCCTTTGTTGAAAAACTTTCTCATTCTAGCAAGCCTCCGTGTTTCCCTGAAAGCCTGCCTTGTTTCTAAGTCATAGGTTGCGACTTTTGGCGCAAATCGCTAGCCACCTCTCTTGACCTAGCAATGGAAACATCTGTAGATGCACATTGGCTGTTTTGTCACGTGAATGGCCGTTTCGTGGATTGCACGCAACTCACAGTAGCCCGAGAAATATTTTGTATAGTCAAGGTGCAGACGTATGAGGTGCCAGGCAGGGACGCAACCAGGAGGTGGCACCCCGGGCCCGTGCCTCCCCCCTCAGAAAATGATTTTCACCATGACATAGAGAGGGAAAAGTTGACAATTTCAAATGGGTGCCCCCCACCTCGGAAAGAAATCCAGGATATGCCCCTGGAAGAACGACATTCACTATCACCCTCTTTCGAGTTCACATCACACGCGAAAATCACACATAGATACGATCGTAAACAACAAAAAAGGCTGACAGCATGAAGACGCAACAACAAGATGACATACTTCTCTGTCTTAATACATAGTCTGTTTACCTGAGCGTGGCCTATTAAAAAAAAAAACAACTCACAGGGTATTCACTTAAGATGACACAATACATAAGCACTCCTCTTTTTTCTTAGCGGATGCATTGATTTTGACTCGCCACCCTTCGAAAGCTTTCGGCATCTAACGTGATTTTGCACTGCCTCCAAGATCAGGTGTACCTCACCAAAATTTGCATCGCCTCCGTGATCCAACCAAGCTACGTTAAACCAAGCGCTGAAATCATGCGACGTCGAGCCACGTGGAGTCACGGGGAGGTTACGATGGCGTCACAAATTTTGACGTTCTAAGACGTCAACGTGGCGTCATGCGGTACGTGACACCATAACTCGGCCAGACTAACCGCAAGGCCAAGTGGGATGCACTTCTGCGCAGCCCAAACCTTGAGTACCAATTCCTGGCCGTCCAGGGCGCCCGCGACAGGCCCATTGGGCGAGACCTGGAGGCCCCCACGTGGCAGAATACCCGGGTGGCACGGTGCAACTTCAGCGTCTGCACTGGACTATAATAAAGGTGTACTCACTCGCGCCTGTCCTCGTCTCTCTCTTTTCGTGTGTTGTGTTTTGTTGCGCGCTCTCACGATGGTTTTTATGTCAAAGCACCCACTCGCCCAACAGTCAACTGTTTTGCACTTACTCACTCACTCACGTCATCATGTGACGATGGTTTTTTGCATAATTAGTCCCTGAAGCCGTGGGAGGCTGACGCCGGCGGTCAAAGGTCGCGCTTAATGAGGCTCCTAGGGCCTTAATTCGCCTTTCTACTTCTTGCGCTCCTGCAAGATGCGCGCAATCCACGAAAAGCTGTGTTGTAACAAAACAGCGCAGTGCACCGTCTTGTGTCCTCGCGCTGTACGTCTGCGGTTGTATATAATTTTAACAAGCCCAAGCCTGAACACTTGTCTTAAACACGACACGTTCATACTGCTGCGCCAGGCCGCCATCGATATAACACAGAAGCACCACGCAAAAGATGAAGCTCTAGCTAAGTTATACTTTCTTGCACAAGGCATCATAGTTGGTTGGACGACACCTCTTAAGTACGGAAGCAGTAAAGAAATTAGGAAGTACATTGCATACCATGGAGCAACGGTTAAGATAAGAAAATCAACAATGAATGCACCCATATTTTTACTAAACCCGTTCCCCGCTTCGCAGCCATCAGAGAGCAAACGCCCGAGTGAATGCTGCATCGAAGTAATAGCTGTAGCGCAGCTTTGTGTGGAGCTTCGGACACGCAAACACAAACACACAAAGCAGAGGAGTCATGTCGCCCTGAAGCCGTAAGATGTATGTATATGACAGTAAGGTACCGCAACATACTCCTGCCGGAAGAGTTCTGGCACAGGTATCCGACGGGGAAATCCCAAGAGACATCCGAGGTATGTGTTTTTAAAGTATTTCTGGGAACTGCCGCGGCTGTCTGAGGAAATACAAGTTTCTACGGCCTCTTGCGTATTTACGCAAGCCATGTTTTGCCGAGACGTGCGCCCAAATGAAAAAAAATAATAAAAATACAATCTCACATGGACCCTTACGCATTCGCCTAAGACGACTCCAAGGCGAAAGCCACCTTTTCTTTCTTTCTTTTTCTCAGTCGATATATTGATCTTCCCCATGACTGAATTCGGTAGCTGTCATCATTTGACGTGCTTTTGCAGTGTACCCCACATTATTTAACATTGCCTCCACGTGATCGGTTCACCTTTGACGAAGCGATGATGTCATCAGAAATCGTACGACGTCACAACGCCATCTTGTAACGTCACGACGTCTAGGAAAGTCATGATGCCATCATGAATTGACGATGATTGTTTTGCCTTGGTCGCTTTATAGTCAACGATTACCAATTTTCGCGTGTTATGGGGTGTCTAATGCTTTCGCCTTGAAAAAAATAATTCTCGTAATCTTCGCTCAGGAACGACGTTCAGCGTTATTCTTTCGGCTACGTATATAAAATCGCCTGTTCTGCAGTGCTCCCCGCTACACAGTACAACGGTTTTCAAAATTCTTGTTTTATCAGCTACATCAATACAGGTATTCATCAATGAACATGCTGCATTTTTGTCTCTCTCTCTCGGCAGGCTACGTGTGTGCATTCAAGAACACCTGTTCCTGAACTTTTGCGAGCTTGAAGAAGATGACGAGAAAAAGAAAGGAGTGAGCTAAATGCAGGAAAAGAAAAGAGAAAATATGCAATAATACCATGTGGAACAAAGCCGTGAAATAGCAGTTCGAGTTTCGCGTCCCCAAACCTCGATACTGTTATGAGGTCCGCCGTATAGTGGATTTGGGGACGTGCTGAGGAAGTTTTGACCATCTGGATTCGATCCCACGACATCGGGACAAGTACTAGAGCACCACAATTGCTAGTCAACTACGACAGATGTTCCTCATAATCTTATCGCGGTTTCCACGCGTATTAAACCAGTAATTATTTCCACAGCTTGCCGTGTCACATCTCGTGATCCCTTTGCGACGTCCGACGATGAGGACGTGCAGCTCGTCGCGGGCGGGCGCGGACGGACGCGACCAGCGCTCGGCGGCCATATCGGCAGCAGCCCCGCAGAGCGCCCGCGAGCACTCAACCTTCCCGATAAGCCTGCCAAGGCCCATAACCGATAAGGCTCTCCGCTGCGCGCGCGGCACGAATTTACGATTCTCGCCTTATCGGCGCGCCCGCGCTTTTGTTCCAAACTGGCGACTGGTTTCCCTTGTTTCGCGGAAGACCTTTTCGTGCGCCCGCCACGTTATCTTCGCCTTTCCTCCTCACGCCGCGAGCGATATCCGCGTGCTCTCTGCGCAGCCATCTTATCTCGCCAAGCTTGGCCCTTCTCTTCCTGCTGCAGACCTATTTCCGTTCACAGGCTGGGCGCTGATAAAGAGAGAACCCGAGCGATGATGATTGCGACCCGGTCGAACGTCAGGCGCGCGTCCGTGAGTCGCACGGGACATCGGACAACCGGGCAGCCCAGTTGGGAAGGCAGCTGTCGTCAAGGCCCTCAGGGGGAGGGGCGAGGTCCGCTGCCTAACACGGACGACAGATGGCGAGAGTGCGCCCGAAACTCCTTACTAGCGATCATATGTGGAGTTTTGCGGTATATATATTCCATTATGATAATATTGATAATATATTCCATCATGATTATAAGGTTAGTGTAGTGCTCCGAAAATGTTGACCACCTGAAATTCTTCAAAGGGCACCAAAATCCAAGTACACGGGCCTGTAGCACTTTCGCCTCCGTCGAAAATGTGACCATCACGGCCGGGGCCGAATCGCAACCTTCCAGTTGGAAGACGTGCACAGTACACTTTACCGCTCCGAGTTCTTTACAAAGGCAAAACTATTACATGTCTCATCAAATAAAAAAAAATCTGACCATGAGTCGTGCGACGGCATCAAAGGGCAACATTACACATTGCAAAAAGCTGTGACGTATTTATGACGTTCCACAACACCATGGCATGACGTCTCGTGGAATGATGACGTCGCCACGCGACATCATAGATCGGTCGAAACTGGGCTGATCACGGAGGCAATGTAAAAGCAGACGAGTCGCAGAAAAGTGACAACGCATTCGATCTTGGAGGCCGCGAGAATTCATATTAGGCGCAGAAACCCTTCTGTAAAGGACCGGAGTAGTATGATGGATTGACGAAACAGAAAACAGCTTATAGCCTTCACCTCCGAGTCGTCTTGGACATGCGCATAAAGAGTCCTGGATTTTTTTTTTCCTTCAATTGGCCTGTATATAAGTGTTGCTTTGCAGGCGTCTAAAAATCACGCTCTCTTCTTCGGTTAGCCTTGGATGGGTTGGAGGGTACACCCATAGCTCCAGTTTGTAGTGTTGAAGTAGCGACGAGTAGGTTTTTTCTACAACCTCCATCTCTGCAGCCACGGAACGGGTATTGGGTCACTTCATTTCCCTGTAGACCTTCGTGTCCAGGAACCCAGATTACGCAGGTATTACCCTGACCCACTTGCTCCTGGAATGCCAGTGTCATGCAAACCACGACGTGCAACTGGAGCGGAAGCAAGCCCCAAGAACAAACGACGACCACCCAATGGAAACGTGGGAGGCCAAGCTCGTTCTCCAGGACCTGGAAGACCAGTGACAACTCGTCGCCAGGGCCAAGAGGGTAGTCGAAGCCAGAGTGTCCCTGGACTAGGGAACCCTCCCACCTTAGGGTGATACCGGGCCTCGCTCGGAACAGTGTTTCTAAATAAACGTTTACTTCTCTCTCTCTCTCTCTCTCTCTCTTTCGATTGGCCTGAACCACAGAGTTTCCTAAAATTAACTCGAGGAGACTCTGGCGCTGCGATCATTCGGCGACCATGGGAATGATGGATAGTACACGGATTTACCTAGTCTTCGTAGTTTCAGGTCTCGAGTTGCACTTGTGGCTTCGTTTATTGCTGCATTTCGGTTTTGTCTCGAAGAAAAAATAAACGAACCCTTTTGAACTTCGTCATCCGATTTCAAAGATTAAGGTGGTGAAGCGAAACCACTGAACATTTGATGGACTTTGTTTAGTGACAAAACAGCTCCGAGCCATGCGAATACAAACGGAGCCAGAAGTACGAAGATTAGACAAATCCATGTATTACCCACCATTGCCATGCTCGCTGAAACGCTGCGCATTGCAGCTCCCATAGACACTAGCGCCAGAGTTCACTCTATTAACATTATAAGGAACTGTATGGCTGAAACAGCTCAGTGAAGCGATATCGATATCAACAGTTGGAAAACTCACGTGAGGCGATACGCCTGGCGTTCAACTTTCGTTGGTCTCAATTTTAAAAGAAGAAACGCTATTGACACGATTGAGGAAGAGGGCAATATGTATTACCGCGCAAAAAGATTACACAGCAAGCTGTTTAATCTTTCGCCAGCTCGCGACGGTATACGTGTGACGTGTCATTCGACCGAATTACACAAGCGAAGTCACGTACGTTGAAACGGGGTTGGGGTGGTGGGAGGGTGACCACGTTTTTATCATGTACCGAGACTGCATAACACACCGCGACGAAATTGGGCACCATAGAACGGAGATCCCAATGAGCTTCGCCACGTGATTGGATTGGATAAACTTTTATTTGATCCTCAAAAACACAGATCACTGTGTTATTATGAACACGTTATAATTGCGTCAGAATTTTCGACGACCTTGTGTCGGCACGGTTCCGTAAGGGAATAACGTAATCAAGTGAAGACCGTGACTACATGACACACCATGTGAAATCCTATGGATATAAGAGGAACGGCGATTTGGGCATCTATGCATATACTGCCTTGACATCATCCAAGGCTCCATTTATGAGAGCCATTCCACGCGCTTCCCGCACAGCCGCAACGCACGTGCCGGGACCCCTACCGCACGCAAGCAGGGGGACAAATGAGCCAATTGGCGACGCTCTTTCACCCTCCGCAGAGTCGCCAATTGACTCATTTGTCCCCCGTTTGCGTACGCCTTGCCACCCCTACCCTTGCTTCCGGACTGCTGTTCGTGCTGACGACGACCGTGCCACTGCTCACTTAATCTTTTTCTCTTCTTTCCACTTTTATCCCTTTTTCCTTCCCCGCAGGCACTGCGCCGTGCTCCCGACCGGGCTGCAGAAATTAAGTGCCTTTTCTCATCTTCTAACCGCTACCACCACCCTTGCGTGCGGTAGGGGTCCCCGACACGTGCGTTGCGGCTGTGCGGGAAGCGCGTGGAACGGCCCTTAGCAAATGTTGTGCGTCCACGACGTCACGTGCAAGTTAGCACTAGTGGCACTTGAAAGAAACAACGCGCACGCGCGTAGCATCGCTGTCTTGTCCGAGCTTGTCACTTGCAGGATCGGTGCGCATGCACAGTCGAGAGACCGAGCAGAGACGGCGCTTTGTGCAGCCGGCGGAAGTGCGCGGACACCTGCGTGTGCGCAGGCGGCGCCTCGCTTTTCTTCTCGACCGCCGCGGCAACAATAAAAACCACGCGGCGGCGAGAGCCGCGAACACCGCTCGACCCCGAAAGGCGTAAAAGTTGGCGCGTATACCGCGATCGCTCGCATACAACGACAGCTCTAGCAGGCATCTTCCTCAGAACGCAGTCATTTAATTGCCAGTTCTTCACTGAACGACCATATATGCTGAGAAGAGACTGTGTGCGCGCGTGTGCAGGTGTACGCGTTTCTTGTCTCTCGTACGTGTTCACAAATAATTTTTCATTACACCAAAATTCAATCCCTTCAGCTCCCATGATTTCGGTAGTTTTCTTCAATAAGTAATCAGCACTTCACATTGCTTTATTAACATATTGAAACAACATACCAGTCTAAACATTGCTTCCATGTGACACCGTGAAACATTTCGCAATAACCTGGTTGTAGTGTTCTGCTAAAGCCGTATGTTCCACGTACTCTGTCTTTAACCTTTTATCTTGTCTTTCTTCTTCATGACAACGTTTGCTTTCTGCTCCATGGATGTGAAATATTACCTCCATTGATATCTTCCCACTAACGGGCCTGTATGTTGTAAATAACCATAATAAACAACAAAAGGGAAGGCAGGGAGGTTAACCAGGCACATGCCCGGTTTGCTACCCTACGCTGGGGGAATAGGAAGGGGGCATAAAGATGAGAGAGAGAGAGAGAGAGTACCTTAGCCACTTGATCACCGCGGCGGGTACCGCGAGAACAAACATCGCACCACGCGGTAGCACGAAGCGACGCTCTCTTGCTGATATACGTATCCAAGTTCTTGCGATACCCGCCACGGTGATCAAGTGGCTAAGGTACTCCGCTGCTGACCCTCAAGTCACGTGATCGAATCCAGGTTGAGCCGACCGCATTTTCGATGGAGGCGAAAATGATTGAGGCCCGTGTGAATATATTTAGGTGCACGTTAAAAAACCCCGGGTGGACGAAATTTCCGAAGCCCTCCACTAAGGCCTCTCTTATAATCACATGGTAGTTTTGGGAAGTTGAACCCAAATAATTACTATTATTATCATTCCCGCGGTCTCTCATCTTATGAATGGAGCATAGAAGTGGCTTCTATTTGAGCGGATACGGTAAATAAATGTACGCGCGCGCCGCGTATGTACGGGTTAGCGCGCGTGTGTGCGTCGATGTACGTCCTGGCACAGACATGTGTGCCGAACCGGTACTGCGGCATCGTCGATTTCTTCTGCACGCTTGACACAAAGAGATAGAAAAAGAAAGAAAAAAGAGTCGAGAGAAGGATATAACCGAGAACTGCGAACTCCTTAAACGGCTTCTGGTCGCGGACACCTTTCTCGTAAAGAAGTCGAGCGACGTTTTTTTCCCACTCAAACCTGCTACACGTGCTACAAGACGTTATAGCCAGAGCTGACTAGACACACTTATACCTGCTCTGCACAGACATGGCGCAGCAAGGAGGAAAGAAAAATTATCCACGGCCAGAAAAAGACAGCCTCGTGTGCATAACGCGAGGGAAAAAAAAAGATGCAAAGAACAAATGCCCTTTGCCTCGTATAAGGCATTAAGATGTCTGACAGACTAGCCACGAAAACCCCCTGTAACGAAAGGACTTTAGAGGTAACTCACCTGATACAGGCCTTTTTCAAGAAGGAAAAAAAAAAGCAGTACTGTCTGCGGCTATATATATGTGGGCCGCACAATGCCACCGAGGGTAGGGAATAATTCCTTGAAGACTCCCACATGGGGGGCACAGTCACGGGCGTAGCCAGGAGGTGGCCCACCAGACACGTACCTCCCCCCCCCCCCCGCCCTCCCCCAAGATGTTTTTCGCCGTGGCATAGAAAGCTAAAAATGCCCATATTAAGGGGGTGGCCCTCCCGAATTCAAGGCTGTGCCCCCTCCCTCCCCTAACGCACGAGAAAAATTTCTGGCCACGCGCATAGTCCACCAGTGCCGTAAACGAACCATCCAGTTGGCATATGCACGAACGGTACGCAACAAAGTGTCATACAGGTTCCACGAACGGGATTTTCCCTCAGGTCATGAATGTGACCCTTACTCCAGAAGCGAGCGGCATCAAAGCAATCCGCCTTTCCTTCTCGATGCGACGGCGCATGCGCACATCCCCTGGCACAGCTTGCGCCATCTCGTGACTAGTTTTGTTACATTGCGCGATTTATTTTAAACAATCCTACCTAGCATTAGTGTCAGTCTTGCCTGGATTCACGTTTATTCTCACACCTACTCATGGGTATTCCAAAGCAATGTCGTTCATGCACCACTTCAATACCTATTGATCAAAGGCGCTAATTACGTGATGCCTTCGCCAAAGAAAAACGGCTATTTCGGCTAGGTAATTGAATTTCATGTAATATTGGTAGCAACACTGACTGCAACCCTTACTGCGCTCGTGTTGTCCCTCTTCGCCCTCCTTTGCTCGCCTTCCGTGCGATTTTCTTCCCTGCGCCGCAACCCCTATTAACATGGTGCCTTCACCTCCCCCTCCACCAACTATTCCAGAGAAGTTAATGACAAATATATCTTATTCTATCATCTCTCCCGAGAAAAATGACCTTACTGATATTCAAGCACTGAAAGCTCGTTGTCGAAAATACTGTGTCAAACTGGGTTAAGAAGAGCATCAATTACGTGATGTATTGGTGTCAAAGAGCATTGACACCATGGTGGAAGAAGCTAATTCTAGACTACCGGACTCATGAGTTGACTCACTCATACTCAAATCGAGCCATTAGTATGAGTTTGAGTGAGTCGAGTGAGCCTGCTTGAAGAAAACTTTCGTGCGTGCACACACGAAAACTAAAAAATAAATTGGGCTCACATTAATCCAGCTCTGGAAGATGTTCTGAGTCTGAGCGACTCCTAAGCTCAAAAAAAAAAAAAAAAAAATCGGCAGATCCCACGTACCTGGGAATCGACGTAATGCGAAGCACGCGGAGGAAAGGTCCTCGTGTTGCAATTTTTTATTGCGCCACGCGTCATGAAATGACGCTAAATATGTGCACAAATGTTGCACGCTCAGACACATGTTGAGTTGCAGATGTTTATATAACCAGTTGTTTACACTTGCGCAACGATGCCAAATGAAACATGCGTTTTAGCAACACCAGAAGCTGATATGAAGCGCTGATGCTCGCGAGGATGCTGGCCCTGGGCACTGCTACATAAATCAATTTCAGCGCATGGCAACTAACCACAATTGACGTTAACTCGACGTGACGGCTATATCACAGGAGTACATATGTGACGTTTATAAAATTGGGTAGGCAGATTTACAACCACTATTGACGTTTCACGAAGATTAGCGTCTTTTTAAAAAGTAGTTCAGAGACCTAGCGTAGCTCCGTGGTAAAATACTTCATTGCCACGCAGAATGCTTAGGTTAGATTCCAGCTGTAACCCTGACATTTATCATTTGAATTCGTCGGGTCGACGCAACCGATGTCGGGTATTTCTTAATCGTTGAAATCGTCCATGTGAGTTCTCGTCGTTCCTGGGTAGTTACGAAGTACCAATCCCCTGTGGCACATACCGGCACACCATCGGCACTTACTCACCCGTGTGTATGTGCTACTGTCTGGCGGGAAATGTTTGACGACGTACGCGTCCCAATTGTGACATTATTCATGTCTTGACCAAGCGCGTCATATTCGTCAAGCCGTCTTATCCTCCCATGCTAATTTTGGTTCACGCCAAGTTAAGGGGGTAACCACGAGATCACCCAAACGTAAGCGGCTAGATAGATAGATAGATAGATAGATAGATAGATAGATAGATAGATAGATAGATAGATAGATAGATAGATAGATAGATAGATAGATAGATAGATAGATAGATAGATAGATAGATAGATAGATAGATAGATAGATAGATAGATAGATAGATAGATAGATAGATAGATAGATAGATAGATAGATAGATAGATAGATAGATAGATAGATAGATAGATAGATACGCTCAAAGTCGCCTAAGTTTGCTAAGAAATGCTTCGCACTTAATAGATTTAATGAGTGAATCTCAGTGAACTCCACAAGTTTTGCCGACCTATGGTAAGCACACTCGCTTATCATATCTTACTACATTCTACGACCGGACAAATCGGCGCACCTGTTGTGGGGGTGAACAGTAGATCAAGAAGATGACGAAGCGAGCGGTTTCACGATTATGAATATTTCTGGTCGCATCACGCGGTGCAACGAGAAGCTTAAACAGCGCCGCCGTTTAAAAAATAATAATCCTCGCTACGGCCTTTCCAAGCAAGATGATAAACACATAGAAAAAAACACAACTGATGACAACGTCGCATCAGATGAACATATGCGGGTGGCACCGTGGAGGCTGGTGAGAACGAAAAGCCCGTTCATCAAAAGGCCCTGTACACATTCTCTTGCTTGAAATAAAACAACCTTTTTTTTAAGGCAGTGATTAAAAGAAATTGGTTCCGATTTATGGCTCCAACTATAAAGCCGCCTAACTTAACAGGAAGACAGGAAATGGCATGAGCGGTGCTCGGTGAGAAATACAGATACTCGGGCCTCATAACTGAAAGCTTTGATCGCAGCGCCTCGTATACGACATGTTCGCAGGCTCTTACAAAACGGCATCGAGCCAGTGGCATCGCCGGCTGCAAAGCGGCGGCGCCGTAAAATCGTATAAAGGCATCGTGCAGTGGTTCCGCCGCGCGTGTTTGCGCGATAGTTGCGTGCAGTGAAGCTATGTGATCAGATGTGTGCGCGAGTAAAACAAACTGTTGGCACCTAATACAGGAAACAGCGGCTATGCAGAAGGACAGCATGGTACATTTATTAACTAGTGCGCGCAATTGTTAGAAAAGCACGCCACGTTGCCATGAATCTCGTAACTAAACCTGATGTTGGCTGTGACGGATGTGTAAGAGCTAATGTTACACCGACGTGTTCATCCTGAGAAATTAAGATCCTATGTTTAGCCGTAAATTGAGATGGCCGCCGAAACAGTGCAGTAGTCGCGGCACTCGGCTGCTAATCACGTGTTTCATCACGGACACAGCAGCCGTAGTGTAAATTTGTGGAGCCCTCCTCGAAGACGTGTTTCATAATGATATCATGGATTTGGCACGTAAAATACACCTAGTAATCATTATTATTGAAATGGGGCAGTTCGTTCCGTAAGCTTCGTAAGTCCCAAAACGATTTGTGTGGAGTTTAACGTCCCAAAACCACCATATGATTATGAGAGACGCCGTATAGTGGAGGGCTCCAGAAATTTTGACCACCTGGAGTTCTTTAACGTGCACCCAAATCTGAGTACACGGGCCTACAACATTTCCGCCTCCATCGAAAATGCAGCCACCGCAGCCGGGATTTGAACCCGCGACCCGCGGGTCAGCAGCCGGGTACCTTAGCCACTAGACCACCGCGGCGGGGTCAAGTCCCAAAACGAAAAGGAACTCTGTAATAAGCTGCAAAGCACCTCACATCCCACATAGAATACAGTGCACGCAATTAGACAGCCCCGGGTGCTTTTAACCTCCTCTCCTACCTGCCTTATAGATACGAGTAACGCTCGTATAACGCTCTACCCTCTCGATATCCTTCTCTTCTAACCTTTATTTTACGCACGCACTGTAGGGTGCAACTGCCGTACGTGACACAGGTCGCGCGAGCGGCGACGTCCTTTGACGCTCGCCGCGAGGGTGTGCCACATTCGCTGTACGAGCACTCCTTCACGTGAGTATGGGCTCCCTCAAATAACAACGAGGGTATTTCTCGCCTGCAGGGTCGAGAATCTATAGTGAGCCCGTTTCTCCTTGGATATTGATTCTTCAAGCGACGTTAAGAAGCAAAACAGCCTTTTGTGTATCAGGTATACAGGTACAGTTTCACAATCCAGAGAACACACTTCTTCCATCAAAACGACGCTTGGTAAAAAAAAAAACCGCGCGAAAAAAAAAGCGCGTGTAGACGCCCCCTTGAGATTCTCGCACCACACACCGTGACGTCATAGATTTTTAAGGCGTGTACTGGCTCCTACGAATATTGTAATTAATGAAAAAGTAGTACATTGCCATTTGTGGGTGCGATAGACCTATACCATTAGAAGCGAGTTTTTGGCCATAACACCACTTCTGAACTGGATCGACATTCAACAAGGCCGCTGTTCGCTTGGTTGTCTAGCTACCTATACCTATGTATTGGAACAAAGGCTTTGCCACTCGGTTGGCCCACCCTTGAAATGGCACTTACTGTCGGTAGGGCCCGTTTTGTTATGCGGTTTCGCGCTCTCTAAACTGCGTATTCCTCAAGCCCAACAGGCTCCACCGCCCATATACTCAAGTTTTTTTTTTTGTTCGTTATTCTTTTTCCGTGCTATTTTATTGCTTAACACGCATACTGCACCCGCTGCCCATATATCCGGCCTGTTTGCTTCCTTCTTTTCGCCGATCCTTTTTTATTTGTTCACGGCACTTCCTTTCTTTTGTCGCACGAGCCGGGCTATCACGCTGTTTGTGAAGTAGGTGCGGCAGCGAAGGTCGATGCGGCGGCAGAGAAGGCCGGCCTCTTTTGAAGAACGATCCGCCGAAAAGAAGAAAAATAAAGGACGAGAAAGAGAAATAAAGGAGGGGGTTCGATTAGGGATACGGAGACGTCTACGCAAGAATATGTGCGCATTTGATCTCACTGACAACGCGCAGTACATTGTAAACCTGTTTTCCTTTCTAAGGGTGCTTCGCGTGTTCATAACCAACACCTATACCATTTTCCTTTCCATCGCGCACTGCGTCGTCCCCGATTTAAGCTGAACCCTCTTTGTAAGCCTCCAGGTTTCTGCTTCATAGGCAAGTACCGACAATATGCAGCTGTTATATACCTTCCTCTTGAGGGATGGTGACAGTCTACCATTCGTGATTTGAGAATGCTTGCCGAATGTGCTCCCTAAAGTACTCCGCACCTAATACCATCACCAAGGCACTCGAAGAACAAGAGGGAGAAAACTTCTACTTGGCGCGAGCACGCGTTCAAGTGGCTATCGCTGTATGTGGTCGTGCCTTCGTTACGCCAACAGACGGCGACAGCATACGATCACAGCCAAGAACAGCCAGGCCCCTCCTAAAGAGTTCCGTACTTGAAAAGGAACCAACCGTGCTCTCAACTGTCTCTTTGTGATAGTACAACTATGGTGCTGCCCTAATGAAAAAAATTTCGCGTAAAGATTACCAGCAGTGAACGGGTTCGTATACACTTTTCAGCAATCCGCAGCCAGTTTTCATCACTAAATGACTTACACGAGCCTCTAGCCCTCAATGTGCTGCACGGAATGGGTGCGAAATCTAAACATGTCCAGACGGTCTCGCTGTTAAAGGGAACACTTGCGTGTGCGGTGTGTTTCGGTTTCACTCTCTCGCAAAAGCATGCCAGCTTAGAATTGCGTAAGACTACCGCTGATTGACAGTTTCGACTTCCTTTCCAAAGATTAGTGCCGTGCATGAACACTGTTTGCTTATACACTTGCTGTAATATCAACGGCGCTCAATGTAGTATTCGCTTTAACAGTGGACGGTACTGTACATTCGAGCACATTCGTGTGCATGCAAACAAACGCAAGTATAGAGGCGAAGGTGCACCACCGTCCAGGGCAACACAAAGCAGCACTATACATACACTGACTGGAGAAAGCGAGTGTTTGCTTAGGTCTTTGTTCTGTGTACTCGAGAACGTGGCAAATATTCACCGTACGAATTAGCCGCATGTCGTGCAATTCGATACACGCAAATCAATACATAGATATGGAGGGGATACGCAATGACGTTCAGCGTTATCTCAAACATTTCCGAAAAATTAGCGCATCGTAAAACAAATTAAAGGAGTACTGACATGGTTTTGAGGCTCACTAAAAAGGACATCTTTCATTTCCATTGCATGCATCGTATGAACGCTCTTCCCACACCAGACCCATATAATGTGTACAAAAAATTTCACTTGTATACTAAAGTATCGGGCGTCCACCATCTTGCATACTAGCCAGCGCCACCGCAATAGGCATCATCACGACCAGTCGACTCACTTCCTCACCATGGTTTTGCGAAATCTGCGTCCTGCGCACAGCCTAAATCACTGAATTCTCAGACAGAGTATGTGACAACAGCCCACTTGTCGTTGTTTGAGTGAACGATACACACGAGTTACAGCAAACTGTTGCGATTATACGCCGCGAATCACAGCCTTCCCGTGACGTCAGACTTGTGTTGACACGCCACTGAGAAGCCACGCCCTCGACAACAAAACCTATATCACCGTTTTAAGGTAGCGGTGTTAAACGTGTATTCAATGCATTCCCAAGCCCCACGACATCCTTTTTAGGGTTCTCGACACCCGTGTTTTATTATTCACAATACTGCCAGTCTCCAAAGAGACCATAGCAGGTGGGCACTACAGTATACAGTTACAAAGAGCACTTAACACTTTCAGGATCGTAAATTGGCAAATAATGAGTAAAAATACAAATCAGCAACCTCGAAGCATACAATCAGCACTTATGCACACCATACACACCAAACACAAGTGAATGCTGGTTTGCATGTCACAGAAAAGCAGACATATCAAGGACGCTAAAAGACGTTATTTTCAATTCTTGATAAGAAATCGCACAATGACTGGGCATTAGTGGTGAAAGGGGTTAACAAATTCCATTCGTGGATGGCAACTGGAAAAAAGGAGTATTTAAACGCATCATTGTTACATTTATATTCTAATAGGGTATTTGTATGTTGGTGCCGGGTAGCTCGTGTTTGCGAATATTCAACGTAGTTTGAGACATCTATTTTGAAATAATTATGAGTTGATAAAGAAATTTCAAACGTGCCTGCTTTGCCCGTGTTTCGAGCGTGGGAAGCCCAGAAACAGCTGGAAGAGTAGTGGGTGAATCAGTCAGTTTAAATTTGTTATGTATGAATCTTATGGCCTTCCTTTGTACCTTTTCTATTTTTTATGTTAGTCACGGTATGAGGAAACCATACAGTTTCTATAAAGGTGTTTCTAGTGTTTCTATAAAGGGCAACAATCCGATAATATTTAAAATTCCTGTCGGCACTGCTTTAGCGGGACGTATATGTCACCGAAAAAACTATTACTGAAACGTCCATGAAATTAAGGAGTTATTACGTTCAGCAGTTCTGTGAATTTGTGAATCTGGGAGGAATGAGGTATATAGTCTCGGTAGCCGTCTGTGCTGACATCTAAACGCTAATAGCAGACGAGACCGCTGTCACTCTGCGGTCGTTTGATATATCACTGCCATACAGAGCTGCCGGTGTCAAGCAAACGTTAATGATTGTAATACTTCAATAAGCGAAACTTTAATGATTTCAGATGGGGGCCAACATTTGAAAACATACTGTGGGACAAAAGTTGCACGAGCAGCGGTCAAGTGTCTCGTGCAGCCGACTGGCCACGACGTCCTGGTAAGAAGAGCTATGTTTGTCATAGGCAGAACTGTTATTCCTGGTACTCCATCTCATCAACACTATATATTGCCAAGAAGCCTCTAAATTGATTCACTGAAAGAGAAAGAGCGAAAGAGAATAACGAAAAAGGCGGAGAGGTTAACCTTAGTTGAGCCCCGGTAGGCTACCCTGCACAGGAAAAGGAGGAAGGGAAGTTATGGAGGAGGAGAAAAAAAGTCACTGAGGACCAACGCATAACAGTTTCACATCGCAAACGATGAAACAGGCCGGTGTCCAAGGTAAAACTCAACAGCACTTTCGTTGCCTTTCGGAATAGGGATGGGCAGTGTCATGGTCCCAATACTTTCGCGACCATGAAATCACTTCTGTCCAGTTGATTTAGAATACAGCGCAGGTGAAGCCTCTCGTTTGTGTATGCCGGGCAGTAACATAAGAGGTCCTATTTCATTGACGTCGCTGTCGTTGTACTCCTCACTGTCAGCCGTGTCAATCTTAAATGAGTAGATTCATATAACCCTAAGCGTCTCAACTTGCAGCAGATATGTGCCGCTTGAATGTTTGTACACACCATTTACCAGAGTGGCCCCGTCCACGTGCTGCACTCATGCAATCAATTTTTTTTTCACGATGCCCAACTGCGCATGCACCTTTCTCCTACCAGAAATGTCGCTAAACGCCTTCTGATCTCGGAGCATTTCGCTCTGGCAATATCCGTTTCCGACAAAACCTTACCAAAACTGCAGAGAACAGCACAGTAAAAGGAAAAAAAAAAAAGGTGGATTATCGTCGTTGCAGTCCCGGAAGCGCCAAGCACTGACGCCCATGTCGGTGTATGTCGGCTCACGAGACCCACATACTGTTCAACAAAACACCACGCAAGCGGAGGAACTTGTACGCGCAACCATCGGCAAGCATTCTGTAAACAGGCACACACGTACTCGCGTGTTGCGGTCACACTTCATCGCGAGCGTGCGCGCGAAAGCGCGTGAACGTTAACGACGAGGTTTGCACCAATCCGCGTTCAAACGTTGCGCCGTCAACACCGAAAGCGATCGAAGCGCCACCAAGCAGGAAAAAGTATACGCGCAGCGTAAAAGCGGACGAAATTTGATCGCCCTTTCTTGCGCCGTCGAGTATAGTTCCGTTATGTACACCCTGATAATACACTATAGTGCGCGTATCAAGCGAGGAGTCCCTTCGCTGCGGTGTGGCAGCTATAAACGCTCCTCGTATATAGCGTCCAGTTTCGAAAGACTGCCGCTCCACTATGCGGGCGTGCACAAACAGCCGCCGCGTACGGCAGTGTTTGTCGAATTCGCGTACGTAGCATGATAACGAGCAGAAGCCGCAGCAGCAGCACGCATTGAGCGCTAAGAGGCCCCGATGTCCAGACTTCAAAGCCTATACGGCAACTCCGTAAAGAATCGCCCACATATGTAAACGCTTGAAGACTAGCATGAACACGCTCGTGCAAGCAATTAAAGGTATTGACAAACAGTCAAAACGTGTGATTAGACCTTAGAGGAACGATCAAGACCGTGAATTATTGTGACATAATTGAACCCCCCCCTCCCCTTTCAACGCACTCACAAAAGAAATGGAAAGAAGGTGGGAACTTGCGATGAAAAAAATCCGTAAAAAGGGTCTGCCGTGTGCGCTCGAGCACGCAAGCGCAGTTTACGGATTTTTTAAAGTGAGAGAATATATCATTCCTTTCATGGTTTTAATAGAATTTGTTTATATTACAGTGCCGCTGTACGTGGCTATGAAAGCAGTAATTGGGATATAGGCTATATATAGCGACATCCTGTTGTCCATTCAAGCACTTCGTGCATTAACTCCTTTTGAACTGTGTGTGTTCCTGTTGTAGTGGGCAACATCAGACCTTGATATCATTAGGATAATCACAAGTTCTGACACCCGATGGCAATGTACGCTTGTAGCACGCATTATTACTGCAATATTTCATGTTCTTGGGAAGACCGTATGTCTTTAAAGCGTCAACGTTCTTTTCAGTGCATTTCCAAGCTGAGTAGGTTATTTTCACTGTATTCACAAGGAGACGCGTGGCTTTGTGGTAGGACATCCGCTTGCCATAAAGACGACCCGGGTGCGATCCTCCATTAGACCCAGAATTTTGTGTTTAGTTTGAAACTTCTTCGATTTTTAGGCCACGCAGAAGATCATGGTTTTTCGCTCACAGCCAACGACGCCAGAATTTCTGCGAAACGAGTATCCGTTCTGCGTACGCGAATACTAAAAGCGCGTATATGCCGCAGGAGTTTGCTGAATTCCACTAAGTACTCATCACATCGTCCACCATGAACACGAAGAAGAGGACACACGCAGGAAGCAAACGTCAATTAGGATTTCAGGACAGACGCAACCGATAATTGAGAGACTGGAGTGAACCTTCGGGATTCATTGTTGGGATTTTTACGGTGGCAGAAGGACAATATATATAGTAATGCGAGGCACGTCGTAGCGTAGGAATACAGAAATTTCAACCACCACGCAGGGGGTTCTTCGTCGCGCGCACAAATCTAAGAACACGGGCGGGCCTACAGCGCTCCGCCACCATCTAAGTGCGCCCGCCGCGAATGGGATTCGAACCCGCTACCTTCAGATCGGCAGTGAGCATCGTAAGCACAAGACCACCGCGGTAGATTGAACGGTCGTGAAAAAACACTGCGACCTGGTCAACCACCTCTGATTAACCACCTTTCTTTCTTTACTTTCTTTCTTTCTTTCTTTCTTTCTTTCTTTCTTTCTTTCTGTCTGTCTGTCTGTCTGTCTGTGTCTTTCTTTCTTTCTTTCTTTCTTTCTTTCTTTCTTTCTTTCTTTCGTTTTTGTTGCGGAGCGTTCGGGCGCTGATTTTTATATTGAGTTCGAAAGTCGTAAGATCTAGTGTCCCTGTATATGCTTAAGGAGCATACACGGTAACTGTGGGAACTGAAAGATGGCGCTACCTGACAGACAAGGGTTCGTGCTACGCAGAGAGCTCTCCCCATTCATTTACATGTCTCCCTTTCTCAGAGAACGACGCGCGTCATCACGTTCTACCAGCTGGCGTGCCGGTACGCGAATGATGGACGAATAACTTTGAGGAACAGTCCGCATCGGGACGCCCGTTGCAATCCATGCGCACGCGATGCACACTGTTGTCGCGAGTGGATGAAAATCTCACCGGCTATCTCTCCGAATACAGAACTCGTTTCCGCGAAACACAGCGTTGACATGCTTGACGAGGGCCACGCTGCGGTTGCATATATGCACGCCAACATAACAATGAGGGACACACGATCAGTGCGCGCCCAATAATCTCGACCTAAGCGCAAGCGCGTGCCGCAATCGACCCAGTTCGGTGTCAAAAGATTTCCCCTTTCGGCGACTGTTTATCGAAAGCCGACCTCGATGTTTGCGCACGCACCACAGTCAGGTGTGAGAGGGACGCGCTGTGGATGCGATAAGCTCGTGGCAGGAAGAGATAGACGATAAGACTCACTCCGGACAACCTTGGGCAGTTTCGTTTTCGATTCGTTACCGCCGCCATCTTGGGCTCTAATCCGCGAATGGCTTGCCAGTTTTGTCTGTCGCGACATCAAGCTATCACAACGCGGAAAATAAGTGTTGTTGCGCCTCGACGGCTCGGGATCACCACGTCACCTATGCCTCAGGGTTATCGAGACTATGTATTGATTAAAAACTCAAATTTATACCGCTAATGCAACGACACGTTCCAATTTTCGAAATGTGACAATAACGAGTTCCTTTCGCATTCAGGGAACTTGTAACAGGAACTCGTTCCGAAATTGGGAAGGAACGAGGAACGAGATTTCGTTCCTGTTTTAAAGGAACGTCTACAACACCGACTATTGCTCGCTCTCGATCTTTCTAAGGTTTCCGAACGTACGCTCTTCGCTCACGTGATCGGCTAGAAGCCGGCTGTTCAACGAACACAGCTGGCTCTCGGCCACGGTTACGTTGATCCATACAAAACGTTCAAAATTCGAACATGACCCGCGGCGGTGGTCTAATGGTTACAGTGTTCGACTGCTGACCTTATGCTGATCCAAAGGTGGCCGGATCGAATGCCGGTGACCTTTTCATGAAGGCAAAACGACAGAGGCCAGTTTACTGATGTTAAAGAATGCCAAGTGGTCGGAACTGCAGAAGCTTTCCACTATACGGCGCCTCGCAATTGTATCGTCGTTGTGGGCAGTGAAACCACAAAAAAAAAAACAAATACGTTTGAATTCGAGGAAGGGCCAAGCGTGTACAATATTCTGCCTCAGGTCCAAGCGCTACCTGTTTAGAACCGGCCTTACACCACTCGTAGCCACTCCATATCCCTTTTCGTCGTAAGCGTGCGTCAGCGACACTCGCGAAGGTGCGGCGCTCTATATTTAATCGGGCGCAGCGCAAAAGTCGCACGCTCTCCACCATTCGACGGACGATAAGGTATCTCGAATACGTCCTCCTCCTCCCGTTCTTTCTTTGTCCATTGCACTCTCTCCTTCCCATCGCCCCCGCAACGAACTTCCTGCTGCACCTTGTACGCGTTTCATCAGAGAACAGACTTCATTGGAGACGCAACGCCCTCTTTGCATTCGTCGCCCGGATTTTTGAACGCGGTAGGCTATTGTCCGACTCCTGGCCAAAACATGAGCCGATCACGTAGGCAGGGCTGTTATACAGAAAATCTCCCTAAAGTCAATCGAACGCAACTACCGTATTTTCTTGCGTACTATAGTCCTCAACAAGCTCATTTCTTGCCCCACTCTGCTATTTCAATTGCTCCTTAGCGCGGCATATAAAAAAATAAACTTTCATTTTCATGGCTCGTTCCATCGTCCTAGATTTACGTTGAACTTTTATGCGAGCCTTCATATTTCTTCCCGACCAGCACATCACCGGTTTATTTGGAGAAACGTGGCAAAGGCCTTCGCCTTGAAGGTGCCGTAGTCAGGCTGATGATGTCGATGACTACGCATTGGCGATGTTGAATGTTGGTAAAACCGTGTGTCATTGTGTCTTCATCGTTTTCGAGTCTCGTGTTCTTGCGCCGTTCTTAACTATCTATCGAAAAAAGCCTTTCGTTGGCGGACGTAAGCCAGTACTGAAGGCCTGGGTTGTTACATACACCATTACGGCTTACAGGGATACGTAACATAACAATAAATACTGAATAGAGCCATGTACAAGCCACAGTTCTAAAGTGAACGTAACTGATATCGTCATCGTCATAAGCACCCGCAGCGTTTCCCTTTAATCCTGTGTACGTGTCTCCCCTTCAGCCCTGACCGCATTAATTGTACGCACCAATCGGACTCGAACTTCCACACGAGGCTATCTATACCGAAACAGCGAGAGAACGAATCATGGGACGGTACCCCGTTCCCGAGATGTACGACTGTGAAGAAAGGAAACGTAATCATGGTCCTTCGTTGCCTATCTATATTATCTAACCCAAGCGCACTTTCCCACAAACCATGTCTTCAACCAACGCTGCACCGAGCAAACAAACAAACAAAAAGAAAGAAAAGCAATCTGTTTCTCGTAGAAGCGGTGGAAGGAGACGGGCGAGAGGGAGAGCCAGACAAAGATAAGAAAGAAGGCTGGAGAAGATAAAGAAGTTAGCGAGAGATAAAACAAAAGAGAAAGGGATCAAGAGTCGCCGCTGATAAGCGAGCGAGATCTTTGCGCGCGTCGAGGCGACGGTCACGTCGACATCGACGAGGGCTTTTTGTTGTGGAAGCCAAGGAAGTCCTCATGCGATAGAGAGGAAAGGATGAACGCCCAAATATTAAGCGGACACTCGCTCACAGCAGTGATCATGTTTATGTTGCCCTGTGTGTGGCAGGCGCTGTTACGCATGAAGATTGAAGAGGGTCTTTCTTTTGTTTTTTCGCGGTATGATCGAGTTTATTTTTCGACGTCGTTTCCGTGACGGAAACAAATCACCGAAGTCTTTGTGGACCCTACACTTTTATGTGAAGAACGCATTTGCCTAAGACGACTCGAAGACGAAAACAATCTTTTTGTGGTCAGTCTATGTATCGTTTTTACCCTCTCCACCTGCGAAATCTTTCTGCCCCTATAACGTAGTTTTGAAACTGTTTTTCATCACGTCCCGTTTAAAGGTGCTGGATAAAGCCAGGAGACCGGAGACTTTTCGCTTGGTTTCCTGCATATAGCCAGCATTTATTCAGCACCCGATTAAGAGAGTGCCTCTGTGAACGGCCCACCTCGGACTAAACGACGATGCCACGTGGTAACGTCCTCATGCGACCTGACGTTAAGCGACGCCATATGGACTTCAGGGTGACATTATTACGACGACACGTTACATTTTCCCTATAGTGAACTAGAACATGATCATATTCTAGTTCACTATAATTTTCCCCAATCTGTGCCGTCTTGACGCGGTTACGATTACTTGCATGACTCACGTCATTGCCGCCGACGGTCAAATCTTTCGTTGGTAGAGGCATCTAGAACTTCACTTAGTTTAGTTTCAGTTTCAACCACACCGCTCGTCCAATGTTTTGTTTATCCTTGGTCCTCTTCTTTATTTGCGCTGTTTCACCAACTAATGTCGGCACTTTTGTTTCTTCTTCGTATGCATAGCAATCCCACAAAATATGTCCTACTGCTTCTAGTGTCCCACGGTTGCGTCAATAGTGGTCAGTCATCAAAAGGTGGCGCATGAGGCAGTTGGTCTATAGAGTTATATACTGTACATGCTACCTTACTGTATATGCTACCTAAAAAGCATATACAGTAACTCTATTGGTCTCCAAATGTAACTTAGAGGTGTCGCGGTTTGGGCTAGTTTGATATGACATGACGATAGTTATCACGCGAAAACAGAACGACGACAAAGGGACAAGAAGGAGACGAGCGCTCGTCTCCTTCTTGTCCCTGTGTCGTCCTTCTATTCTCGCGCTATATCTACCGTCATGGTCTCCAAAGTAGAATATGCTCAGCTCCCTAAGCAATGGCTATACGCCTCGCGAATGTACTTGACCTTATGTATCCTCCTTTTCGGCAACGTCAGATTTTAACATTTCCGTTCAGGTAACTCGAGGACACTGACTTGATTAACTGCAACGTGACACACACCCCAACAACGAAGTTGGGAGATGCACATATCATAGATGCACATATCATAGATGCACATATCATAAATGCACATATCATAGATGCACATATAATAGATGCACATATATGGGAGAAATCACAATGTTTTCCTTTTTTTTTCTCCCCGTTTCTCTTTTGCTCCTCTCCTCATATGGCCTTCTCGTTTTCAACGATTTTTTTTCTACGCAAAGTACCATGCACGCGCCTTCGTATACTCCAACAGGATTCCCTTTTTCATCGAAAAGATTTCTTTCCGTCTCAGCTCCTTTGTTCTCATCCGCAAGACTACACTTCCACGCAATGCCGACCAAAGAGTCTGACAGAACCAATCTCTCTCTCTCTCTCTCTCTTATGCGACGGCGACGCGGTCGTGACAGCCGTTGTGTCCACTCGACCCTTGAACCGCGGACTCGAAGGGCGACGACGCCGGCTCGCCGCTATCAACCGCGTCGTGTCCGGCAACGCGCGACTCGCTGAAGGCGACGCGTTCGAAGAGCAAGACGAGCCACGCTCCGTGTGGGTGGGTGGGTGTTGCCAATTATGAAGCCGGATATACACTGAAGACTACAGGAAACGGTCACGCGCCAGAAATGCGAAGGCATCCGGTCAGCACGTGAATGCACGCCTTTCGAACGGGACCCGTGTAGAAGCTTCGCCCACTGATAATATTAATTGCTGGGGCTTTAAAAGTCCCAAAGAGAGATATGTGGCCCACCGTTGGCCGAGCTGTCATGTGTCCCAAGAAAGCACCATACGATTATGAGAGTAGTGGAGGGCTCCGCCGAAGTTTCTACCATATTTAACGTGCACCAACATGGCACAGTACGCGAGCCTCTGACTATTTCTCCTCCATTGAAATGTGACCGGCATCGAACCGGCGACCTTGGAATCAACAGCCGGAAACCTGTCACTGCTCCACCGCGGCGGACGAGATGTAGTTACAACAAATTCAGCGCTATTTCGAAACCCGGCGGTCTTCGTGGACGTGACAGAAACAAATAAAAACGAGAATTGTAACTCAACACAGTCTCTGTAATGAGGTGATATAGAAAATCGATGTTGTTATAACCACAGACAGCCGATATTAGTCCGAAACTAGCCTTTACTGTCAACATTGGGTGCGCTTGCAAATTCGCCAGCACAGCCAACAGTCTACGCTGGCAGTTGAGAAGACAGCGTCTGAGTGGTGGAATACACCTGCACGACTTCCTCCTGTGCGACGTGAAGCCCCCTCGATTCGACAAGAGACAGCTAAATAGAAACTAAAAAAAATTTATCGATTCTACAATCATCAAGAATTATCAATTTCGTATTCAAGGCCACGAGAAACTGCACGTACGTAGGTAATTATAGATACAACCTTCATTTTTTTCTTTTGAACTGAAATGTGCAAGTGGTTAGGTATACACTAGAGAGAACTCTGGCGCTAGTGCCTATGGGAACTGCAACGCACGGCGCTTCAGCGAGCATGGGAATGATGGGTAGTACACACATTTGTCTAATCTTCGTACTTCTGGCCTGCTTTTGGCTCCGTGTGTGTTCGTGTGGCTTGGAGCTGTTTTTTCACGAAACGAAAATCAGCAAATGTTCAGCGGTTGCGCTTCACCACCTTATTTTTTTTAACCTTACCTTTCCAAATTTAGGTCACGAAGTTCAAAAGGGTTGAATCTTTCTTTCAAAACAAAACCGAAACGGAGCAATAAACGAAGCCGCAAGTACGAAGACTAGGCAAATGTGTGTACTACCCATCATTCCCGTGGTCGCTGAGCGATCGCAGCGACAGAGTCCCCTCTAGATAACTTTAGGAAACTCTATGGGTAAAGTTTGCTACACACGCTGGTCACCCGCAACCCTCTCCGCCCAACCCAGGATGGCCTCCGGGACGTCTGGTTTGAAACTGCGCAAGGCGGCCTTTCACTGCTTTTAATTATCAAGGCGAACGTATTAGATGCCACATCAATTGTGAACATTAACCGGTGTCCCACGTCGGCGTCAACATCACATGATAACGCTAAAAACTTGTTGTCACGTGACCCCGTCCCCGTATGGCGTCATCATGGCATCACAGATTGACAGAATTTGTGACGTTGTTACGACGTAACGGTCGTTATGACGTTGTTATGAGTCCCGTGACGTCGCATGCTGACATGTTCACATGACATCGTAGTTCGGCCAATGGTGGACCGATCACGGAGGCAATGGAAAAACACGTTACATGCAGAAAGCCTTCGGGGAACGATGGAGCGATCATCAATAGCATCCACTGAGGAGAGACAGAAGATTGATTTTGCCTTTAATTTGTCTCAGGTGAGTGCACAAAGAACCCTTTGGGTTTTCAATACCTTTTGGGGGGATAGGGTGCACCCACATGACATGATTAAGACATTTGCCCGCGCTGCGTTATACAGCTAGAGGGCGGGTTGATTACATTAACTAAACGCGTACGAAAGCGAATACTCGTGTGCCACCGACCGTACTTTTCTTTGTCCTGTTTTTTTTTACTAGACTGGTTTTAAGTCAACTCGTGATAATTAAGCCACGGGTGGCCGAACATGGGAAGTCAGAAGCACGGCCCGTGGTCCAACAACAACCAATCCACCGGCGCTCGCGTCGGTTTCTACAAACAACACGCCGTCTCGGCAGCCAAGCACGCGGCTTCTAAGAAGCGATGATTGGTGGCCAAGAGCGCGCATGTGTATGGAGTGAAGAAACGAACAAAACAAAAAACAAAACAAAAGAACATTCAAACTAGTCGACGATTATCGCGGCGATTTTTTTATTTCTTCCGACCGAGGCTCGTGCGCGCACCAACCAAGTGTTCCTCCTTGCGCAACGCGAGCGCTACGACCGAGAAAAACTGCGTCGACTGCAGCGGCGATTGTAGCCAGTGAATAAAAATAATAATAATAAAGAAAGAAGCAATGCGAGGGCGCGAGATAAAGAGAGAAGCGCGGCAGAACAGGGGACGACAGGAAACAAACGCGATTAGCTGGAAGAAAGCGAGCGAGCGCGAGGAAGTCAAATGTTTTAATAGCCTCATTCCGGCGCTTCGGGCGAGCCCTGCCGGCTTAACCGGCGGTCAGTCCTGCAGCGGCGCGGGTCATTCGTGCGCGAAGCACCGCAGACCCTTCGCTCGAGTAATGATTGACGAGTGCCTCGGGCGAAGCGGAGGTGTGACAGCTCGTCGTCGCTTGCCTCTTCTCTCTCTCTTACGCATCGCCTCGCTGCACTAAGGTCCTTGCACATAAGAGAGGAGAGGAAGATGCTTGTCCCCGACGCGGAGGCATGCGAAAAGCACTTACGTTCATGCTCCCGTTGGTAAGAAGCGTGGATAAGGGGCGCCGAAGGCTGTATAAACGCCGCGACCGAAAGCGTATAGCGACGACGCCAGACGCACACTGCGAAGCTACCCGAAGCAAAGACCTCCGAGGAGCCAGGGCGGATGCGAAACAAGACGAGAAAAAAAAAAAGAAAAATCTGGCATCGAAATCGCGCGCGCACTCTGGCATTCATTGAGGTGTCTCCCCCCCTCGCGCCTCGTACGAAACGCGGGCTGCTGGACTCGACTGGACGTGTGCGCGCGTTTGTTATGTTGTCGTTCTGCGCCTGCGCGAACTGGTAACAACGAAAGCGGGTGGAGGCGGAGAGGACTTCACCTTTGCTTTCGTCACGCCGACTTGCATCGCCGAGAGCATGAAAAATTCCCCCTTGTTCCTCGCCGACGTGACAGCGCGCGGCAGCCGCATCGACGGACGAATTCATTTCCACAAGTGGGCGCCGCTTAGGCCTAACGTGGCCGCCGCCAACGGCTGCGTACGGCGCGCAGACTTTCGGCGTAGTGGAACAGCGTGGCACACGGCGTGTCAAAAAAAACGCGGGGCGAAAGAAAAGCGATAAAGAAGGGTACATGATGAAGGCTTCAGGCAAGGGGAACGCGCAGTAAGTTGCAGAAATAAGAAGCGAGCCGGTCCTGAAAGGCCATCTTTCGATGACAGCTTTATCACAAGGAGCAAGCCGGTGTAGAAGCAGAAGTCAAGAAAGCAAAAAAAAAGGGAAGTGGGGGCGTCTGCTAGTGTTGCATAGCGGCGCTTGCACCTTACATAAGAAACGGGCTGCCTTCCATAGACCAACTATGGAAGGCAGCGCGAGGGGGTGTAGCGGGGACACGCAGGGGTCATTCATTCAAAAACTGGTTTGATCTTTCTGTCGGCGGTGAACGTTCTGGTTTCTGCACCGCGATGACATGCCCGTCCGTTCATAGAATTTCCGAAAGCACACGCGTCCATTCACAACCTGGTCTAGCGTGGCGAGTCGGTTTTTGCACGAGATAAAAATAAGAGCAATATCTCAACGGCAAACCTGGACCAAGACCAATGTCGGGGATTGGGGCGTTCACTGAAGACGATGGCGCAGCGCGGGCAGAGACTTGACGGCGAAGCTAACATGCGTGCCAACTTCTTTCTGTATTGTTGCGCATAGACAATAAAGCGAGATAGCAGAATGCATGCACGTACGATGCAAGGGCTGCTGTGTCGACTGTGGATGTTGCGTAAACAGGAAATAAGCAGGACATGCACTAGCTTTGTGCTCCTGGTTGCTCTGCTCTCTTTTCAGCACTGCATGACTGTGCTGTCATTCCCAACAAGAACAAGCCTCGAAATAAAAGAAGTTGACGTGGAGACACCAGCGTTGACTTTAACGGGACAGTAAAGAGAAAAGAAATTTTTTCTCGTACCCGTACATAGGCTCCTTGATTTATATGTGGGATTTAACGTCCCAAAACCACCATATGATTATGAGAGACATATAGTGGAGGGCTCCGGAAATTTGTACCACCTGAGGTTCTTTAACGTTCACCCAAATCTCAACACACGGGTCTGTAAGTTACTCCTTCGGAATGCAAAAAAAAAAAAGACCACGCTTGCTGGGAGAAGACGCTTGGTAAGCGAAGAAACGCGCAAAAAAAAAATCGCGAGCGACAACACCGCCCTGAAGTTCGTGGACCGATTGCCGTGACGTCATAAAATTTGACAGTATCTACTAGGCCCTACGGAGCTCTTAATCGGTAAAAATGAAGGACATCGTCTTCTGAGGGGGCCAAAAACTTATCCCAAATGCGGCAAAGTGCAAAACAAAAAGAACACCTCGAAATGCGTGAATTCACCATAAGAGATGGCAAATTTAAAAGTGACACGTTTGACATTTATTTTCTTCTCCCTTAACAAACTTATGATAGTGAAATGACCGTCATAACAGAGTTCAGAGCATAGTTCATCGCACTAAGCTAATTCATTGTTTAGTTTACTAAAAATAAACAGAAAGTATTTTCTAGAAGGACCCCGTGAAAACGCACACTTACTTGTTGAAGATTGTTACGGCAATTGTTCCTTAAAAGAGTCTAACACATTTTAACAACCCATCATGCAGTAGACACTGCACGGTTCGAACCTCCTCAGTTGTTTTCCCACCTGCGTGTTCGCGCAGTATCGCAAGAGATACACAACGCTTACTGTGATAACAACGTTGCGTGGGAGGTGCAAGCTCAGCGGCGTCGGTGGCTGTTTGTTGTTGCGCGAGGAAACAAACAACACTGTTGCAATGGCTCTGTTCTCTTTCTTTTGTGCGCCGTGTAAGCGTTTGTGCATGCGCACTTTCACGATGAAGTCGCCTCGACAAGTATACTGAGGACTCGATAGATGGCATGAGCGAAGAAAAGGGGATTAGGCTTTTTTGAAGGGTCCTCAAAACGGTTTTTTACCTTCCGTTTTTTATTAGACCACTACTGAAGCAAATCATTGGCACCATAATTCCATCAAAACACCCCTTATTAACGAAGCTACGAGTTATAAATAAGTGCTCTACTCCTCCTTTCACCCTAAGTACGTCAACTCTTCCTTCGAGCACTCGGGGCTATAGGCTCTGTTGTATATTGGTCTGTTTCGTTTCGGTTCCACGATCGCTGCCGCAGGTGGCGCCAGTGTTGTTTACGTATATAAGCATGCGCAAGTTGGAATAAAGGGGCTTTTGTTCCGATGGGCACTCAAGTTGTCTAGTCATTCATTCATTGGCGGCACACGCTGCCACTACAGGTTCCACCTTCACGGGCCCAGTGCCACGCGCTCCGCAGCCAATCAGATCAGCAGCCACGGTGACGTCAACGGGGCAGAGCATGTAGCTCTGCGAATGGGTGGTTGGAAACGCGTTCGGTCGAGTCGTAGCGATCCTGCAGCGATTCGCAGCTTTAAAGCGTTGTAATAGACAGCTTACGCAGAGAGTTCGAATTAATTTGTAAATGACCCTTGGTCTACCGGCCCAGTGTGCTCGTACTAAACTGAAAACGTTTCAGGGTATCTTTACCAGCGAGATTTTTAAGGTTATAGCCGTAATTTGTGCCGCGTGCGCGAGAACTATCGTTATAATAAACGGGCGTGTGCCACAGTAATAGGGTGAACCCCACTATAGTCACCGATACCCTAATAATGAAGGAGGCAAGAGGTAACGCAACAAATGACTGCGAAGAGACGGCGGCGAGTGCTTGCAAGAGACTATAGATAACGGCCACGGCAGCTGTGAGTAGATTCTCAAGCAATGGAAGACCTACGCCAACGACGGAGTGCCCCTGGCCGTCGTGTCTTTAACTGTCCGTGGTTCAACTCGAATCCCTCTGCGACGAGAATCAACGCAGATGCAACCTAACGTCACCCAGCTAAAGCCTAGCAACAACCTAGAAGTGACCTATAGAAACAACCTCGCCCAGTTTCGCTGTTTCAAGCCCCGCGTGGCCTAGTACGAGCTTCGCCTGATTTTTTTCCCCTATCATTATATACGTGACGTGAAAGCCCAGAAAAAAAGCACACAAACTATGTAAACCTAATCAACGCTTTATGGCATGCTGTTTGAGGAATGCAAAGCTGTCTGTTAGTTATACTGTACACCATAGAGCAAACAGAATAAGCATCACAAAAAATATTAAACAGCGTGGTATACGTGAACGATAGCTATGTCCGAAGTGTCTCTTTCATCACAAGCCCTCAGCTGTTGCACTAGCAGTACACTATACCGTTTCTGTGGGCTAGCAAATTTGAGTATTATGTATTGATATACCTTTACCGGTGCTTGTATATCTGTACGTTCTATCTATAATTAAAAAAAAAAACTTTGTTCTACCTGTGTAACGACTTCTATATATACACACAAAATTATAATCATGTACAATTCTGCGTGATCATGCATGATTACTTATGACTGTTGAAAATCTCGTACTGACATATGTTGACCCGCAAATGTTCTTCTGGGCCACATTGGGCTGCTTTTTTTCTTTGCGGCGTTTAGCCAAAGAGCCCGTCCGGAATATTTTCAGCCCTAAGCGTGCTGAATTTTGCTGAATTAAATTGCATCGCAACTGAGGGCGTTTCAGTGTTTCAGACTAACCGTACAAGGGCACCACGACGGATAGGAGTCACTGTACGGGTCAGGTGCGACAGCACTTCCGCCCCAGCTAGGCCGGGGCAATGCACAGTGAGCAGTAAAGGAAAGGCGATAAAAACAAGTGAACGATACAAAAGGACAACGAGATTGCGGCCGAAACGAAACGGAAGAAGAAGAAAAAAAAACACAGCACAGATAATAATGCCTGCACGTCGATAGCTGCAGCATGTTGCGGTCAGTTAGACGTCAACGCTAGCAGCCCGGAGAGCTATACGGCGTCTCGTCGTGATATATTGTCGCGAGGCACTGAGCAGAGGCTGATTTACGGCGAGCTCTCAAGCCGTCCTTACACGCCTTGAGCTGTTCGTTTGGTTTTGTAGTAAGCGTAGCAGGAGCGTAACGCTTTATTCGTTCGTAAAAAAATAGAAGAAAAAACGTTCTTCACTTCCGGCGAGTGGACTTCAAAGTCCAGGAGTCCAGAGGCCATCAAAGCCCCCCACATCCACACGAGCGGCCATACTGATTTCGTGAGATGGAACCAGACAAAGCTGCTTCCCGTGGTCCAGGACATAGAGTTTCCTAATATACTCTAGAGGGAACTCTGGCGCTAGTGTCTAGGTAAACTGCAACGCACGGCGCTTCAGCGAGCATGGGAATGATGGGTAGTACACACATTTGTCTAACATTCGTACTTCTGGCCTGCTTTTGGCTTTGTGTGTGTTCGTGTGGCTTGGAGCTGTTTTCTTCCGAAAGAAATATTAGCAGATGTTCAGCGGTTGCGCTTCACCACCTTATTCTTTGAGACCTAGCTTTGCAAATCGGGTCACGAAGTTCAAAAGGGCTGAATCTTTCTTTCAAAACAAAACTGAAACACAGCAATAAACGAAGCCGCAAGTACGAAGACTAGGCAAATGTGTGTCCTACCCATTATTCCCATGGTCGCTGAACGATCGCAGCGCCGGAGCGCCCCGTAGTTAATTTGAAGAAACTCTATGGTCCAGGGTACCATTACACAGGATTTGGAAGCTGGATGTACTGCGGATCATTGTCCCCGGCAGGATCTCTTCTTGGTGGCGGCAAACCCTTGTTTAATAGTTGCTAGGTTATGGAGCCGTGTTGGTGCAGCTTAGGCAAGTACTAGTGTTCTGTAAGGGGGGCAAGTGCCCCTTTTCAACATACCCCCTCCATGCCGACAGCCATGCTAGGGATAGAGTGTACTAGAAGTACACTGTACTATGGACGTATTGTGGCGTGCGTGCACGCTGCAGCATGGGCGGGCCACTCCCAACTCTTTACACTCCGCCGTTGTACACGAAACTCCTCATACGCGCCACATAGCACCCTACTCTCTCTACTTGTAGCATTCGCGTGTATTATAAGTAGTATTCAACGACGACCTTCGGGAATATTCACCCAGAACTTAACCAGCTAAGAAAATGAAACGAAGAAAATAAATAGGACATTCATCGAGTAAACATCCACAGTCACATAATGTGTTCTTAGGAAAATAAAAAAAAACTAATTAATGTGAACAACATTTTATTCATTCATAAATTCAGGTCTATTAATCTTCCAGTGTCCGAGCACATCTCAAAATTATGGAAAACAAAGAGTGCTCATTTCCGCGTACAATTCTAGACATCCCTGTAAAAAAAAATTATCTCATTTTACGGGATATATTGCCGTAAATCGCTGACGGAGCCGCTTTTGTAAACAAGACACATGAGCTCCGTTTCACTAAAAATCGCGTAGCTTCTTTATCTGTCACGCCACACACAGCACACTTCCGTAATTACGTTCAGGTCATATCTGTGCGTTCCCACCAAGTTCATGTGCTCGTGTTTATTATTTGCCACCGCGGTGAGACAGCAATTACACGGTGTTCGGCTGTTGACCCGAAAGATATTGGTTCGATCCCGCGGCCCCGGCGGTCGAATTTCTATGGAAGCGAAATGCCTTAGCTCCTTGTGTAGCGCCGCGTAAGTTCACCTTACAGAACCCCTCGTGGCCTTAATTGTTCATAGCCCTCCAATGGAAAGTTTTCCTTAGCTAGAGTAACTTTGGGACGCTAAACTCAATAAACCAACCATCAAATTTAGTTCATCTGCTGAAGACAAACTTTACATTCTCGAGGCTGTCGTCGAATTCAGCAATTTTTGCATCAAGCTTTGCATTTGAAGAGTGTTCGGCGATTTCAAGTTATTCACTACCATTAGCCGTCACCTTCACCTGCGTAATTAACCCCTTCTTATCTATCTATCTATCTATCTATCTATCTATCTATCTATCTATCTATCTATCTATCTATCTATCTATCTATCTATCTATCTATCTATCTATCTATCTATCTATCTATCTATCTATCTATCTATCTATCTATCTATCTTTACATTCGCAGCCCTTCTGAGTTGCACGTTCATTCCTAGATTCAGGACACCGTCGTCGAAGCTTTTCTGCCGCGATAAATGCCTGATAACTTCTATTGGAGACTTTATGGTCACGAGGGGGGCAAAGTCGCCATTACTTGGTGCCGCAGCAGCGTGCAAAAGCCAAGCCGAAGCCAAGTCAAGCCGAGCGAGCCAGAAAGGGCCCTTGGGCGAAAAAAAAAATGAAACGAAGTCATCACCCCGTTGTCAGGCGTGAAAGACGAAGTGCCGAGAGTTACTGCACTATCGCTCTTTTGTAAAGGCCTTGCTTGGTCTTTTGCCGCTGCTTATTTTGCGCGCATGGTTGGGTCCCCTCGCGTTCCGTCGCGGCCATTGTTGTTTCGCGCCGCGGCGGGTCGTTGCCGACCGACCGAGCGCACTGGCGGGTCTTTTGTAGGTGATTCGCGTACGCTTCCGAGTATTATACGCACTGCGCGATGTTACGAGAGCGCACGCATGCGTGAACGACGACGTCTTCGGCTTCGCTACATCGAGCGAGCCCGCTCAAACGATGGAGGAGAAGGAGGGCGCGCCACGACGGCCTACGTTCGTACCGTAGTCCATTGCGACCTTAGAGACCCTTCCCTCAGTTCTAAGGCGCCCGCACGTAAAGTTCACAGCAGCTGGTTTCATTGTTTCTGCTCACTTGCCAAGGCGTCTATGTGGGGCTGTACTGGAGACATCTTCCTGCATTTCGTGGCACTGACGGCGTCAATCTGACGCATTGGCTAGAAACTTAAGAAGCGAATCGAATCGCGAAGATTAGAATGTTTCGAAATTGTACCGGGGATTGTAAGGGACGCCATAGCTAAGAAGCGAGTTGTTTTAACATCGTGGTAAATCAGCGCAAAAAGACAAGTACACGATATGAGTGAATGCAAAGGGCAGGCGTTGATGTTTGCATTTCCATCCCATATATCTGTCTTCACGATTGCGAATTTAGCCTGCTCGAAAGAAGTGACAATTATCGGTAACGTGATGATGCGCGCGCTGTCAAACTACACGTACTTAAAGGGGGGGGGGGGATGTCAGCGCCTTTCCTGAATATATCTTCGTCTTTTCCTGAATATATCTTCGTCTCGTATATTCGTCTTTCTGCGCTGCTTTAACACAAAATCTTCTTAGATTGTGAGGGAAAAAAAGTCCTATTATACGCTCTTCTGAGAGTTGCGTGACCCACAATGAAGTCACACAACTCTGAGATCAGAGTGTAATGACTCACAAAGACTTTTGACGGGCCTCTTTAAACCAAGTCAGGCCTACCCGAAAGGAGTAAAGGACACATTTTTTTTTTGTTCAAAGTTTAGCCAGCATCTACCTTCTCATTTGTGCTTGTAATTTCACCTCCTAAAGCAATACATACACTGAGCGATAGAGAGAGAGAGAGAGAAACAGACGGTGCATGTGCCGGAGTTATACCAAAGGTTTGAGGGGAAGCGGAAGGCATCTGCAACTTTCAACTCCCAAACCTCTTTAAAAAGCAAGAGCAGGGTACGTTCTAGTACTACCCATGGACGAATTAATAGACAGCTAAATGGACAGCGACCATTGTAAGTCCCATTCTAAACATCACGTAGCCGTAAAAATAGACACCTTTGTTAGAAAATTTAGAAAACGATGCAGGCAGCCTTGCTGTCTAAAGAAGGTGGCGACCGAGCAAATCGGCCGAATAGATCGGATCACGCCGGTATGATCATGTGCACACAAGCAGACGCTTTTTCACACACTCAGTGTATAGGATTGATTGATATGTGGGGTTTAACGTCCCAAAGCCACCATATGATTATGAGAGACGCCGTAGTGGAGGGCTCCGGAAATTTTGACCACCTGGGGTTCTTTAACGTGCACCCTAAGTGTATAGGAAGCACTCAATTTTTCACAGCTTTACACATTAGAGAAATTCAATAAACAACAAAGATTTCTTTTTGGCCCCTCCGCGACGAGAGGTGGCGTAATACATTTAAATTTGCGCGTAAGTTTGAGGCTTGCCCTAACAATACATACTGTACAGTTAGACCAAATAACGTCACTAGGTGCTTCAAAGTTTAATGTTTCTCAAACCTTGTGGTCTGTAAAATTTTGACGCCGTCTGTATACTTAAAAAGAAACAGCTACAATTCACAAAAAGAAAAGTAAGAGGGTTTCTTACACATTCCCTCAAGACGACTCGAAGGCGGAAGTCGTCTCTTTTTTATCTTCTCAGTCGATGTATTCATTCTGCCCCGCCACCCCTTACAAAGCCTTCCGCACCTGAAGTGGTTTTGCGAAGTTCCCGAGATCAGTGGCACATCACCTGATTTTACGTCGCCTCCGTGATGGGATTCCCTTTCACCAAGCTACGCTGACATGAGACGACGTCATCCTGTGGTGTGGCGTCACTATGACGTCACGAACTTCGGTGATCTGCAACGTCATATGTTGCCGTCATCACGTGATGATGACTTCTCACGTCACTCGTCCCAGACGCAGACGACCAAATTTTGTATTTGATGAGGAAGCATCTAAGACCTTCGCCTCAAAAATAAGCTTCCAGTTTCTCCACTGATGGTTTTGATTTGTTTCAGTGTATGTACAGAGCCCGAGAAGTTAAAGAAGAGACGCTAATCTCGACGCAGGCTGCGTGAAAATCCTCAAGTGCCCACTAGAGACATCCGAAGGCACATGAAGAAGAAAGCGTGCATCCGTCCCTGACATCCGGACGCTTCCCTTGAGGAGGATGAATCCTCGAGTGGAATCACTAATCCCAATCTTGACCCTGGCTTCACAGCAATATTCACCGCCCGCGCCTGCATGAAGGAGATTATCCTTAAGTTTCAAATGCACTTGGGATTCACGCACCATGCATGGTAATCTTATTCCGCAGCGGTAACGTTTCTTTCTGACGCGACGTTTTTTTTATAGAGACGCTCAATTGAAAAAATAAATCTGTTTAAAGTGATAAAGTATTAAGTTGTTGTCGTTATTTACAAGATTGGAGGTTCAATAGTAAAAGAAATAACGATAGTGAAAAATTTTCTTTCTTTAAAAACTTCGCGCTGAAATCTTTACACGAATGTGAGTTTGACGTCATGACCGATAAAACCAATAAAGAATAAAAAAAAACGCACCGAGTACATTGGTAGTTTTGTTTTCTATATATTGTACCGAAGCATAGTGGCAGAAGGTTGGACGTGTTGCGAACTCGCCGTGCGTAAAGAAATTTCAACCAGTGGAGTCGTCACTTTGTTCAGTTTGCGGCATAACACTTCACTGATTATACAAATAGCGGCACCTGTGTCGACAAGAGCAGTTGTGGCGAAACCGTCCACAAACACGGCAATCTCGTTAGGGGGCGATAGATGAGGCCTTGGAAATTTCGTCGGTGGCACCTCCACCAAATGCAACGAGCAAGGTTGCGTAAAAACACAGGTTATTATTCCAGAAACGTTAGCCGCAACAAGCTGGTACAGGCAGGAACCCGGCAAGCACGAGCCACACACGGACGTCAACGTCTTCTTTCACGCTGGCACAGAGCTGGCGCCACTATGCTTCGGTACAATATATATATATACTATAGCCTATTTGGCTCAGGAAACTTTCCTGAAACTTGTTACCTTAGTTCTCAGGCTGAACTGAAGTGCATTATGTTTCACCTTTCCAGCTTAACAACAGGGGCTTTAGTAGGCGCCGTGAAAATTGATGACGTCACAGTGATTCGGTGCTAGAGCTTTCCCTTAGCAATATTTTTCAGCACTCCTCGCTGGCCAAGAGTTTTGTCGCAGCACGTGCGTCTGGTATCGTGCAAGGGCGGTGAGCTATAATATGCTAAAATAATTCTCCTCCGCAGAGTAACCTAAATAAAAGCCATCGGATTTTGCTGTCCCCTTGGCGCAAGTGGGAAGGTATAATTTCAAGCCGCGAGTTATCTTCCTTAATTCGGAGACAGAAATTCTTTCAGTTTCCGTATACTTGTATGTTGTATCTGTACACGTGAATACAGATGAAATCACTTGAAAACTTAAAAAGGCGAAAGCCTCATACTGTGTCCTCTTGATGCTGCCAGAACTTGCTACCGCTGCGAATGCTTTGAATTTGTCGCTTGAAGCCGTGCGTATACACAGCGACGAGGACAACGCTCATCCAGGCGCGAGGGCACGGGCGCGCCGTTAAACAGAACAGTGGGTCTTTGTCATTCGATGTAGCGGCATCCCTCTTGTTCCACCTTTTGCCACTGTGGCGGAAGGTTGAAGAAGGATGATACTACATCGAATAATAATAATAATAATGATAATAATAATAATAATAATAATAATAATAATAATAATAATAATCTGAGGCTTTGCGTCCCAAAACCACGATATGATTATGAGAGACGCCGTAGCGGAGGTCTCTTGGAATTTCGACCACCCGGTGCTCTTTAACGTGCGCTGGCATCGTATACAGTACTCTCTTCCACATCGCCTTCATCGATATGCTTCCGCCGCGGCCAGGAAGTGTCTAAGGAACCACTCAACTCTTGTCCAGTCCACCATCATGGAAGTGAGCCCCAGTAGGGATTCGCCTACTGGAGCTCACTTCCATGCGTAAGTGATCCTGTGAGCTTTCTTCATCCAGGTTCTTGCTTACATAGAAACAGAAGGGCTTCGCAAAATGTCCCGAGGTTAACCAAAAGTATCCTGTCTGCCACACTTCACCGGGCAAAGGGTCAGGGGATATAAAAACGTAAGAATTAAGTGAGAGAGAAAAGACTGTTTTATTGCGATAGTCATTATATGGACACTCTCGACTGATTTTTGTCGTCGCCGTCATGTTATATATATATATATATATATATATATATATATATATATATATATACAAGGAAGAATAAGAAATTTTAGCTTTCATTAGCGCGGCACTTATGAAAAGGAAAAAAAAAAGAAGAAGACCACACAGACGTACGTTAAAAAGGAAGGAAGTAAGAGCATGGAAACTGTGGCACACACATCCTCTGGGGGATCGGCCAAGGTTAGCGCTTACCTTTCTTGACGTCTGTGTCGTTTTTTTTCTTTTTCTTGTTTTCATATGTGCCGCGCTAATGCAGACTAAGATCGTGGATAACCAACTCACCCAAGCCACAACACTTTCTAAAATAAAAAAGTTCCAAGGCTCCCAGCGGAGATACGAACCAGCGACACCTCGCTCCTCAGCGCGCTGCATTAACGAACTGGTTACGCCGCTCAGACTGCCCATCTCACTAACGGCCAGATATATTTGCACCATTTGTCACTGGCTTACTGTCCATAGGCTTAAACGAAGCAATCTTGAACAAAGCGTGTACTTTGGACAAGCTATACATGCTTTCCTTAAACAATGACGTTTCCGATGGCTTGATCAATGACGGGGTAGGTTCACTGAAGCAGATCCAGTTGGATGAAAGGGGGCATTCTAAAATGTCCCCGGTTCCACTTTAACCCTGATGCAACAGGACAAATAACTCGCATCAAGTCCAGGTATATTCGAGAAGTTACTTGTCCTGTCGTGACCGTGCCTTCGGTTCCCATCGAAATGCGCACCGCCAGTATCACTTTAGACGGGACAACTCAACTCACAGCCACAGACGAGTTGTGGTGACGGTTGCGCCGTTAAAACATCGCACGGCTTCGTCTTTGCCACAGCGTATGTCTTACTAGGACTCTTGCGGACTAATATCGTGAATTTCTTGCAGCACAACTTCCGTGCGGTGTACCTACAGGATTCGCCGGTGATAGTCACTGGAGTTTTCAACGTTAATGCACTTCTATGTACTTCGCCCACTCCACTTCGCCCCCTGTCGGACGTCAAGCAGCCTATTATTCCCAAGAACACATGTTTAGTTACAGTAGTAGCTGCATTACCGTCAACTCGAGCATAATCGACCATGTTAGCTACAGTTCGCCTGGTTGCCAAATCTTCTTGCCTTTGTTCGTATAACAGCCCAATGTGTTGCTATCACACCCACTGCTTCGGCCTTGTGCCTAAATAACTTCATATAAATGCTGTTTTCACTACTCCTTGGGCGTTGCTGTTGGTGGCATAAATAGGTAACAGTGTAAGGAGGAGAACGAGATTGAATGGAACGATGCACACATGTTTTCTCATCCCTGCGTATATTACATACTTTGTCGTGCGTGCTATTATCCTGCGCTAAACGTCTATACTCCAGTTTACCGCCTGCGTGTAAGTGAACATGCTAGTTTCGAACGCATGAGTGTGACTTAAAGCACAGTTCGTTATCTTTAGTTTTACTCCTATCTCAAGTTAAATAGTCATTGTCGATGTTAGAAAACTAGATTTTCTTTCTCTGTTAGGATAAAAATTCAGATCACAAGTGTTCGAACAATCAAATGAACAGTGTTTATCGCTTTAGCCGTGGAGCTTTTGGCAGGGGAATTCGGTTTTCGTCGGAGCAGCCCTACCGAAGTAATCTTGCCGAAATATCGGAAATACCCTTTTCTCGTCGCTTATCGTTCACCGTAATTTCTAAATAAAAAATAAAAAATTAACGTTAGGGAGGCAGCCTGCCTATAAGGGTAAAATAAGAGCTCCACCCTCACACAGAATTGATATCAGGCTGATATCATAATTATTGTTGGGATTTTACTGTTTAAAACAACATCTTTATGACAGACAACGGGCTGTGGCGAATTCGAGCACCCGGGGTTCTATGACGCGCACTCCAATCTAAGCACACGGACATCGAGCACTTCGCCCTGATACAAGTGCGGCGGCCGAGGCCGGTATTCGATCCTACGACCTTGGGGCCAGCACTAGAGCACTATAAGGTACTGTAGCGATCGCGTAAACGCAAGGCAGCTGTTCACGCCCAACGCACACAATTCGAAGGAAACAGGGGACCCGTATAAGTTACGGAGGGATTGAATATACGTCTTTATATACAAGCACACAAGTGTACACGTTCAAACCGCAGTTTTGCGGACTTCCGCATACAAACACATAGCGCCGTAAATGCACCGGCCACACAGCACGTTCCGCACTCAAAAGCACTCACGCCATCTTCGCGAGGGTTTCAGTTCGTCAACACGCCGCGCGCAGCGACCATCCTCGAAGTGTCCACCGCACATCTTTACAAACACCGCGCACACACACATGTACGGAAGGGAAATTCAACACTCTCTCACGGCTCCTAGTAATCTCTCTTTTAATTAAAAGGCGCCGCTTGCGATGAGCACACAGAAAAACACACACGCGCCACAATGCGCCATTTCAACAAAAGAAAAGAAAAAAAAAGAACTATTGTGCGTCATCTCACCTTCCAAGAGTTCATTTTCTGCCGTTAAATATAAATTATATCTTCTATGTACAAGTCTATCACGTTCTTTACAGTCACACACACTGAGAAACACGCAATAATAAAAAAAAGCACAGGCCGGCCGGCTGACAGCAAGTTGGTGGTGCAACGAAAAATGTTTTTTTTTTTTTCGTTGTACGCGCACATTGGCCGTCACAAATTCGATCCAACCGAACTCGCACACTATGTTGTTTCTCCGACGCGCCGGCAGAGGGCGGCACAGTTCGCACGAGTTTATGACGTCTTCGGAATCGGTTGTGACGTTCTCGGGAACGGTGCAGAAATCGACGGAATCACGCACCAGCACGAAGAAACGACGTTCGCCGAGTCCAGTTCACAGACGTTGAACGCAGACGAAAACAGGCGTCTCAAAAAAAAAAAAAAAAGGTGTACCTTATTAAATATGTTTATCAGATGCCAAGAAGACCACGTGGCCCGCGCCAAGATGTCGAAAAAAAAAGAGAGAGGGTGACGAAATGCACATGCGCGCCCTCTGTGCAATACGTCACGCAGTCGTGCTTCTCTCGCTAGCAGTACGATATGTCGAGATGGTCACGGTATCGCGCTCAGTTTGAGGGCTGCGCATGCGCAATCCATCAGTCTTACGAGCGCCATTTTTCGCCCCTTTGATTCCGTATGGACGATGACAATTATCGTAAGACCACTGACGTCACCAATGAAGTCATGTTCGAAATAGAGCAGGACATGGATTCTCTGCTGGCTTTTACGGGTTCGGGGATATCTTCAACTTTTTCTGCAATAGTCGACTGTCCTACGAGCTCATGTAACGAATGACACTTCGCTATAGGCCACCGGAGAAGGCAGCTTGGATCGATTCAGAGAAAGCAAAAAGAAAAATAACAATGATTGTTAGGGCTCCTTGCAACCTTGATGGATATTTCATTAGTTGGACAAAAGCTAATTGAATTTACCGTATTTACTCGATTGTACAAAGACCGCGATTGTAACGCGAGGGTCAGATTTCATTGCGTAAAGGGGAACAAAAAAAAAAAGTTTGGTATTCCATTAGGGTCGACTTTAGGTAGCATAAATTCGGGAAATAATCTCGTCTTCCATTCAAGTGAAGTACAGTAGCATGTTGGCCGCGTTGCCCTCGCTGCTGAGGACATGATGCGACTTTTTCCCTGGATGAACTGGTTCGACATAATACTCGCGCAAGGGAACAAACGATATGAACCAGGCATTTATCTTACAGCCTGTATGTCATCGCGTACAATGTACACACGTTAAGCAAGAATAATTTCAATTGTAGACACACAAGCGACACAGAGAACAAGTGATTAAATACTGAAAAATGTTTTTTTACGCAGCCACACCATGGTGGAAGGCCACAAAATGACATCAGCGGCTGGTTCTCGACTAGGAAATGCTTTTATGCACAAATACCATCCACACTGCTAAGCTGCCACTACAGTGCCTATCGCACACAAGATGTGAGGCGAAATGGTGCTCAGGAAAAATAAAATTAAGCCCAAAGTTCTGCGAGGCTGCCCTTGGATAACGACCAACAAGTACACAAGACCCATTGTTTCATTATCAACATAACACAGGGCGAAGAAGAGTGTTTACGTGGCCTTTTTTTTTTACCTAATACGACTTGCGTACAATTTACTGCGTTACTTTTTTCCCTTTAAACTTGCTACGTGTAGAGTCACTAAAACAATTTCAGGGGATCGATGACCAGTTGAACACATAGCTGATTCAGTGGACACAAGGTGTCTGTCTACTTAGCTGTGTTCAGATTAGAAGAGTAAGAGGAACACTTACATTATTTCTTTATTTCAACAAAAAACAATTTATGACGCAACAGCCTCCCACACGTGGGGATCTAGCTATTGAAACAAGGGGAGATTCAGAAGAAGATAAATAAAACTTTTGTCCACATTTTCATGTCTCATACTTATATTAAACGACTTCGATAATGAGAAGTTGTTGAAGAATTGCAGCTTTGAAGCATCCAAGGCAGCCCTGTCGAAAAGTCGCGTGCAGCAACAACTTGCGTTCAAGCATTTTAGCCTTACGAAACCACCGCAGGATTACGAGAGGCGCTGTAGTGGATAGCTTTTGAAATTTCGACTATCTGGTGTTATTTAATATGGCGCAACAAACGGGCCTCTATCATTTGGCCTCTATCGAAATGCGACCGCCGCGGCCGGAATCGAACCCGCAACCTTTGGGTCAGCAGCCGAGAACAGCCACTGTTCCACCGAGGTGAACTACTTTGTGAAGCTTCCATCCTTCTCTGAAGTAAGAGGGACTCTGGGCCGTCTACAGCTAGCCGAAAACGCCGGCAGAGCCCATAGGCTACTGTCTGCCATTAAAACGGGGACCTGGTCCCCAAACCATTGGACCTAATAAAGTTAACCTTCTCTCTCTTCCTTATTCGGACTTATTACAGAAAGCAACATAAACTCTGCTTCGTATACGCACGCCCTGTTTTAGGATCACAACGGGGCAATTTGGCTTCTTGGAACAGACGGAAGACACCTCAGTGGACATCCTTCCTGTGCGACTGGTAACTTTGTGTGACGTCAGTACCACTTACATCCAACACGGAGCGAACATATATGGTTAAAAAAATCAATCGCGGCCACGGGTCTTCTCGGGTGGTTTTTTTTCATCACTCCCACCATCACTCTAAAGAACGTCTTTCACCGCGCGAGTTCTCCAAAGGCACGAACAAGAGCGACAGCAAGGGTTTTGCAACTTACACACTGGCAACAGCGTCTTGCAGGCATCGTTTTCATTCTTCACATACACGTGCACACAATAGACTGCTTCAGAATTGATGACAATTGGTCTTGCTGGAGCGTCCCGTAGTAGAGTACCAGGTACTCTGAATCGTTAAACACTTTTTGACACACTTTTTCTTTCTTCATTTATGAAGCCACCGACCGTGTCTGTCTTGGTCAGCGGTGGTATCATCATCATTCGCAACGTTGTGACGAAGTCTTGAATATTTTGATGATCGGTTTCGCTACCGTCATATGGGGCTGTTAATGTTTCGGGGCTTAACGTCCCTGAACCACTACGCAGTCGTGAGGGACGCCCTCGTGGAGGGTTCCGAAAATTTCGACCACCTGGTGTCTTTTAACGTGCGCTGACGTCACAGCACGCGGGCCTCCTGCATTTCGCCTTCATCGAGGCGACCGCCGGGTGTCGAACCCGCGACCTTCCCGAACCCGCGTCGGCAGTCACCGCACCAACGGTTGGGTCGGTGCATACTGCATACAACGTTCCCCCAATTTAAATAAATTCATGTGGCGATATACAAAAATTAAGAAACATTCGTTTAACAGCCCAAGGTGACGGAGCCCAGATGTTTTACTACAAGATCGTCTATACAGCTGAGAAACTCGCAGAGTCTGTTCTGGCACAATCGTTATAAGGGACGCAATTTTTTTTTTTCGAGTAAGCAGCAAACAATGACACTCGCGTAATTTAAAAAAGAAGGCATGGTAAAAATAAAACGAAAGCTATGGTAGGCTTTAGTCACGCGATGTGGCAGGAAACAAATTCCGGCGAACGAGATTAAAATACATATGGGCGTAAACGCACAGCTTCGGTAATTCAAGCTAAGACGGAATAGCGAAGGTTCGTGCATCAAGGCACCTGAGTTATAAACAAGGCGATTGATGCTCTTTTTACGCTTCTGCATTTTTTTAGCATAAACATTTTATCACAAGCACCGGAATCGGTTACATTTTGTTTGTTCTTTTCTGGCTTTCTTTTTGTCTTATAAATGTAGTTTTTATTTCCTTTTCATTCCGTATTTGTTTGCCCTTAAAATAATGTTAACTATAGATAGAAGTACTTTTTCTATGTTTTCTATGCATTTTACTGATTTTTTTGTTTTTTTGTCTAGTGCTTAAAACGTGGCTGTAAAAAACCAAATAAATTCATTCTGGTCAACTTTTAGCCTTCCATAACTAATCTCTCTCTTTTATTTTTATGGGTAGCGTCTTGTCAAGCAAGCGGAAGATATCTAACCAGCTAAAAAAATAAATGCGGTCAAAATGTATGCCGTCATAGCGAGATGATACGAGAACTTCAAGGGCACCTCGTCATCCCTTCACCGCTTTTGCAACTTTTTCTAGTTCAGAAACCCTACTTGTTGGTAAAAATCATTTGTTGTTTCACTGTAGTGGGGGAATTATCAGTTTATGTACAGGTAAATTATTATTTTTTTTTTGTCTTTCATCTGTATAGTGGCCCCCATAATGTCAACGTGCGAAGTCGTGTCGTGCACCTAGCTACATATTACTAGGCGTGGTTGGGAGGCCGTGTGCCTCATAAACATTCTCTCGCGCGAGACCCGATCACTCAACGACTCGACCTAAACAGTAGTTTCCATGGTTACCATCGGCACAGCGAAACTTCGCCGCTAGCGTGCACGTAACAATGCAAAAGCAGAAAAGGCGTCAAACCACGAACGACGTCTGCGCAGCGCACAGACGGACCAAACGAAAATTTGGGACTAGGTTTCTGTCCAGTTTCGAGATAAAACCCAAGAGATCAGCAAATGTGGTAGAGACATCGCTTCTTTTGAGCACAAAGTTTGAATTGGGAAACGCTGCGCGGTCAAAAACCTAGAAAAAAACAAATGATGAACAAGTTCCTCCGAAGGTTGCGTCAAGGAAAGCTATACTGGGCACGAGAAAATTAACAGATTTCTGAAATGCGAAAGACTCCCTAGTAACAAGGAAAATTCGCCACGGTACGGGGGATCGAACGCGGGACCAACGCCTTTCCAGGACGATCACTCTACCAACTGAGCTAGCCAGAACACTGGCCATCTGCAGAGCAAGGGTGAATTGATCAACTCGAAGCGCCTGGACACAGAACATTTCAAACTGGTTCTGCGGATTTTGCTTGTCTGTTATTCCTTCCATAACCCTTCTGCCCCCTTTGCCGAACTCTGCACAGCTCACTTGCGAGAACACGTCACCTCCGCGAACAGCGACGCGCGTTGCCGGAGCCGATCACGGGGGCCATACAAAAAGCTATAGCAACGTTGTCGCCATAACCCCGTATTCTCAAACAATCCTCGACTCAAAGCTTTCCTTCACCGTGTAGAGTACAGATCAGCCCGTTGACCGAAAATGACGCTACAGTTTTTAAGAATTATCGATCCTTATGAGTCTATAAATGAATTATGATAATTTTACTTAAAGGGCGATGCTGTCATATACTTTATCAGATGCGTGTATTGATTGGCATCGAACACTGAAAGGGAGGAAACGCAAGTGAGGCAATGCAGAGGCACGCGGGTTAGGTTTCGCTTGAAGATGAGAGAAGCGTATTAGTTTTCAATTAAGGCGTACGAACACACACGAACAGAAAAGGGGCACACATGCACCATAAAAAGTCTGGTCACAGAATGGAGAAGGGCAAATAAGCTTGCAGCCAAGCACGGGGTAATTAAGTGTCAACATAAAACGAGGTGCCATCAAAGTAATGTTAAAGAAACAGGTGATAAATCACATAGAAAGATTGGAAGCAAGGACGACGATGAAAATATTGTCAAAGGCGTTAAACAAGAATTCAAAAGCGAAAATCAGTACAATAACACAAGGGGCAACGCTTTGACGTTTAGAGTCCAAGCTGGATGCCATAGGACGGTACACCGGAATAAGCATTTGCATTACAAGAAGGCATTTAAACTCAGCCATGAAGTTATATTGCAGGGAGCAATTAAATAACCTTTTAAATGTCATAGCAGCAAAACGCAATTGGGAAGCGTACGCAATAGTGTTCACAACGCTTAATGTTCAAGCACAAACGTATCCCGTGGATTGGAATACGTAACATGTCAGTACACTTCCTTGATTAAACATGAATTCATTGTTCCCTGTTATATTGATCGCGACTGTATCTAGTAATAGCATGCAGGATGATTCACCCACCAAGACCCATGGAAGACGTGCATTTTTTTTTATGCTCCGTGGTTCAAAGTAGGTGGATATAATATTAATTCTCTGAATAGCTGATGTTGCAATTAATTGCAACATCAGCTATTCAAATAAGCAAAAGGCGCTTACAATACCTGCGGAAAAAAAAGCAGGGATGTTACCGACATAGCAGGAGCGGTTACAAGTGATGATAACAGCACAATATAAGAAGAACAAATATACAGCCAGTGTGTTAGGCAGTAAAAGATGGCGCTAATACACGATCGAGACGAACAGGCTAGTTTGACTACGCTGGTCACTACCGTGTTTCACAGATAATGCTAATAAAAATAAACGCTAAATATTCGATATCGTCAATATGACAAAGTAAAAGCGAGGTGTAGAGTATAGAGGAACGTTCTTGAATACCGGGGTTAGGAGACGACGCGAATTGATCAGCTTGATAAAACAGCAACATAAATATATAGCACGTATTTTAATTCTCTAAAGTGCCACGAACTGCATTCTGAAAAAGCCACGTGCTTTGTATGCTCACTTATATCATGCAGCGAACAAACATCAATCACTTCAGGGTGGATACGCGAGTCTTGAACATAAATAAAGAGGCTAAAATCATTTTTCACAGCAATGCACAATTAATACAGAATATGCACTCTTCAGCCATCAAAAATCAGTATCATAGTGCCGACAGACCCTGCAAGTATCAACAGCGACTTATTCTAGCCAGACACGTTTGATCGCTTTGCAGGCGAAGCTAAGGATATATTCGATCCGTATTTCAGATACTGGGTTGCCAGAGCACACTGTATTCGTAGAATATAGATTTTCTTAGCCCAAACTATTACGGCGTTCTACCAACAGATTTACTCCTCCGTTGAAGTTTGCCTCGAACAAGCAGCAGTAGGAGGACAGAGAGTGAGATAGGAATGGGAACTTTATGATTTCATCGTGACAAAAGAAACGGCCGACCTCCTGCTGCACCAAGTACCCAAACCCGACAACTTATTCCCAGTATCCCGTGAGTTGCTTCGAGAGCGAAACGAGGAAACCCTCCTGGAGACGGTGACTCGTCTGCAAGGAGCCGTCAAGTTAGCATCTTGTACGGACGGCGGCTGTACCGCATTTCCCGTTCGCAACAGTCGCATCCGTAGGTCATCGGAAGTGCGTTAAATTATTTTCTTTCATGGCGATAACCTCGAGGGTCGAGTTACTTCCAGAAGCGTTGTGCACAGTTCCATAACGGAACACACTGTCTTCAGATCCGCATCCATCCACCATAAGCTCGTGAACAAGCTGGCGGTGATGACAGAGGAAGCAACGAGGCCACAGATCTGTGGTTCACGAACGAAGGAGGCTCCTCTTCGGAGTCGTCATCCGGGAACCTCTCGTCGAGTCGACACGACGCTCGTTCATCGGTGGTCAGGACGGTTCTTCCAAATCCCCGCACGGCCAGGCGGGTCTTGAACAACATGCGCCACGTCGCCGCTGTCCAACGGTTGCCGAGTCTGCCGGGACCCGTGCCAGCTCCGAGAAGCGACGTGCGCCCTCTCGCGGCGGTTACGCGTCGTGCGGGATGCCTCTTCTTCAGAAGTCCCGCAGCTCCTCGTCTCAGAGGGTGGGCGTGGCCGACTGGTACATGGAGTAGAGCGACGGGTGGTAGTAGCCCGCCGATGAGTCGTTGGGCAGAGCCGTGTGGCCCGCCAGCGGAGGCGACAGGTTGTAGCCGCCGTACTGGGACATCTCGTACAGCTTCAGGTCCGCCTTGCTCTCGTTCGCAGCGATGATGCTGTTGATCGAGAACGGGTGGCTCGACGGGTTGTAGTGAGGGTCCACCTGCGCCACGGCAGAGACACGATCTGGTCATTCACTCCTTTCATTTCAAAGAGGGCGTACACAACTCTAACTTCCGAACAAGTGACTTAACAGAGCACGCTCTTGATTACCTCCCGCTTGCTAGACGAATTCGCGCCCCAATCTGTGCATTACAAACCGAATCTACCCGGACTGCAACGGATCATTCAAATGTGCGAAGTGTGGTGTAGATGCAAACTTGGGACACATGCTGTGGGGATACGCGATGCAGGCCTCCCATCTGGCAGGACAGGTGCGCCGACGTTCTTAGGAGCAATGGATAACGGATAGGCGAACTAGTTCATGCTAACGGAATGGGAGTGCAAACGCGGACGCAAGGGAGAAGTCAAGAAGACATCACATGCTCAGTCACTTGTGGTGTCTTGACTTTACTCCTGTGTCCACGTTGCGTGTCCACTTATTAAGTAGGAGCAGTGAACTACAAAACCAACTCTGAGCTCTTCGATGCCCCACAAAGCGACGGAGAGGCCCCCCGGCGTCCGACTTGGGAGGAGCGCTCTAAAGACGTTGACGAACAGTCGGGTGCCTTTCGGAAATAAAGGTATATATACCACCACTGCCAATTTGCACTAAATTCCCAGTATCGGCCATTACGTACAGGAGGATAACAAGCAGTGAGTTTGTTATAACAGAAAAAAAAGACGAAAAATGGGCCTCATAATATGTAAATAAAGCACACCGTAATTTAACAATTAAACAGAAACAGTGCCAATAACGGTAGCATAACGCAATAATTATACAACGCAATAGCACATGATCGACCCGCTGGACAATTCTAGCAAATAAGACATCATTGATTTTGAAAGTTGCAGAGAATCAGACATACCAGACAAAGAATAAATGAAACATGGATTCTCAGTAGATAAGCTAATATGTCACGAATGATCGCCTAGATACGTTAGTAGAGCCATCTTAAAATAAGCTAATTTCTTAATATTCACTATGAATTCGAAATAATTCAATCATACATTCCTTTGGTTTAAGACGGAGAACGAGACGTAGGGGAGAAAAAATAAACATGTTAAGCATGAGCAAGGTCGTGTTCACTGTACTTCCAGGAGAGGAAAACGGATATTCTTTCTGCAGGCAAACAACGGCGGCGCTGTGACCTGTAGCCCACATAGCGTGAGCGGTACTCAGCCATGGAATGAATTATGAGGATAAAGAAGTAAAACGAAAAGGAGCGAGACGAAAGGGTACTAGACGAACTTTGGGTACCCCTTCCTACAAATAAGTAACCACATCGAAGTAATTATAGGACAGAAAAAAATCCTCTGGTTATATTATGCTTTTCATTATTTCATTCAAATCATCCTCATGCACAAAGAGGTTTACGTACGTAATTGATTGATTGATTGATTGATTGATTGATTGATTGATTGATATGTGGGGTTTAACGTCTGAAAACTACCATATGATCATGAGAGACGCCATGGTGGACGACTCCGGCAATTTCGACCACCTGGGGTTCTTTGACGTGCATCCAAATCTCAGCATAAGGGCCTAGAACATTTCCGCCTCCATCGGAAATGCAGCCGCCGCAGCCGGGAATCGATCCCGCGACCTGCGGGTCAGCAGCCGAGTATTTTAGCACTAGACCACCACGGCGGGCCGGTCGACGGTGCTTGATAACAACGGAGATGTCAGAGTTAAGGCTCTGGTGCTGTTTAAACAATAACAGCTTCGTAATACACTGTCCATAAAGTTACTGGCCTTTCATATCGTTCTAGCCCTCATTTTCTTTAACACGAGACAGTCACTATTGACGTCCATCGTATCTGCTGACGAATGAGACTAACAGCGACTGATTCGTGTTTAAATGAAGAAGGAAACCGCATCAACCCAATGTCCGGTTTGAGAGTGAACTACGACCTCGACACTATCGAAGCTCCCACAGCTCCAGCGTATGGTTAGAACTGCATCTTAACACCCAACATGTCGTGCCAAAGTACAAAGGACAAAGTAAAAAAACAAACTGGAGCATCAGCATGACTAGCATCCGATCGGAACGTGAGTATACACGAAGCCTCGCACATCATCTCTCTCTTCTTCACAAAAACGATAGATTCATTTTAAAGGCTGCACTAAATAATGCGATTCGGCCACTTCGGGTGGCCAGGAGACGCTGAAGGTTTCCTTGACACGTCAACCACAGCGAGGAGCATAACTTGCACGCGACCAAAATGCAATTTGCAATAGCCCAGAGCATGTTTGCGACTGTTCAAGTGGATGCGTTGTGCGAATATTTCGACATATATCGTGTGAATATTCATATCACGTGCGCGCTACATTAAGTAGTGATGACAAGGATGACCCCATAGAAAAGGCTGGAGATCGCTATCTTGTATACTTTTCCAGCGAAACATGTCGCAGGTTATATTTCCGTACGCTGCAGCTGTATTTTAATAGCGGCAGAAAAGCCCGTGTACTTGAATTTAGGAACACGTTATAACGCTGTTCGGTACAATCAGAAACATCTGTTACAAACAACCGGATGCCTCGAAATATCCACTTTAACGCAAAAAATGTAACGCAAAAATGTTTTTTTTTATATACACCTAGCATTTTTTGTCATTGTCCAGTCAGAGACATGGATAATCAGCGCATAAATTCCAACTAAGTTTCGCAGCACCAATGGTAGAAGATATTTGGGTATACTTACTATTAAAGTTACTGTAAGCCTTCCCCTTTGTTCAGTTACATACTCAATGACCTCAGGAAGTCTTTTCGCAAGCAACATTTACAGAGAGGCCTCTATAAAAAGTTATCGAAGCCATTGTCACTATTTTCCGTATAAGCCAAATCCAGACTGCCTAAGTGTTAAGGACTATACTTCCACCCGACTGCTGAATAAATTAATTTCTTTAAATATGCATACTGCGCTAAGTAAAGTGAGTTAATTACTTTTGCAAACACCGTACGAGCAACGTCTACATTTTAACTTGATTAAACCAAAATTTTCATTAACAAATCAGCTTTTAATTATTGTACCTTTCATTGAAAAGCATCGCTGTTTTGGAAAAGAGGAGGTAAATATAGTTAATGTTGTTAATTTTATGAAATTGTGTTCTCGCTTTTCTAGGTAAGGTCGATTTGTAAGAGCGCTAATTTGCAGCCCGGAATAATCAAATAGGACGCCCCCATGCGAAAACGTTGTCTTCAGTGACATTACGTGTCCCAAGAACTTTAACAGCGAATTTCTTCAAGCTTGGCGTATACTATCTTCGCCATGACCAAAAACCATGAACTGGTATGTGCCACAGAAATGTATCGATTGATTGATATGTGGGGTTTAACGTCCCAAAACCACCGTATGATTATGAGAGACGCCGTACTGGACGACTCCGGCAATTTCGACCACCTGGGGTTTTTTTTTTACTGTGCGTCTAAATCTGAGCACACGGGCCTACAACATTTCCGCCTCCGCCGGAAATGCAGCTGCCGCAGCCGGGATTCGATCCCGCGACGTGCAAATCAGCAGCCGAACATACTTTACCGCTAGACCACCGCGGCGGGGCACATGAATGGAGCAAATGCCACTGGTCACCACTGGCCCACTAAAAATGAAGAAGGCAACGGACAGGCGTAGAACACCAATTATGATTTCGAGACGCACGATTAACTTGCGATTGAGAAAAGCTTTAATAAACTGCCGGGACATATCTATGTCAGGAACACCGTGGCTAGACGTTTCAGTTTAACTCAAGTAGTACATCTGTACGGAGTGCTTCAGCGGTACGTACAACGATAACTAGTGTAGTCATATAATTCGAATGACCATACACCACATTTACTCTATGGGTAATGTTTGCGAACTGATTATTTATACTGGTTATAGCTTAGCCCTAATAAAACCCACATCTACTGTGCTTTGTAGATGCACTGCATCGTCGCATGCTACAATAGTTCACCGAAGAATGCATGGCTAAATCTTTCTTAATCACGCACCGGAATAAACCAAATCATAATTTTAATCGAAAAGCCTGCGTAACACACCGTCTGTATATACTGTTCAAACACGCAGCTAATAATAGTTAAGACGTTGAGTACAGCGGCGTTTCGTTAGGTTACATTTTCCGACAGCATGCAGGGGATCAACGTGAATGCACGGTTTGTATATATATATATATATATATATATAGTCGCGAGTAAATCCAACCAATTACAGGTGACGCAAGGAAAGCTCTTACAACGTACGGCGTTATCCGTGACAACGCTCTGGACATACATATATATACACACACACATAATCGCACTCAGATCGCAGACAGAAGACGCGCATTACCGAGAAAATATTGGCCGACACGACTGCCAATAGAGATTAACGGCGCGAGCCTCGAAGCGAGCGTCAGAGGTGGGCAACACTGATGCGATTGTTTAATGTCTACACGCGCATATGTATTTGCGAAGCTTCCGTTAAAAGGGCACAGCTGAGATTTCTAAGTAATATGCCCACAAACGAAACACCAAGCACTTGTCGAGCAGGCGTCTATATATATTAAACAGCATGGGGCATTTCGAGGATCTGTTTGCGTACATGGCGAAGAAAGTTTGCGAAAGATATCGCTATAGATGTGTTTGGCGTCGATATGTAGGTGGTCGAGTATACATGTTTGCTTTGCGGATGACGCAGTGTGTGCTCCCGCTGCAGCGTCCCCCCCCCCCCCTCCTTCTTTTTTTTTTCTCGCTGAATGCAAGAACGGCGAAATGTAAAGGAGATACGCGACACGCTTCTAGCAACATGCACGCGAAAGCTACACGCACGCCTTCGAATAGAGAGATTAGAGCATCGCTCGCACGATATTCTATATGCACGCAAACGATGCTCTTACGGAGAGAGAGTTCTACAATCAGATACTCGAAACCTATATAGCGTATACGCTATATGGGTTTCGCGAAGACGTATTGCGCGGTATATATATACCTCACAATACGTCTTCGCGGTTTTGAATGAAGAACGATGTTTAAGGTCTCGGTTGTTTTTAATACACAATCAAATACGTCTAACAGGTAATTAAGCTAAAGAAACCTACAAAAAGAGTGAGTTGACAAGCTCTGTAGCAATGGCTCATACGGCATCGAGTGATACTTCCTCAGCAAAGCATGCCCGCCATGCGGAACACAGTCACAAAAAGTCGCGCTGACTGCAGTGGGCCTAATCACTTTTTTTTTATTTACCATCACTGAAATAGCTTGTTCTCATTTATCGTTGTCATTTTATGGATTATTGCGTTTTCACTGGCTCTGTCCTGTGTTGTGTGGATTGTGTTTTGCCTAGATAATTTAGAATTGACATCCGTTCATATGACGCGTACAATTGTTTTGTTGCTTCTTTCTGCACTATTGTTGCAATCCCCACTCCTCAATTGTGCTTCCTGTTTTATTGTCTTGGATTTCTTGTTTGAAATATGCTTTTGTTTGCTCGACAATCGCCTGCCCTGCATTCAATCAATACAATATCTTGAGGAGGTTTCCCCGTCTCTCGGGCGTAGTCAGGGGTCGACATTCCAACTACAGTTGCGAAACAGCCACTACGCCACAATTCTTCCTTTAAAGAATCAGCGAAGGGCCCAGCATGCGCATTCGTAAAGCTGCTTACTTAGTTCTTTTTTATCATTTTTTTTTTGCTGTTGGCAGTGATGTAATATTGCTGAGCGCTTTGCAATAGGTGGCTTTTAAAATACTTCCTCATTGCGTAATTCACGTGTTTTGGCGCCGGGCGCAATTCTACTTGTCTGCCACGCAGTATTCAAAGTGACTCTTCACATTACGCGATGAAATTCCTATGGTGTTATATTTTCCCACGCAACAGTTTCAAGTAATGACGTGGCTCTGTGGTAAAACACCTATATACTTGCCAACACATGCCAAGGGTTCGTTTCTGAATTGAGTGGAAGAACTGTATCGGTTATCTTATTTACATCTTTCTCGATTTTGCAATGCACTCACCGACATCACTGATTTTTTTCGCTCACAACCAATTGCGCCGATACCAACACCGGAATATCCGCTGTAAGAGCGTCACAACGCTGTCGCGTTAAATCCTTACGCGTGATATTTGATATAACCAACCTGTTCTTTTCACAATAAATCAGATTATTTTAGACTAACTTTATCAATCTACATAACATCTCAGTACAGTTACGCTATACTCAGCTACCATCTTAATCAGCCGACGATACATAAAACGGAAAAATAAGATACAAATGTATTGAACTTGGCATTTAAGGTAGATGTTTCAAAGCGACTTACATGTTCGCTGTTAGCTTCTTTTTTTCTTCTCTTTATTATAGTGTTTTTTTCTGATACTCGAAGGCTGTTGCTTCACAAATGAGTAAGCTCGGCTACAGTATATAACACGGAATCAAGCCGCGTATGACCATCGAAGTATTTACACACCAATAACTATGTTACCTGGCCCATGGGCTAGCACGTATACTGCGATCAACAAGTGTCTCCCTTTTTGTCAGCTACTATATGTGATCCTTCTTTATTACGAGGTATGAAAAACAAATACTCAGCCCACACCATAAAACAAATAGCTTATAGTGATCGGTCCCGTAGAACAATTCACAGATGTCAGTGTCAAGAACTGTCATCTGCGTAATTTACCTACATAGTTCCGTATGTATATAAATTGGCCAAGCAAACTGGTCTTTTCCATAGCTATGAAATTTTTAACGAAGTTTCCACAACGACAAAGAAGGTGAGCTCGAAACGTCCGAAAAGGTGGCGTATTTAACGGTTTCATTACTTTCCCTGTATTGGCAGTCGAATCCACTTACAACGACACCGGTTTTAACAATATATCGGTTATAACAATAAAACGCTGCTGCACTGTGAACTTTTGTATGTTTTTTGATGGTGAAACAACCCCCTTACAGCAATGTCCCCATGTCGCGTTATGGGTTATAGAAATGAATTCTGGCTGCTGTGTTTCCGTGCCGAAAGATAATGGAACGCGAAACCCTTGAAAAAAAAAAAAGAAAAACTAGATTAGCAATATGCTTTTCCGCATAGCGCAGTGGTGTTTTGGCAAAGCTGACCTTTAAAATTCGTATACGGCGCGGGAGAGATAGTGGAGTCTGTTCACACGCTTACGAACATGCAAATTGGGTAAACGTTGAGAGTTGCAAGGGTTTCCGCGTCCGAAATTCGGGAGTTGCCATACATTGGATATATGGGGCTTATAGCGGTCCCGTGGAAGCATCCGAATTTTCAGTCGCGTCCGAAAAATCGGCACCTTTATCGTCCTTATCACTGCTGTGTTGGCCATACCCCATCCGATAATAGTTTTCTCGCAACAACCTGCCAGTTCCTATTTTCATTTTTTTGTGTGTGTGTGTGTGCGATCCGGTTATAGCGATAATCGGTTATAACAATTACATTTTTGTGGCACTCGAGTACTGTTATAGGTGGGTTCGACCGTATTTACATAACGTCAGCGACGTGCTCTGCAAGGTCAACAATTTTGCAGAAATCGCGGTGATCAAAACGACACTCTAAATGTTCTCGTCAGGTTTACACTCACTATATATCATCTCAATACTTTCAATTAACATATTTGGTCTCTAAACTCTTTCTTGAATGAACAGCAGCAGGTCAGAACTTTGACTGGGCTGACCACTCCGATTTTCTACCACAAAATTATCATTGTCACTGATTCCTTAGACGGCACGAATGCGAACGACATATTCTTTTCCTTCTCAGTCAGTTGTAATGATCCTCCTCCCGCCCTCTAGAAAGTTTCCTGCTCCTTGCGTAGCCTAGCATACACTATACACGGGATCGCAGGTGGTGCAAGCTTGCCGCATGCTCCTTGATCTCACACGCCCTCCGCGATTGGCCGACCATTCACTAGACGACGTGATGTCAAGCCGTCACTATGTGACGTCATGTTATATGAAGCCGTAACAACATCACAGCTGGACTTTCTGTGACGTCATGGTTTTCAACGCGAAAGTGTTATAAGCCTGCGCCCATGAAGACTTATTACGCACTTCCGTCACGGAAATACGACAGCAAAATAAGCGCGACCAGACAGTAAAGAAAAAAAAGTAACCGAAAATGATTTGCCCGGAGTTGAACCGTCGAACCACGGCCTCTCGATCACGGGCGATGCCTGGGGAGCGAGAGGTCATAGGCCCAAGCCATGAAAGAGACTAAACCAACGAGTCTTTTAATACCTCGCACAGTGCTCATGCTCGCAGGGTGGTGTCGCCGTCTGGAAACTTAAGTCAAGTTGGTGCTTCCGCGATACGCTCAGACAACGCAGCATTGCTATTACAGTCCCATCCGGCGAGTTTCTGTGGAATTTCGACATCGTTTCAACGCACCGCGGGGAGGAGGCCGCCTTAACGCAAGCTTCGCTGACAACATTCGTCCATATTAAAATATAGCTCTCCGAACAGCGTTCAATCCTTGTTGACAATTGACGGCCGTGTTATAGGCACACAAGACGCGCTTTGCGTACGTTCCTTTCCTCCTTTAGAATTTTGAATGAGTGCATACCGAGTTCCAGTGTTTATACAAAGTTCATCTCCAGCTCAGACATACTTCTAAAGAGGATAGTCTTTCTTGGGATACTTCAACCACGGTGCAATTACATCTTACACCATGACTTCAACGCAAACATTTCGCTCTGTCTGTTGCTGTCCGTCCAATAATTCAGCCACCCGGCGATAGTTTAGCCCCTTGTTCAATGTCTATTTATTTAGTTCTGGTGGCTGCGTTCGTACTTGCGAACATTGTCATTCAAAGAACAACTATTACGCACACTCAAAGTGCGACATCAATACATAAGCGTTAAGCAGTGTGTCTTTTTGTCTATAGAACATGCATAGATGCGTAATTCTATAAGACCAAGGAGGTTATTACGCTGCGCTGGCAATGCGACGCTATATGAACGAAAAAAAAAACGGGTACTTTTTACGCTTATCTAAAAAATTCATGGGCTTTGACTAAATAATAAATCTACCCTGTGCTGCCACCTAACAGTGACTAATTCTAAGAAACTTTCGTTTCTTAGCATTACTGCCCGATGGCACCATATCTCACGGGGATATATATGCGGCCATTTTGGAGGGCGAAGCTCCCTAAGCCGTGGAGCGTGCGTCCACGATGTAGTAGTAGTAGTAGTAGTAGTAGTAGTAGTAGTAGTAGTAGTAGTAGTAGTAGGTAGCCATCTCCACGGCCGCACTATAGATAGAGGAGCGGCATGCGCGCACCCTTTTTAATTGAGGAGGAAACCCGGGCAGGTTAATCATAAATAAAAACATAGTGGTTTCCGATGAGATAACTTAGAGACGAGTATTGGTGACCTAATCTTCTTCAATAAAAACTGCCTTGAATTGGATGCTTACTAAAAAAAATACTAGCATCAGAGAAACGCAATTGGGCACTATCTGACCAGAAAGGGTTGCCATGTTAAACAGCGTAAGCTCCTTGGTTTTAGCAAGGTTTAGCGAGGGTTGAGCTGCAGTGCCATGAATATAGTGAACTAGTATATAGCCATGAACTATAGAGGTGATGAAAGGTGGGAAGCAGACACGAAGCGCAGGCTGTAAGAAAGTGCGCGAGTGCCACATCTCGTTTACAGTCTTTGGAATGCCCGCTGGATGGCGGTACTTGTATATGCTGAATATATGATGAAAAGATGCGAGATGGCAATACTTGGAGTGTTCAATACATGGGCGGGCGAATGGATGGATGGACGGACGGACGGACGGATGGACTCATGAATGGACGGACGCACGGACGAACGGACGCATGGACGGTCGCACAGACTTATCAAGCACTCCGTGGATATGCTGCCATTTTTTTTTTTCAGCACGCCTGTTGTTTCCGATGGTCAATTTTCGCGTTTATCGGGGTAAGCATAAGACTCGCGCTATAAAAATATCTGTCTGTCTGTGGATTGTTTCGGCGGACTAAGCTGCTAACTTGCAATGGCGCTCTAGCAAGCATCTGACACGGATATGCATGGACAAAGAGAGATGCCCTTGTTTTTGTGTGTTCCCACTATAGCGCACCGATTTTCCGTCACTCGTAAGCGAAGGTCATCACTGTTCGCGTTATTGGATGAATTGATGTCATTGAATTTCGCTGCAGCAGGATCGGGTCATCCCCTAGACGAACTGTGATGACTTTTTAAACCAAGCAATATTCAAGGATGAACACGCGAACCGATACGACTGACGTGCACAGCTCTGATAAGCTAAACCGTGCTCATTAGAAGCGACCTTTGTCTATATAAAACAATATTCGGGTACCTCACACCATATATTGGGCAATATCTGCGAGGAACCATTGTTCGGACAGTCGGTGTGTCGTTCCAACACTTCCCCACATTAACCGAGTGTTCTGCCTCACGATCGTTATAGTTGCAGGTACCACGAAAACTGGTATAGACCCACAAGAACTTTTATGACAACTCTGCGCCAGCCTCCCCTTATGCAGGTGAGGAATCGCACTAAACATCATCTAGCGTTGGTCCAGACCTACAGCAACGCAACGTGTTGTATACAAGTGGGATAACGTACACAAGGTATTCCTCTGTTAAAAAAGCCGAGGCCCGAAGTGGTGTGTTGTACTTCTCGTGTCCCCGTTGTTTGCGCTGCCCATTTCAAAGATGCATAACCAATTCTTGCTCCAATGTCCCTTCTGATTTGAAGCCAACATTCTTTAACTTCAATCGCTAACGTGGCAAAAAACAAAAGTACAAAGATGCGTATTCCCCTGACTCGAACTCTGCATGTGTATACAGTTCTGTACATACACCTGCGACATATGGCGCCCAAACATGCAGGATAACAAAGAATGCCGAGAAAAAGAGAATGAACACGTAGCGTGTGTATGTGGAGCGAAACGTTACAGGAATTACATTAATAGATCGGAGGACGGCAGCATGGGTCAGGGAGCTAACAGCGCAGCGGATACATATATATCAAGCGGAACGGATTGAACTGGGCTGGCCACGTAATGCGCAGAACAGACCACCGATGGACAGCGAGACTACCAGAATGGTATGTGAAATGCAGTCGAAGTATAAGCAGAGGTTAGAAGGAGTGCATCAATTAAGAAGTTCGCATGGATTGAATGGAATCGGCTCGTAAATGTTCGGGTAAACTAGTGATCTTTGGGAGAGGCCTTTGCTCTGTTGTGAACTGTGAAACATGCCGAGAATGACGGTGACAGTATACCTACCTAAAGTGTGCCTCGTTGTCATTACTGTCCAGTGAGAATGATTTGAAAAGGGCCCATCCCCAAACTGCATGGACTGCTCCATCAGGGAGTTTCAAATCGTAACTATAGTTTAAAAATACAGGCGATCTCCTCTCCTGCCCACTTGCATGCTGTTTACCGCACGGCCGAGTGTGTGTTGCAAGCTGCTACAAGGCAACGGCCCGCGGTTCAGCTATTAGGACGCCAAAGTCCATATATATTCTGATATACGCGATAAGGCTGCTTGTACACAAGGTTAAATGCCCATGGTTTCGGAGGAACTGAAAGGAAAGTTAGCAAGTCCTTTCATATCAGTCGTAGGCAAACGATCAGTGCAAAGTGTCGCTCTTGGTAAGTCATTTGCCCGCGGTATATAGACATATAGTGTTTATATATTTGTAAGCTATCTTACAGGTGATAATGCCCATTCGCTGGATTTACTGACGGCATCAGTGCGCATATCTTGATGCTGTGGTGGTATAAAGGCTCGTGTTTCGCGAGGAATAAGAATCATTTGGCCGTATAGGCACTCGCGCTGTCCATTGTTTCTTTGTCTCTGTACTTCTTTTTTCGGTGGACCCATGTCGGTATATGTTTGACCAACTCTATATAGTTCAAACAACACTGAGCATGCACAGTGAAGAAAGAGAGGAACCCACCTTGAGCAAGGACTCGTGTAGCGCGTGGTGCGGACCCATGGCCGGGGAGCAACAGCTGGACGGGTCCTGGTGCGATCCGTAGCCCATGCCCAGCATGGCCGGATTCGAGGCGGGCGCCAACGCGTGGTGCTGCTGTTGCGAGTGCTGCGACTGATGCTGTTGCGTGTGCTGTTGCTGCTGCTGATGCTGCTGCTGTGGGTGATGCTGCTGCTGCGGAGGAGGAGGGGGCTGCATCATGTGTCCCGGAGACTCGGCGGCCATCTTGGCCTTGGAGTTGTGGTGGTGTCCCGTGGTGGCCTTCTGCGCCTGCCGCACGGCCTCGCGCTTCTCGCACTTGAAGCGCTTTTGGCGCCGCAGGTAACAGCCGTTCTCGAACATGTTGCCCGAATCCGGGTGCAGAGTCCAGAAGGAGCCCTTGCCCGGCTTGTCCGGCGTGCGCGGCACTTTGACGAAGCAATCGTTGAAGCTGAGCGAGTGGCGTATGGAGTTCTGCCAGCGCTGCTGGTTCTGGCGGTAGTAGGGGAACAGGTCCATGATGAACTGGTAGATCTCGCTGAGCGTCAGCATCTTGCTCGGGCTGTTCTGGATGGCCATGGTGATGAGCGAGATGTACGAGTAGGGCGGCTTGGCGTGCGTGTACGACCGCCGGTACGCCTTCGAGTCGGCGCGAGCCCTCTGCAGGGCGCCCGGAGAGTCCGGACCGGAGGACGGCGCGGGACCCGTGGCTGCGGCCGCCGGCAGGAAGTCGCGACCCAGGCCGCCGATGAGACCCGCCGACACCCCGTTCATGCCGGCCTGGCCCAGCGAGTTCATGGAGTTCATCGATCCCAGCGGCGCCACCGAGGGCGACATGCACGCCGAGCCGGACGCCATGGTGGGTCCGTTGCCGAAGGACTGCGGCGCGTAGCCCGCGTGCATGCCGGCCATGCCCATGTTGTAGCCTCCTTGCAAGGGCTGCATGGCGGCCACTGCCGAACCGCCGTTGCTCATCGAGCCAGCGCAGCCGGACGACGCGTCCTGGTAGCCCTTGTGCTGGCCCAACATGCTCGTCGCCGTCATCGCAGTCGCATCGCTCGACGACCCACCACCGATCAGGACACCGCACCGCTCACCAAAAAAACTCTCTTCCTTGCCGCTCGCTCGCTGGTAACCGCGCGCGCGACAATTTTTCGTCACACACACACGAACACCAAAAAAAATAACCACACGCGTTTCAAACACCGACCACCCGAGTGAGAACACGCGCTGCGCGCACACTTTCGTGGTGCATGATGGTGGGCTCTTTCGTCTTTTTTTCCGAGCGGGGCGCCTTCAGCACCCGCACCGCGCTGCGCCGTTGGGTAAATAAGGCGCCCGAGCCGCTCAATCTCTAACTGGGGCCGCCTCCCGGCATCGGACGCAACCCTGACGCCACGCCTACGGCTGAGGCGTACCACGGACGCCACGTCACGAGGCGGAGGGCCAATGGAGTCGTTTAAAGGGACACTTCCTCTCGCAGGACGTCGGAACCCTCTCCGTTGTCCCACACCTCCTTCCAACGCGTTGAGTTATTTCCTCTAACGCAAAGAGAGACCTCCCTCGCCCTCGTCTCCGACGACGCGGACGTCTCTCGTACGCGACGCGAGCCCTCTCGTCGCATCGAAGCGAGCCGCGACCAAAGCGGCAGGGGCCGTCTCTTTTCCTTCTTTTTCTCGTGCCGAAAGCAACGCTAAGCTTCGTGTCCCGAGGTACGAATTTCTGTTCCTCTTTAGCTTTTTTTGTTTTCATTGCCCATTCGTTCCTTCCTCATTTCGTTCTTCGTTTCTTCCTGCGTACGTGTTTCAGGTCCTGCAGCAGCTTGTTTCGTTGTTATTGCCTGTCCACGTTTCCATCAGCACTCTCGACATCCTCGGTGGCGTCGTCTCCATCTTCGTCCTCCTTTCAGCAACAGTCGAGACGCTCGGCCCGGTCCGTCCTCGCATCGAAACCAGCAGCGAGACGAGGCTCTCCTATTCCTATGCTGGAACACAGACGTCGAGCCCACCGGAAAGGACCGGCCTTTCGTCGCACTCTCCCGCAGCAGCCCGCCCAGGCCGAGCGCAGTGTCGGTTACGTTTTTTTCGGAGGAGTCTCCGATGTTGATGCGACGACGGACGAGATTGAACGAAAGCGACCGGCGCGCCCCTCCCCGGCGTTTTCGTGAAAAGATACCGACAAAAAGAACAAGAATAAAGCGTGGAGAACGGCGATGGCTGGAACGCGAAGTGGTCCGCTAGTATTGCCAGTTATTGTTAAGGATAAACACACGCGTCTAAAAGGAAGTTCCGCCCCTACAAGTGACTGCTATAAGGAGTGCGAAGCATTGATTCGCCTTGTTAGCCTTGCGCTTATCTTGCCTCTGTCTTCTGTTGCTCTAGTCCTTTTCTTTTTATCCATTTCGCTCTCACTGCTACTTTGTCATGTCCTTTATTTATCTCCTCTTTTGGTTTCTTTTTTTGTGTGTGATCCTCCGAGTTGTTTAGCGATTATCCATTTTATATTCTATGGTCTCTTTCTAACTCTTCGTCTACTGCTGCTGCTGGCGCTGGCGTATATATATATATAATGGAGAGGGTGTGGCAAATTAGTACATATATATTTTGTACTTATTGTATTATACACAAAAGGAAATTAAAATATACGACTTGCCGCAGGTGGAGAAGGGTGACCCAGCAAAAGCGTGTCCAATGTTGTGCCAATTGTGATTACACGCGGTACTAAACTAGCCCATTTTATTCATCCGCGTGTCAGCCTGGGAGGATCGAATTCCGAGGTGGGCGAGTGTGGAACACATTGTGCCCGCTGCTGCGTTACGTAGCACCTAACCCTTTACAGACGAGCTGATCAATATATAGCCTTTATAGGTAACCCTCACGTGTTCTCTATAGGGTTCTTCATGTCTGCCGAACCAAGGCCCTCTCAATGAAAAGACGAACAACCAGGAATGAAACAAGGGTTTGTTTGTTTGTTTATTTATTTATTTAATTGTTAGACACAACAAAATGATGAACGCTGACTTCACGTTCAAGGCCATGATAGCAGCCATTTCGCCGTAGAGCCTGCACAGCGGAAGGCTACACTTAATCGATCTCAAGAATCACAGTCCAAGTTGCGAATCGTATTAAAGACACGGGGCCTGGGCAGAACGGGCAGCACAGTCACAATAGCTGGAAGAGCGGCGTTACTATACACAAGTGCAACTATGCACAATACTCTTCTCTCCCCCTCCCCATGTGTAGGGTAGCAAACAGGAGGCATAGTCTAGTTAACATCCCTACCTTTCCTACATTCTTTCTCTCTCTCTCTCTCTCTCTCTCTCTCTCTCTCTCTCTCTCTCTCTCTCTCTCTCTCTCTCTACACAAGTGCAATCGCAAAATACCCGCTATACACCATACATCTTGATAACTTTTGTGAGTTACGGATGCACGCACTATGCCATTATTCCTTATCGTTCAGAAAAACGCGGTACCCGCTATACACCTGTAAGGCATTATGTGCACTCTGTTCATGTTGTGGCTGATGGCGATGAATAATTGTGGCCGAACCTTTCGTAATGGACTGAAAGCAATCAACGACCCATCGTTACGCAATTCGCATTGCGTAACGCCTGGTTGTTCTCCTCTTCTAAGACACGTTATAGTGCGATTACTTCCTCGCTATGAAGCCTGCATAGAATATGTCCGCAATAAACTTTCAAGCACCAGCGGAGCACGCGTCGGTGGGGCCAGCGGACAACCTCTGGTCTACTAAATCAGTTGGTGTCATCTCATAAGAATGCTCGTTCTAAATCTGAAGCAGCCCAACTAACATCGCTAAGACTGGCCAAGTAATTTGCCTCTTGGTGTCATCTAAAAAATTTCGTTCTAAATCGGAAGCAGCCAAACTGGCATCGCTAAGATTGGTTAAGCAACGGGGATGGGGATTATTATGTCTTTCGTAAATCAGAGGTGAGCAGTGCAGCTTGCCCAACTTCTGTGGCACATACAGGCTACAGCTATATGTATTCCACATTTTAGAGGACCCTGCAGATGCGGGTAATGGCGCTTACCCATATACTGCGGCACATTCCTGCTAGGCTAGTTATACGCAGCTTCCTATTTTAGCCGACCAGAAGTGAGTGGTGGAGCTTGTCCAATTGCTGTGGAACATACCTGTTAGGCTAATTATCCACAGCTTCCTCACATTTAGCAGACCAGGGGTGAGTGGTGGACCTTGTGGCACATACCTGCTATGCTATAGTTACGCAGCTTGCAATTTTAGTGGACCAGAAGTGACTCGTGGAGCTTGTCCAATTACTATGGAACATACCCACTAGGCTATAGTCAAACGCAGCTTCATATTTAGGGGGCCAGATGTGAGGGGTGGAGCTTGTGGCATATATACCAGCTAGGCTAGTTATATGCAGCTTCGTATTTTGGTTGACCGACTGAGTGGTGGAGCTTACCCAATTACTATGGAACATACCTGCTAGGCTAATTATACGAAGCTTCCTAATATTAAGTGGACCACAAATGATTGATTGATTGATTGATTGATTGATATGTAGGGTTTAACGTCCCAAAACCACCATATGATTATGGGCGACGCCGTACTGGAGGGCTCCAGAAAATTCGACCACCTGGGGTTCTTCAACGTGCACCCAAATCTGCAGCACACGGACCTACAACATTTCCGCCTCCAACGGAAATGCAGCAGCCGCAGCCGGGATTCGATCCCGCGACCTGCGGGTCAGCAGCCGAGCACCATAGACCACTGCGGCGGGGTATAGTGGACCACAAATTAGTGGTGGACCTTGTGGCACATATCTGCTATAGTTATACGCAGCTCCCTATTTCAGTGGACAAGAAGTGAGTGGTGGAGCCCACCCAATTACTATGGAACATACCTGCTAGGCTAATTATCCGGATCTTCATTATATTTAGTGGACCAGAGGTCAGTGGTGGAGCTTGTGGCACATACTAGCTAAGCTAGTTATATGCAGCTTCCCATTTTAGTGGACCGAGAGTGAGTGGTGGAGCTTAACCAATTACTATGGAACATAACTGCTAGGCTAATTATCCCGAGCTTCCTCATATTAAGTAGACCACAGATTAGTGGTGGAGCTTCTGGCACATATATCTGCTAGGCTAGTTAGTTACACACAGCTTCCTATTTAAGTGGACAAAAAGTGAATGGTGGATCTTGCCAAACTAGGCTAATTATCCGGAGCTTCCTCATAATTGTGGAGCAGATGTGAGTGTTGGAGCTTGTGGCACATACCTGCTAAGCTAGTTATACGCAACTTCCCATTTTAGTGGACTAAACGTGAATTGTGGATCTTGCCCAATTACTACAGAACATACTCGCTAGGCTAATTATCCGCCACTGCCTTAATTTAGTGGACCAGAGGCGAGCGGTAAAACTTGTGGCACATACTTGCTAGGCTAATTATATGCAGCTTCCTCATATTTAGTGGAACAGAGGCTAGTCGTGGAGCTTGCCCGATTTCTGTAACATGTGTACCCTCTAGGATAGCTATATGTCACTTCCTCGCGTTAGAGGACCAGAGGTGAGTAGTGGGGCATTGATTGATTGATTGATTTGTGGGGTTTAACGTCCCAAAACCACCTTATGATTATGAGAGACGCCGTAGTGGAGGGCTCCGGAAATTTTGACCGCCTGGGGTTCTTTAACGTGCACCCAAATCTGAGCACACGGGCCTACAACATTTCCGCCTCCCTCGGAAATGCAGCCGCCGCAGCCGGGATTTGAAACCGCGACCTGCGGGTCAGCAGCCGAGTACCTTAGCCACTAGACCACCGCGGCGGGGCGAGTAGTGGGGCATGCCCACTTACTGTGGCACATACCTACTCGGCTAATTATACGCAGCTTCCTCATATTTAGTGGACCAGAAGTGAGTGGTGGGGCTTGCCCAACTAAAATAGAACATAGCCACTAGGCTAATTATACGCAGCTTTCTCATATTTAGTGTACCAGAGCTTAGTGGTGGAGCTTGTCCAATTACTCTGGAACATACCCACTAAGCTAGTCATACGCAGCTTCATATTTAGTGGGCCAGAGGTGAGGGGTGGAGCTGGCCAAATCACTATGGGACAAAGCAAATAGGCTAATTATCCGCAGCTTCCTTATGTTTAGTTGACCAGAGGTGGGTGGTGGATCTTGTACAATCCCTATGAGACATACCTGCAAGGCTAGTGAAATACAACTTGCTCATCTTTACTGAATAGGGGAAGGTAATGGGGCTTTGTTCAATTTCTGTGGCAAGGCTTGATATAAACATGCAGCTTCAGTTTTAGTAATCCAGAGTTGAATAGTAAGGAATGCTCAATTTCTGTGGCACATAAATGCTGGGCTGCGCTCTGCAGGATCAACCTCGACCTTAAATCTCCGCTGTTAAAAGGGTGTGTACGTTGACGTCGCGCGAATATATCGCGATACCTTTCCGTGTGCTGAGGGGCAAATGTTTTTTCCCGGACATGTAGCGGATATAGTTCAGCAGGACTCTATCAGTGAATGCTTACGTCGGCACGTGCTGTGTCACGTGCTGTGGGGGCAGGAGGCATGCTACACGCTTAAGTAAGCATACACACAAGGCAGTGAGTGCAAAAAAAAAAAAAAGAAACGTAGTGGCGCGGCCAAAATATGGGCATGTGCGAACGTGCACGTGTGCAAACAGCACAAGCGAAATACCAATATTGCAAGTGTTTTTTTTTTTGCATTTTGACAAATGTATCTCTTCGAAAGGTGACGCTGCTCCCTGACAAGATAAGGCATTTTCACTCTTTGTTTTATCCCAACTCGAACACAAGGACAGGGAAACCATGAGATATACGTTAGTATAGAGACATGCACGTCCGCTTTCAGCTTGAATGTTTTGTGTTCGCATTAAATGATTTTTCGTGCTTCCAAGGAAGCTTGACAGCAAATCAAGTGCTGTTTGTTAAATGTATGATCGACATGGGATTTTGTTTTCCTCAACAGCCACTTTGCCGATTTTCACAGCGCTTGTTAGGAGTGCAGAAAAATGTTATCTGCTACCAAATGGGACCCTTAGATTTATAATTTGTCACAAATGTTTCAAGCACACTTGAAAAATTGAAAGGATAAAAACGAAACTATACAGCCTCTAACTATCAACAACGAAACGCAGATTTTTGTTAGTATTTACAAATAATGTAGGCTCTGAAAAGCAAGTTTTTTTTTACAGTCGGTAGAATTCGACTACCATTGTTATTTAGTTAGGATTCATATAAATTGGCCATCTTTCATTTTACAGCTCCCCAGACTCGCAACTTGTACTGGTACTCCCGACTAAAATTTTTAAAAATCAAATAAACCATCGCATTTGTCATTGGAACCTCCCTAGGTATTATATGTGTATAAATAGCAATATTTAGTTTGTGTCACGCATGCAGTTACCGCATGATTATCCATCCATCCATCTATTCATCCGTCCATCCGTCCGTCCGTCCATCTATCTTTCCATCTCTATCTTTCCATCTCTATCTATCTTTCCATCCGTATCTTTCCATCCGTATCTTTCCATCCGTATCTTTCCATCCGTATCTTTCCATCCGTATCTTTCCATACGTATCTTTCCATACGTATCTTTCCATCCGTATCTTTCCATCCGTATCTTTCCATCCGTATCTTTCCATCCGTATCTTTCCATCCGTATCTTTCCATCCGTATCTTTCCATACGTATCTTTCCATACGTATCTTTCCATACGTATCTTTCCATCCGTATCTTTCCATCCGTATCTTTCCATCCGTATCTTTCCATCCGTATCTTTCCATCCGTATCTTTCCATCCGTATCTTTCCATACGTATCTTTCCATACGTATCTTTCCATACGTATCTTTCCATACGTATCTTTCCATACGTATCTTTCCATACGTATCTTTCCATACGTATCTTTCCATCCATATCTATTTTTCAATCCATATCTATTTTTCAATCCATCTATTTTTCAATCCATCTATTTTTCAATCTATCTATTTTTCAATCTATCTATCTGTCTTTCCATCTATCTATCTGTCTTCCCATCTATCTATCTGTCTTTCCATCTATCTATCTGTCTTTCCATCTATCTAACTGTCTTTCCATCTATCTATCTGTCTTTCCATCTATCTATCTGTCTTTCCATATATCTATCTGTCTTTCCATATATCTATCTGTCTTTCCATATATCTATCTGTCTTTCCATATATCTATCTGTCTTTCCATCTATGTACCTATCTTTCCATCTATCTGTCTGTATATATGTCTGTCTACGTATCTATCTATCTTTCTACGTATCTGTCTATGCATCTACAGATTTGTCTGCCCGACTATCAACCTCTCATTTATGACTTGCTTTGCTCCAGTTTTAAACTAACCCAGCTCACAACGTGCCTATGAGCAATAGCATAATCGCGTGTAGCCGAAAAAAAAAAGCTCATAAGATATCCAATACATTTGCCCAAAACGATTAAAAGGCATCAAGTGTCATTTTTAGTCTCCTTTGCAGATAGCATTGAGTCTGAGTAGCTTTAAACTTTGGCTCAATTCGCACATCGTTGAAAGGCCACCTGGGCTCTAACCAGCATTGCTATTTCATGGGCCACTTAACTCCAACCATCACCCTAAGAATCTGAAGTCATTACGTCAGAAACAACTGCCATCCAAGATTTCTCGACGTGACGTTACAATGCTGCGCCGGCTGTGGACTGGGGTAGCGTTTACTAAGTCATTCAGCCATCGCATTGGCATGGCGGATTCATCCATGTGTGAAAGCTGCAACTGTATAGGGACTATTGAACATCTCTTGTGCCACTGTGCCCAATTTGATGAAGATCGCCGGACTCTCCAGTGTGCCTTGAATAGACTCGATGACCGGCCATTTAATGAAGCAAAGATCTTAGGAGCCAGGTCGCGCAGCACATCAGCACAGAAAGCCACACGAGCCCTCCTGAGATACTTGTCAGCAACTTCATTGAGGGACCGCCTGTGAAACTCGGCGTTGTGTGTGTGATGTGACATGTGTCTATCCTTCTCTCTCTTTTACTCCCCCTCCCCATGTGTAGGGTAGCAAACTGGACGCATAGTCTAGTTAACCTCCCTACCTTTCCTACATTCCTTCTCTCTCTCTCTCTCTCTCTCTCTCTCTCTCATGGGCCATTCACTGTTCTCGGTGAATTCAATCTCCACTTCACTGCAAAAACATTACCAAGAAATCACGTGTGACTTTAGCAGCATTGCCACTTCCTCGGCCAATCACCGGTGCGGGACATTTTGGGGGCGAAGCTCCTTACGCCATGGGTCGTATACGGCCCGTATTTGTAGTTGTAGCTACCTCTCGGGTAGTCCTCGAAATGTCCCCTGGACGGCTGTACTTGTATATCATGAATATATGATGAAAAGATGCCAGATGGTGGCGGTACGATTGTTCACTAGGTGGACGGACGGACGGATGAACAGACAGGCAAACCGGACGGACGGACGAACGAACGCTTCATCGCACTCATTATCATTCACTCCATGGATATACTGCGATATTTTGTATTTACATTTTAGTGTCAAAAGTTACTAAATAGTCACCTTGGTCCTCGGTAGCATTGATGGCTCTGGAGCCATTCCCTTCGCTGGTCTGCTACACTTTAATGCGAAACGTAGCTGAAAGATCTCCTTCACCCTAAGCAGCATTGCTATTTCATGGGCTATTTACTGGTCTCAGTGGTCTCGGTCAGCTTAATTTACAATGTAGTGCACACCATTGCTGACAGGTACTCTCGGCCCTCTGCAGCGTCACCATCTCCTAGCTAGACCTTCCACTATACGCCGGTCTATGTCCGTTTAATTTACCCTTGAATGCAAAACGTTGCTGAAAGATCACCTCGGCCCTCAGGAGCATTACTACTTACTGTGCCACTAACTGGCCTGGGCCACTTTAAATTACAATACAATCTGAAGCATTTCTCAAAAGTTACCTGAGGCCTCAGCAGTCTCCCTACCTCGAGGACCATTCACTTCACTGACCGGGATCAGCTTATTTACATTTGAATGCGAACCTTTGCTGAACGGCCTCCTTCACCTATAAGCAGCATTGCTATTTCTTGGTCTATTCACTGGTCTCAGTGGTCTCGGTCAGCTTAATTTACAATGTAGTGTACTCCATTGCTGACAGGTACTCTCTGCCCTCTGCAGCGTCACCATCTCCTAGCTGGACCTTCCACTACGCCGGTCTATGTTCGTTTAATTTACCCTTGAATGCAAAACGTTGCTGAAAGATCACCTCGGCCCTCAGGAGCATTACTACTTACTGTGCCACTAACTGGCCTGGGCCACTTTAAATTACAATACAATCTGAAGCATTTCTCAAAAGTTACCTGAGGCCTCAGCAGTCTCCCTACCTCGAGGACCATTAACTTCACTGGTCGGGATCAGTTTATTCACATTTGAATGCGAAAAGTTGCTGAAATATCGCATTGGCCATCAAAAATATTGCTAGTTCCTGGGCTATTATAGCGAAAACTGAGACCACAGGGTCGCATCCACCGTAGCTGTCCTAGCTCCTCCGCTGTCGGTTTCCATAACCACTATCTGGAAAAATAATAAAAAACACACATAGAAACACCAAGGATACGATAAGATTCGAACCAAAGTCTCCCACGTGACAGCCCAGTTTTCTTCCACTACGCCAAACCTGTGCTTGAAACTCTGTTCTAAACTGACCCGGCTTGGGGCCCTCAAAAGAAGCACGTTAGTATAATAAAGCGCTTTGGAACAACCAAGACCCAGCCAGGCGTCACACAATGCGAATTGCGTAAGGAGTGGGTCATCGAATGCTCCAACCCATTACGAAAGCTTCAGACATAATTCTTGATCGTCCTCAGCCACAACATCATAAACGTGCAACAATATTTCTTGCATGTGTGAAGCGGGTACCACGCTTCTTCGAAGAATGACTAAGGATATAGCATAGTGAATGCTTCCCTACTGCACAAAAATTATGATTTCTAGTGTAGTGGGTGCCCTACAAATGTTGTCGTAGCAGTCACTCAAAGAGTGTTTAAAAAAATTGGCCCGAATCTACATGTTACACGGTAAATGTCGTCGAAAGACGATAGTCTTGCGTCTGGAAAGAGTGAACAAAACGTTTATTTGATGTTCTGCGCAAGAAAATCGGTTAATGGTATTTTGAAGGCGCTGCATTAGATTGCCTCGAGTGTGTAATGGAGGTGAACAAGCGCATCTAGGCACGTTAAACACGAGCGCCATCTGGCAGTTATCTTCGAAAACGAAGGCATGCGCGACCGCGGAGAAAAAAAAAATGCGCGCCATTCACGGAGGTGATAAGGTGTAGAATGCAAAGCGACGGGTAAGTGCCACCACCCTTAGCAAAGCGTTGGAAACAACTTCTTGAGCATCGCGTTGCACTGTCAGCGCAGCGCGTTAAACGCTACAGTCCTTAGAGTTACTTGTGTATGCCTCTTCTAGTAAAGGCAGACATACAAAACATAGACATGTTGTTATGGCGTCTCAGATATACGCAATATTTGTTTTTTTTTTAATTGACAATCGCACAACTATGAACGCTAAACCTTGAGCAATATTGGAGGGCACTGAGGATGGGGTTGGCCGTTTGGTGCTGTTTGAGGTATCGTAAGGGCGCACAAACAGACCAATGTACAGACAGACTGACAGACAGACAGACAGACAGACAGACAGACAGACAGACAGACAGACAGACAATTTTTCCGTTGAAGGTTCCTAAAGAAAGGCTTTGAAAGGCCACCTTCCCGCTATCGCTGTGACTGCAGTGTGCTGCGCATGCCACGAAGGCCTGGCGGTTTTCATTGGTCTGTGTGGGCTTAACACAACACGTAATGCACAGCATTGCGGAAAGGTGGTCTGGGCCCTCAACAACATCGCTAGTTCCGAGATCATACAGAACACTGGTCTGGGTATGTTTAATCCACATTTGAGTGCAAAAAGTTGCTGAAAGATCCCCTTGGCTCTCAACATGCAGCATTGCTACTTCCTGTGCTATTTATTCGCTGGTCTGAGTCAAGTTGATTAACCATGCAATGTACAACGTTGCTTAATGTCCCCACAGTTCTCAGAGCCATCGCTGGCTCCAGGACCTTGCATTTCCCTGGTCTAGGTCCGTTAAATTTACGATTCAATGCAAAACGCCGATTAAAAATCACCGTGGCCCTCAGCAGCATTGCTACTTGCTGGGCTATTCATTGGTATGGGTCAGCTTGATTTAGCATGTAATGCTGTTGAAAGTCCCTGCGGGCCTCCAACCGCATCGCTATAGCTCCCGGACCATCCACTTCACTTATCTGGGTAGGTTTAATTTACGCTTCAATGCAAAACACTTCTGAAAGATGACCTTGGCTCTCAGTGGCATTGATACTTCCTGGGTTATTCGCTGGTCTGGGTCAGCTTAATTTACCATGTAATGCGAAGCATTGCTGAAACGACATCTTGGCCCCCAACAGTATCGCTAGCACCTGTACCATTCACTTCAATGGTCTGTGTCAGATTAACTTACACTTCATTTCAAAGCGTTGCTAAAAGGACACATGGTCCGTTTGCACCATAGCTATAGTTCTTGGCCACTGAGTGGTTTGGGTCAGCTTATTTGCATTTTAATGCAAAAAATTGATGAAAACACACCTGGGCCATCATGAGCACTGCCATTTCTGGGCCCACTCAAAAGCTAGTATAGAACGCTATTGCAACCGTTGAGAATCGTTAGTGCAGATGTTGATAACTGTTAATTGGCCTGGACATTAGATCACTTACCACGGGACGGCTTTATGCTCTCCGATAGCCGAGTACCAAGTGATCTAAATCGTTAAGCACTTTTTCTGAACACACTTTGTTATTTGGCCTTCATTTTTTCAATTTTTAGCTTCCTGTAAGACCAACTACACGTGGCCAGAATTAATAATAGAGAGTAATAGTTTACCGTTGGCGCGATAATGGAGGTTAAGGGAGTGGCGTTACCGTGCAGCAAACGTTCGTTGCGGACAGCGTCGTATAGTTTAGCGGGATAGCGTTTACGGGGTTTACGTGCCCCAGCTGGGACGGCGGCGCCACCTATCAAATGGTCAATAAGTTAAAGACAGTGATACAGAAAAGAAAACCATAATGTTTGCTTATGCCACCACGCGAAGCATTGTTACAGGTTTATTTTAGTAATCGTGAAAGTAAATAAATATGAACCACACACGAAACACGAAAATATTTATGTTGCCGATTTGTTTACATCGATCTTCTAGTTTGGCCTACAGACGGTCGAAATTGGAAGCTATTTCAAAAATTACTCCAGCTTATCCCTAATACTCGGTCATCGAAGCCTAATGAAGGCAAGTGAAGCCATTTTAAACAGTTGTTTGCTGCAAGCAAAGTGAATTTTTCAACTACGTCAAAATCACTTCGAAGCAAACGTCCGAAAGCGTCATCATGTTTTACGTGCACAACGTACACTTACGCTAACACGGTAACATTAAATCTGAAAAGTAGCGTGCGTACGGTAAGTGGTACGGGTATCGTACGTATCTGCGCATGCGCACTTATTCAATCCCGCTACCACGGTACACCCGTTATTCCGGTAAACCCGGTATACAATAACTGCAATACTTCCATGAAGAAACGTAAACGTTGCTGAAATACAAGTTTCAAGTCACCTACACTCTAAAAAAAGAGCGAGTATAAAGGGTGTCTTTTTGTCCCACAACAATAATCGTCATATATATTGCGTCCCATCCTTGCGCTATCACCCCGCAGGGCATGTTAAACACCAGATGGTACGTGGCCCAACCGCGACATGCATAAGCTGTCAACGACACCAAGAAAATGGGTGGCAATTACAGACTCTCTGGCAGCACTCGTATGTGTGGAAAATGCCACTTCAAGACACATTGATGTGCGTATAGCATACGCTACACTAAAAGAGCTTTCAGAAGCTACGAAGTCGAATCATCGAGTGACATTTCAGTGGGTTCCCAGTCACTGTGAAATTAAGGGAAATGAAATGGCGGATGAGTTGGCGAAAGCCGCTCCCAATTCTACGCAAACGTGCATCATTCCGGTATCTCAATATGATGTAAATAGAATTTTAAGAACAACAAAACGTGAATTATGCCTGTCTACCTGGTTCACAGACAAAACAAAAGAATCGATCCTGTATTCTGTTGATTCTAATCTTGACTACCAATCATACCGTGGCCTCCCAAGACGTCCCGACACACTCATACATCACCTACAACTCGGAACTACTTATTCAAAACAATTGCTACTTCGCATTCAGCGTGCAACATCGTCAGCACGTTCATGCGGCCACGACGACGAGGATATCTGTCACCTGTTGCTCGACTGTCCGAAACACGACACACACCGAAGGCGACTAGAACAGGTACTGCATAAATTAGATCCCGAGCGGCCATTTGGGTTGAATGATATAATAGGTCCACGGCCATCCAAAACAAATGACAAAGCAATGAAGGTGCTGCAACACTTCTTCGAAGAAACGAAGATTTGTTACGACTACTGAGCGGACAAACGTTACAAGTGAGCGTGGCGTCTACGTCTTTGTTCTGCCAATAGGAGAACTTTTTCCCTCCCCCATGTATATGCGATATTGTTTTTTTTTATTTTCTTTATTGGTACCAATCAAGTAGAAAGGGGTAGCCGTCGCCAAGTAACGGTGACAAAAACTCCGTTTATTTTCTATTTCAATAAAAAAACACCACATGGTCGAAATTTCCGAAGCCCTTGAATATACGGCGTCGCCCGCAATCATATCGTGGTTTTGGCACGTCAATAACCAGGTCTTAATCGTACAAGTCGTTACTACGTGGTCCATTAAAATCTTTGTTCGGCAGTGTTCTCGGGCGCTTTTGTGTGGCTGTTTTCCTATTTTTGCCTCGTGTGTGACTTCACTTTCCGTTTCCCGCCGTGCAATCTCGGGAGTCCACGTGAACTTGTTTACCGCCAGCATGGGCGGTTCCTCCACCCACCCGCATAGCACAGAGGGAAGTATAGATATGGACGTCGCGGGTTCGAAGGACATTTCCTCCCGGGTAGACACGCTCCGTGTGTGAGGAGCGTTGCTGAAGGCATGCCGCGTTCTATATCAGCGCCGTTATCTGCATATGCACGTACACCATGTGCACCCTTCTTATCAGCTCAGTCGCGTAGCAGCGCAGAGGAGCCGCTCGCAAGGCCAGCTTTCCCCAGGCGAATTCGCCCACATGCCGGGGCCATTGTGAGTGGTGCTCCAAAAAGAGCAACTCGGAGGAACGGAATATTGAAACGGATTCTCTCCCTCAAAATTTCAATAGGGAACAGCGTGAATGTTAGCTGGTAGACGGGTCGGTCTCATTTTCGAGCACGTTCATGTGGCTTTGCATCGGTGTATGCAATTAAAGTTTCCGTCCCACACACGCATTAGCGACAGCTCACAACAATATCATAAAAAGAATAATTAAACATATTATCATTTAATATAATCACGCCAGAATCATGTTGCAGGCGCACGTAGTGAAGACAAGTTTATTCCAAGTTGAAAACAAGGACGTCCAACAACTGTGTGGGCCACACGAGATGCTAATATGAAGTTTTAAATATTAACCAAACTGTTGTCTTTGTAACCGGCCACCATACGTTAGTTGTGTATTGTGATGTTGCTATGAAAACAAGTGAACATTCAGGCAGTTGATGCTATTGGCCGGCGCGATAATAACGAAGTCCATTGCGAAAGCGCCACATTCCTTTCAGTCTTCGTCAGTTCAACGATGATCCCTAGTCATACCACCAGTTTACTTTATTATGCGTATGCTTCTTCTTGTTCGGTACACTGAAGTCTTGTCGATTTAATTGTAACAATATTTTTGGCACCCTTCTAAAAAAATTTGCAGCACAGTACAAGAAATAATCTGATGTTGCTGAACAAGCATTACAACGTTTACATCAAATATTTTTGTATTAGAGTTACCATTTTAGAAAGTAAAGGCCTTAGTCTTTTTGTAACTTTACAAAAAGGTGGCCAAAGGAAAATGCACCAAGGCCTTACAGAGGCTCTTGCTCCGTTCACCGATTCGGCCTCAGCGAGCCGATTATGCGCACAACAAAGGGATATGAACTTTATTATATTATAGAACATAAGTCAACAAAACAGCAACGCCAACTGACATGAAGCATTAAACTCGTATGCAAAAGTTAAATGCAAAACTCATATAACACGCGTTACGGCCTCGGCCAACCAAACCCTTGGATTCCTAAAACGCCATCTCCGCCATGCACCACGTCATGTAAAACTTCTAGCATATAAGTCACTCGTACTCCCGAAGCTAGAATACGCTTCTCCCATTTGGTCACCTCATCAAACATACCTTATCAAAGCCCTAGAAACCATTCAGAACCGCGCAGTAAGGTTCATCCAATCATCTTATTCTTATTATACCAGCGTATCACAACTAAAAATTCAGTCTGGCTTGAACACGCTATCGTCCCGGCGCCGCATCGATTCAATAATCTTTTTTCACAAGTTTTTTTACAGCTCACTTTGTCATGCCCTATATATTCTGGCCCCGCCACCGCGCACATCTCTGCGCACAGGGCACCATTTACAAGTTACTCGTCCCCGCAGCCACACTATACGACTTTTTCTGAATCTTTCTTTTGTCGATCATCAGCTGAATTGAACGGCCTGCCACGCGATATCGTCGAAACTATCTGCTTATCCTCATTTTCCGAAAAAATAAAACTTGGTATGTCTCAATAAGTGTATTGTAGCCACTATACTGTACGTCCATTATAGTCACTATCTTGTAAATGTATGTAACCACTGTTTTCTATGTAGCCACTATTATGTTAACCCAACCCATTATGTAATACCTCCCTGCGAGGTATTTAAGGAAAATAAAGTGAAGTGAAGTGAAAAGTTTAGCGCTAAGTGCTTTTCAACCTGCTATCTTGCATAATCGGAATGTAATCGCATTAAGGATCATTACTCAAGCAAATATCGTCGTATTCGTGATCATCAGAAACAGCCTGACTACGCCCGCTACAGGGCTAAGGCCTCTCCCATGTTCCACTATAGGGTCAAGCAGGTCCTGTGCTTTCTGCTATACAACGTCATACTTCCTAATTTTATCTGCCCACCTAGCTTTCTGTCTCCCCCTCACGCACTCACCTCCCCTTATAGTCCAATCACTTACCCTTAATGACCTGCGATTATCCTGTCTACATGCTACGTGCCCAGTGTATTAATCGGGAGTAAATGAAGGAGGAGGAAAACAACGGCAGGGAGGTTAACCAGTCTATAGGCAGCCGGTTTGCTACCCTGTGCATTGGAGGGGGATGGGGGAGATAAAGATAGAGAGGGAGGAGAGATGAACACAGCACATTAGGCAGAGGAGTAAATCAGATTTCATACTTTCATTTCATACTTGCATGCATTGATTTCATACTTCCATTTCATACTTTCAAATCGGGTAAATGAGATTTGAAAGTATGAAACGGAAACAGAAATTTAGAAACAGCCGATTTTAAGTCGTTAACATTCGTAAAGAAAGTTATAAAAAAACGTTTAATAATACTCAACAAACATCAGTATATAGCACTCCATGCAGCAATACCACACTTCGAGAAGACTGGCACAATTGAAAGGTACTTAGCCAAATTCACATTAGAGCAAAGTTAAAGCAATCTTTGATGAACGTACATCTTGGCGGATTGGCAGTTACTTTCCCATATAAGAAAGATTCCGAGGTTTCGGAACGAGTGCTGCAACTTCTGTATTCAAGATCTTTCGCTAGTGTGAGCAACAACCTTCGTCAATCACTCGGATTGGCGAATTGGAGAACATATCCGGACGTGCTGTACACGACCCACGAAAATACTGAACCAATTCTACGCGCGTAGCCTTTACGTTCTTTCTTTTTCTTTTAATACTAAATACATATATAGGCCCAACTTAGCTAAAACATCTTTTATATAGACAAGCACGGCCACGCCCAAGTCGTGTAAGCACCGGAAAGCCACGCAGGCCGCCGACACGGAAACCCAGTTTTAAAACTCGGAACAAAATAGGGTCGTCGTAAAGGATACATGCCTTTCGTGAGAGACAAACTATATACAAACAACTAACAGAAAAGTCAGGCCGTATCGGAGTGGGAACAATAAAATTCCCCCACAGTGGCTTTTTGTAGCTTATACTTCAAACCTTTTTCTTTTTGCAATGGACAACCATCAAAGCGGTTCCGGAACGCTTCCGGCGCGCGCCGTTAGCCGCACCGTTCACTTCCGGTCCGAGCTGTGAGCCCCGGCCGGAGCTGAGGTGGATGTTCCGGCGCGCGCGGCTCTGGTTCCGGCTCAGCTACGAGCGGAGGCGCGGAAACACCCCCACCCCCTTCCCCCCCTCTTTGTTGTTCACACACAAGTGTAATGACGTCACCTAACTACGTCATCACTTCGTTCCGGAACGGCGAGACGTCGAGGAGGGCGTGACTGTGTTTCACGTGTGAATCGCGTGTTTAACAACGATATTGTTACGAGGTGCACCGTGTAAAGTGAGCAAAGTACTAATAAAAAACATTTAATGGGGTTTAACGTCCCGAAACAATTATATGATTACGAGAGACGCCGTACCGGAGGACTCCGGAAACTTTGACTACCTGGGGTTCTTCAATGTGCCCCTGAATCTAGGCACGCGGAGCTTAATCATTTTCGCATCTGTCGAAAGTGCGGCAGCAGCCGCCGGGATCGGATACCTGCTGGTCAGCAGCCGAGTGCCCAAGCCGCGAGGCCACCTTGTTGGACAGTGAGCAAGTGCAGACTTTTGGGCCGATTGGTTCGCTGCATGCATTGAATGAAGCCACAACACGGAAATCACAGGAACCAATGAAAAGCACAGGACGTGATTTACTGAAAACTTTTTTTTACAAAATTTACTGAAATTTCGACCACCTGGGGTTCTTTAACGTGCGCCCAAATCTGAGCACACGGGCCTACAACATTTCCGCCTCCATCGGAAATGCAGCCGCCGCAGCCGGGATACCATCCCGCGACCTGCGGGTCAGCAGCCGAGTAACTTAGCCACTAGACCACCGCGGAGAGGCACATTCATAAGTGTACCCGAAACACCCGCTGTCTACAACATCTTAGGTCAAATTTACTAAGCTTCTGCTTCATAGCTGCTCTCATGCAGTGATAAGAAGATTGTATTCCTAAAAAATATTGTCCCCACGAAAAATAGCATGAGGACATCTTGTGAACACTGTCCCAGCACTCTACATCGCTTCCCCTCGGTATAAGGTATCCCGAGTCAATCTCCGCAATCGCCCAAGCGAGGCGCATAATATTACTAATTACCGGTGTTTAGCAACTGAAAACCGCGACACACTATAGTGAGGGACGCTGTAGTGGTGAGGACATCAACCACGCGGGGTTCTTTAATGTGCCCCTAAATCCGAGTACACGTGGGCGTCTCAATGGTTTCGTCTCCACCGAAGTGAGGCCGCCGTGGTCGGGAGTCGATCCCCCGACCTCACAGTCGGCAGCTCAAACAACGTGACTCCTGGACAACCGTAGCGGTGTCCCGCTGAAATGCACACGCCGGCATAATTACTGCAGAGACTACCAGGCCAACTGGCTGGGCGCGTCGGGGCAGCTTTGCACTTTCCCGCGTCGCTGCAAGTTTACCAAGCACTCGAATGCAGAAGAGCAAGAACGCCGCAGAACTCGCGCTTTTGGCGCTTTCCCCGTGTTTATTTAAGTTCTGCACTTTGCGTTTCTTTCTTCTTCTGCAAGACGCGAAAGAAACGTCGTCGCGGGAACCCGTTGTGGGCGCACAAAGGCGCGAGTGCGAAGAACGCTCGGAACCCCCGCCGAGAGACCGCCAACCTGAACGTTCTGCACCCAGCTGCGGTGGACGTTATACGCGAGTGCATACGGCATAAGGAACGAGAGTGGGGTAGGCAGTAAAGTGGCTCCCTTTGCAGGTGGGGAAAGCCCTTTCCCCTGCCTTGCATCCCCTCCCCCTTTTTTCCCGCTACTTTCAACCGTAAAAAGACGAAGAGTTCGCCCCCCCCCCCAGTACAGCGGTCGCCTTCCCGCAATGCTTTTCAGCGCCAGATTCCTCGGCATTTTTCTTCCGACACCTGCACGCGGAAGCGATCACGTATTCGCCCACCCGGATACGACGAGGAATGCGGGAGCAAGAAGTTCCTTTTTCAGCAAGTCGCCATGCTTAACCGATCAGGCGCGAATTATAGGCCTACATCATTGAAGATCATGGACCTGATCAGTAGCTTATTGGTCACTGTGATTGGTCCCTGCGTAAGCGGGGGAGTACATGAAATACGTATCATCATCATCATCATCATCATCATCAGCCTGACTACGTCCACTGCAGGACAAAGGCCTCTCCCATGTTCCACCAGTTAACCCGGTCCTGTGCTTGCTGCTGTCAATTTATACCCGCAAGAACTTCTTAATCCCATCTGCCCACCTAACCTTCTGTCTCCCCCTAATCCGCTTGCCTTCTCTTGAAATCCAGTTATAGTTACCCTTAACGACCAGCGGTTATCCTGTCTACGCGCTACATGCCCGGCCCATGCCCATTTCTTCTTCTTGATTTCAGCTTTGGTATCCTTAACCCCCGTTTATTCCCTAATCCACTCTGCTCTCTTCTTGTCTCTTAAGGTTACACCTACCATTTTTCTTTCCATTGCTCGCTGCGTCGTCCTCAATTCAAGCTGAACCCTCTTTGTAAGTCTCCAGGTTTCTGCCCCGTAGCCAAGTACCAGCAAGATACAAATACGTCTACTTGACGTTAAAACTAATGTCAGGTACACCATAACGAAGTTGTACATCAATTATAGTGGACAGGGTGTAAATCAAATCACGAATGTATCAAAACGCACTACAAGAGCAACTACATAACTCAACGGTAACAAAGTGCGACGGAAGATGAAAACAGCAGACGAACGGTGTCGTCTCGCAAAGAAAAATAAATGTATATAGAGAAATAAAAAGAAAGTAGACGGATATATACAGGCATATACAGGCAAGGAAAATTGAACGGTGCAAATGTAAAGCATCAGATTTAGAATTTAGAAGTGGTCACGAATATATTAGTTTGTGGGCGTGCGCGTGTACTCTCTTAATCAGGTATCGTTTAAAGAAAGAGAGAAGGTAGAGAAAAACGAATAAGTTAACCAGAAGAAAATTTCCGGTTCGCTACCCTGTACTGTGGTAGGGGGATATAAAGGTCCTTAAGGAGGCAACAATAAAGAACAAATGGATAAAAAACGCACACACAAAAGGATGTGATTAAGAGTCTATGAGCGAGTGCTGATTTACACCTAATTACTTCAGCATGAATACGTATAGAAATTAGATGGCACAAAAGAAGTCAGAGCGAATAAAATTTGTAATCAACTACTGTCATTAAGGGAGGAAAAAAAACGTTAGTGGCTAATGATGGCCAGCCATCATTAGCAAGAATTTAGCCATATCAAGCCAACATCATTCCTGTACTAACCAGCGCTGAAAGAAAGAACAGGCATCGATGAAGAAGCGCACTAAAGCATTTATTACTTCTGGGCGCCCACATGAGAACTTTGTGCACAATTAAAAGAATTGGGGTTATGTTCTATTGTTTACATTGCGTGTGTGTGTGTATGTGCGTGTGTATAGGGAAACCTTCGACGAGTATACTTCGTCATTTATGGTATTTTAAGCTTTGCCTCAAGGTGTATTGCAGTATTTTTTTTTTTAAGCGATGCTTTTCACTCGTCCATGAGCGCCGAAAACGCACCGCAGGAAAGCCAATTTACGCAACGAAACTATCAGCGCACACAATATGAAAATATCAGCGCATTCTAACACAGAATATAACAACAGCCCACGGCATACGTATTGTCCAACTCCACAGTTTACATTTCTTTTGACAAAAAAAAAAAAAAACACGGGAAGTTCAAAGCCACGCTACCCAGAGTAAATGTAGCTTGGACTGACCTTCGGGAATCGGAGGGTTCACGAAACCGTTCTTCGCGGTGCAGAAGATAGGCGCCTGACCGTTGACCTAATTGGGAGTACGCCACATCTCCACGCCGGAGCCTCTGATGTCACTATCGCAGTCATACTGTGCAAGCGCACAGTCCGACACATAGCGAGTGTGTGTGCACGATCGACGACTACATTGTAGCGAAATTTGTTTTCGTTAAACTTCAGTGTTTAAAAAATACGGTCCTAAACAAGCAATCAAATCACGTAGGCATCGCACCTGGTCGCTCGCCATTTCTTGGTTTAGTTGCGCGCTCCTTGGTTTTGGACCTTGATTCAGTTAACATGGGAGAAAGCTTCGCAACCAACCATCTCTCTTTATGAAAGGAACCTTGATTGTTTTGAAATATCAGCCATTTTTTAATTGCACTTGCGCGTTTAGATCTCCCAGACCTGCACATTATCCATGCGGATTGATTGATTTATTGTGAGTGATTGAATTTTAGTGATTGACTGTGATTGATTGACTGTGATTTATTGATTGACTGTGATTGATTGATTGTGATTGAGTTGTTGATTGATTGTGAGTGAGTCGTTGATTGATTGTGAGTGATTGATTGTGAGTTGTTGATTGATTGTGAGTGGTTGATTGATTGATTGTGGGTGGCTGTATGATTGATTGTGGGTGGCTGTATGATTGATTGTGGGTGGCTGTATGATTGTGATTAGTTAATTGATTGTGAGTCAGTGGTTGATTGATTGATTGTGATTGATTGATTGTGAGTGTGTGAGTGGTTGATTGATTGTGATCGATTGATTGTGAGTGTGCGAGTGAGTGAGTGAGTGAGTGAGTGAGTGAGTGAGTGAGACCCAAGTACATATGAAACGTTGAGTGAGACCAACACAAACTCACCGACTGCAGACTTACATCAACACGTGCCGCAGGCAGCCCAACCGTAAAACCCCGGCGAAAAAAAAACGGCATAGGATGCGACACCAACGCCACAAAAGGTAGTCTGGGCAGGGCCCACAATTTCGGACAAGCGGGCGGAGAAAATTACCGCGAAAAAGGGGTGGACGCTTTTATCCGCGCACACTTTAGCAGTTCTCTCGGTGCGGTGTTCCACATAGCTTCCGGGGAATCTCGCCGAGCCTCCATTCCCTCGCCGTTCTTCTCTTCAAAGCAGGACCAAGCACTAATCCGCCAACGCACGTGCAAACCCAAGGTCAGTCGAGCAGGTACAGGTGGACGCAGTGTCTGAGCAGGGGCCGTAGCCGTTCATAGCCAGACCATGTGCACAGTTAGAGATATTTTCTATGGATACTGGAACGACCGTCATGTGGTTTCAGTGAAGACCACGCCCCAAGTGGTATCTAAAATTTGGCAATGTTCGCTTTGCAGAGTGTGTTTCAACAGAAACTGCCGGAAGTCAAGCATTAAATGCACCCCCCCCCCCCCCCCCAATTGTTCACTGAGTATCTAATGCCATCCTGAGGGAAAAAATCAATGCCGATTGCCTTAAATGCGGAAACGTTGAAACGTGTGGTCCACTAAAGATGAAGCTGCTGCATGTAGATGGAAAGCTCAGCGATGGCTAAAGTCGCACGCTCTCCTGAAGAAGAAACTGCCCGCCTGTATCGTCTACGGGAATGGGAGTATGAACGGTAACGTATAGTTCTTATCCAGAAGTGCGCGAAAGCGCAGGGCAGAACATTCAGTTCTTCGAGTGGGAGAAGCTGAGGTTAAAAACTTCTGATGTCATCTTTCGGGAAGAGTGTAGAGCATTTCAAGAAAAAAAATTACCGAGGTAAATGTATAATTGCGCGTCGCAAACGACGCGTTTCATTTTTTCCACCGTTAAACGTCAACCTGAACGAACGAGAGACACCCATCGCAAGAATAAAAGGAGAACGTAGGCCTACATCCGCTCCGCTTCTAGACGTAGCTCCCGTGCACACACCGACTGTCCAAAAGTACCGGACAGGCGCGCGAGGGGGCGGGAAAGGAGGATGCAGGCTTTCACCGCAGCGTTTATCATCCCCCACCCCAACCTTTCAAACTTCCTCCGCGCATCCTATAGTTCGGTTTTTTTTTAAGGCCTACCGTTATTTCCGTTTCTTTTTTTTTCCTTATTTCTTTCCTATTGAGCATCGCATACCTATTGTGGAAGCGGACATTACCTGATAGAGTGACCATGAAAGAAGATGAACAAAAAATAAAATCCCGACAATAAAAGCGGGGGCGTTTAGGAGAAGATTGTCGCAAAGTCGCACAATTGGGGAGGGGAAGACGGAGTGCAAGGTGTCCGTCGCGAGACGCTATGCTCCGCGGGACACGCAAGTTGCTCCACAGCGGTGGTTTAGAACGAACGGAACAACAACAACAAAACCGCAAAAGAAAAAAGAAACAATCTTTGAAAGCAACGTGGAAGGAAGGTAGAGCGGGCGGCGCCATTGTTGTTCTCCACGTGATGGGAGACCCTTTCCGCGCGGACGCGCGAGTCTGTCGCGGGTTGTGGCGCGGGTGTGTTGAGAGCGGTTGGCCTACATAGCTTTTGTCCTGCAGGCTAGTAACCCTCTCCCTCCCTCTAAGTCCCGTCTCCTCATTCAGCGGAATAAGGCACCGAACCACAACAAAAACAACGAACTCCGGAGCACGTGTCGTGCGTCAGGTGTTTGGAACGGGGGCTGGTTGTGGTTCAGATGTGGAAGTGGAAGACGGCACACTGCCTTCCTACCTATATAAGGACGGCTCCGAGGCGGGTCGGGAAGAGGCAGCGAGAGAGAAAGAAAGGGAAACGGCAGGGAAGAAGGGGCCAGCTGGAGAGGGGGAGGAGAGGGAAAGAAAAAGGGAGGTCCGGTGCAAACCGTTTAGCGCATTGTGGCGTGTAATAGCTCAGCAGGATACTTGGCGGTCTCGAGAGAGAACTGCCGCGGGATGCGAACGCGTCACGTGAACGAGGCGCGCTCAAAACCCCCCTGGTGTCCAACTGTCACCTGGACTTCTTGCGGAGGCACCGCCCGAGTAACAGTCGCTAGGGCGTGAATAGCTGATTATAAGCAAACCATGTTAATTCAACTTGCTATTTCACGTTTGTAGCGTGAAGAATGGCAGATCAAACTTACAAATGCAGCCATTGGCGAAGCCGGGGATAAATCTGCATGGAGGGAGAGGGCAGTGGCCTCAAGTTCACTCTCACCGAAATTTTTCTAATTTGCTTGTATATACATATAAACGCCCACAGACACGAACATACATAAAAGTTGTTTTTTGACCCACCTCAGCTCCTAAAACAAACAAAAAAAAAACGAATAGTCCTGGCTATGTTCATGATAGTATGTGTATATATAGCATAATAGTCTTTACTCGCATACCACCAATGAAACGCCCTAAGCCGTGCGTATACGACAGCAATCATGCTGAGACTTGCAGGCATGCTTGGTGCGCATGCACATGCCAGAAGTGCGCGTGTGCCGACAGTCGAACAAGGCGGTGTAAGACAACATACATACATGCATACTACAATAGCTCAGTCGTAGCAATGCTCTAAAGGTCCTATAGTATGTTACGTAACAAAAAGAGATGTCCTGTAGCTGTATGCTATGCGACCCAAAACGTAACCGCGGTTTCCTTATCCTACACGGTACGCGAAAGCACGGTTATGCCGCTAACCGCGGTTGCAGGAAACCGAGCTTGGCAACCTCGGTTTGGCGGTTAACCGAGAAAATATCGGCGTTCATGGAGGTGGCGTTTGCCGCCTTAACTACACTTAACCAAAGGCACTTCTGCGCTGTGTAACATCGACGAACCGTGGTTGGCGCTAACCACGGTTCGGCATGGTTAACCGGTGTAGGTCGAAACCGCGGTTAACTTGCCTGTGCACAACGAATGTTTACTTTACTTTTATTAGACCCAAGCTCGAATATGCCTGTATAGTCTGGGACCCCTACACTAATCACAACATCCGTAAAATAGAAATAATTCAGAGAAAAGCTGTAAGGTTTATTTTCTCTAAATACTCACGTACTGATTCTCCCTCACAAATAATGCTTGCTAACAAAATTCCCAGCCTTGAATCCAGGAGAAAGTGCTTCCGTCTTGATTTCCTTTCTTCACTAAGTAAAGGTGCACTGTCCATTGACCTATCTCCGTTCTTGTCACCGTTACAAACAAGACCTACTAGGCACCACAACCCGAATGCTTTCGCCCCATATTTTGCTGCTACTGACACCTTCAAGTACTCTTTTTTTCCGCGTACGATACAAGAGTGGAATGAATTACCCCCTGTATAAGTGCCTTGTTTGCTTGTATTGTTTGTATTTTTTGCATTTTATCTTCTTGTGCCCCCCTGCTTGGACCTAACCATGGTCTGCAGTATGTATTAAATAAAAAATAAAAAAAATAATTATCACAAGGGAATGCCGCCTGCGCTGATCACTCTCTTGTCCATGCTTGATTTTGCATACGAGGCGCCATACCAAGGGGTTACATAATTGTAAGAATTCGAGCTAGTTACAGTTTAACGTGCCCTTGAACGTTCGTTTCGCATCCCTCGATTATTATATGACTCGAACCCGCCACCTTTGCATTAGCAGCAGAACGCCAGAACCATTTGACATGGCAGTGAGCGCAGTCCACGAGAAAGAAAATGTATCATTTGGCGGCCTCATTACAGAAACACGCACGTTCAAAACTATACGAGCAAATAACAACAACGCCGTGCCAGAAGGCCGCATAGCCCATAAACCATCGGAGAGGATCCCTTCCCGACTCCTATATTAGCGAGCCTTGGCGTGTTGCGAGCGGCCTCTGAGCAACCAATTCGTGCGATGCACGCGTTAAAAACAAGGTAGTCGGCAGTGTACACCCCGCAAGCCCTCTTCATCTGGTGAGAGATAAATACAAAATGCGCGGAGGGTCAGAATTCTTCCACGCAACAGTTCCGGGTTTAACCGATTTGGCCGCGGGGGCCTTCGGCATCCGCTACGCACTCCGCAGCGCCATCAGCTGAGGCGTTTTCATAAATCGATCGCGGCTGTATGCGCTTAGCGCGAGGCGTATAACAACGCCGCACGTTCCGTTCGATCAACGAGGCGGAGAAGGCACGCAGTTCGAATTCACGACGAGAAAGTTACCGCGCAACTATATACTCGGCAAAGCGGAGTTGTTTACAACTCGGCTGCATGCATGCCCGCGGTGCCATTTTCATTTTTGCTTATCTCTTTCCTTTTCCCACCTCTCTCTCCACGATGTTCCGAGTCACACAAAGTCTTTTCAGCGGTGGCGCGAGACAGCAAAACGCAAGCCGAAACAACAATAATAACCATAATTGCTGAGCTTTTTACATTCCATAACCACGATATGATTAAGAGGCGCAATTGACGTAGGCGGAAGGCTGCTCGAATTCTGATCGCCAGCTCTTCTTTAACGTGTACCGCCATCACGCAGTAAGGAGTCCTCTAACGTTTCGCCTCCATCGAAATGCGACCGCCACGGTAGGAATCGAACCCGCGACCACCAACCGAACACCGCATAACCACGGAGGCGCACAAAATATGGCTCAATTGCCTCGTAGAATTCACCGATTCGTACGCATCTGTTTAATCATTTCATTCACACCTTCATTTCCTTTACCTCGGCAAGGTACACTGTGTGGACAACAAGGGCAGGGCAACCATTTGATGATGATGATGATTATGATCGTCACCATCATCATCATCACAAAGATGATCTTAATGTTGATATGATTAACAACGAACGGCATCGACCCACAACGGTAGAAAAGATAGCCATTCAGACAAAGTAATTCTGCATGATAATCTGATGGATGGTTTGATGTTTCGCATTCAAATGAGCGAATGAAGTGACAAACGTACATATGTAATGTTAGACATTCGACCGATAATCCCGCACACACGGGCGCGCAAGCTTCCAAGCTTTTGGTCGCAGACACGTGCGCTCACGGACACAATGACTCAGCGGCATCGACAACAACAATACCAACAAGGAAAAGTTCGAGAAGACTACGTTTCTTCCTCGCGCTGCAGGGCGCCATACCGCGGAGGCGAGCTTTTTGCGTATCGTTCACATATATATACGCGCGGAACGCATGCATGCTCGCATGCGTTGCAAAAAACGGCGCGAGGAACAAGAAAAGAAAACCGCGCGGTATACGAGACGCGTCGCTCGCGCTTACAGACGTCGTAAATCGTCGTCGCAGCCTACCCCGCCCACCACTCGGCCCGCAACACGCGCGCGTACGAAGGCGAGGCGACCATCGCCGTCGAAGAAAGAGATACGGCGCCCGGACGCTCCCAGCTGTGGCCGCCACAAAGTGTCTAGCAAGAAATTTACTAGACATAACTCCGCGGCCATAGGCTCAATATAGGGAGCTCAAAGCGCACTTAGCACGGCCATGCTGTAGTTCGCATGGCAACAAATGTCTCTTCATCCGTCGTTTTAGCATGTTCACTGAAGCCTAAAGAGAACTAAAGATAACGGGAGGATACCCCTTTTTCGAATATGCATACCGGGTCAATAAAAACAAGAAAAAATAAGGCAGAGCTTGCAACAAGACACGCAAGCCTCGAAACTGAAGCCGGGCGATTCTGAATAGTGATCTGGATACACTTCTACAGTTGTTTCTATAAGCCTTAGCTAGTATACTGATGTAGGTTGTTTCTAGGCTGCTTCTAGGTCATTGCTATAGCCTTAAGCTAAGTGCCTTGTCTGTTTCTTCCCGCGTGTTGTGTTTAGTTGCGTCCCCACGATCATTTCTACACCAACTCGCCCAACAGTCAACTCTTTTGATGCTATAGTGTTGTTCCGAATTAATTAATGCAAGACTATAACAAATACTTTTCCGGTGACGGTGGAGCCCTCAGTCCAGGGCCCCTGTGGCCTTGGCCATCTTGCAAGCTCTGTCGATCAGCTTGAGCTGTTCTTCGGGCTTATAGAGCAGGACAGCGCAGCCTCCCACTGCTCCGGTGTTCGTGTACAGTTTTCTTGGCACTACCTGTGTGTGTTGGCAGGCCCATGTCACGTGATAAAATGTGGGGTGTTCTCTGCATAGCGGGCATTTGTTGGCGTATATTCACGGATAGATTTTACTCAGAGGACTGAGATTGGAGTACGTATTAGTCTGCAGCTGTCTGCGACCAACCGACTATACTATCTGCTGAGGTCTTCGTGGGGAGGAGGGTATACCTCCTCAGGGCTCTCTGGTGTTTTAAGATTGCTCCAGAGCGTCTAGTAACTGTGGCTGGTTCCTCGTCGTTGTGCGCCCCCCGGTCGGCGTATTCTCGGGCAATGGCGTCGGCACGCTGGTTCCCTGTCTCAGTTTCATGGCCTGGTGTCCACGCAATGGAGCAGCTCGAGAAGTTGATTTTTCTTCCCTTGAGTAAGCGGATGGCAGCACTGGATATGCGTCCACTGCTGTACCGTCGACACGCTTCTTGCGAGTCAGTAACTATTCCTGTAGTATAGACTCTTCGCTCTGGTGTGTGATGGCGATCGCTATACTTCCTCAGCCTCGAGGATGTTGTTGCTTTTGATCGAAGCGCTGTTGACTTCCCTGAGTTGGTGATCAACGACGCTTACAACTGTCCCGGAGTGCTCTGTGTATGTGGTCGCGTCAACGCACAATACGTCGGTTCTCGCCTTGAAGGTTGTTGCGAAGTTGACTCTCAGCGCAGACAGTTTCGAGTTAAACAACAAACAGGCACAGGCACGACTCGGATAACCAAACCGCAGAGACAGAAACTCTCGCTGAAAACTAGCGTTCGCACTTCTCGTCTCACGGGCACGGCGCAGAAGGCTTCGTGGGCGTAGGCCTTCCACCGTTTGGGGGTCTCCTCGCAGACGCCATTGCCTTTTTCGTGCCCAAGTAGCCTCTCGTATATATTACTTATATACTCGGGGCCTTCAGCTCGCCGCCGTCACATCACAGCCATTTGTTGTTGGGCGAACTGTTGCTGCCTTCTTCGTATTGATTGGAACACTGGCGAGCACTAGAGTGATGCACTCACATTATGTGGCGAACATGATCATTCATGACGATGATAATAGTTATTTAGTTTGGTATAAAAGGAACGATTTGCTAGTCAGCTTCACCATTGAATATATGTCTGCGTGCGCGCGTGATCTAACAGACAGTCAAGGAATGTACAGGGGAAGTTCATAGAACCAATGGAATGTAAATAAGAAGAAAGCAAAGTGGGTGGAAAAATAACCAGCCGTGATTCGAAGGTCGTATAGGTTCGTTTCCTGCTCACGGCTGGTTATTTTTTCGCCCACTTTTCTTTCTTCTTATTTACATTCCACTGGTTCTAATAACTTCCCCTGTACATTCCTTGGCATTACTGTCTGTTATATCTCATTAATATTGTGTCAAAACACGGAAAAAACGAGCCCTTAGGTATACACTTCTTTCCCTTTATATATACATATACATATATATACATATACATATACATATATATATACATATATATATATACATATACATATATATACATATACATATACATATATATACATATACATACATACATATACATACATACATATACATATACATACATATATATATATATATATATATATATATATATATATATATATATATATATATATATATATATATATATATATAAAGAACAGCGGAAATACGTGAAATAGAAATTTCGAGAATACAAGCCTACTGGTAAAAATGACATACATACTCGGAGGGTAAACAAAATGCCCCAGTGACCCATGACACCTTTATGTAGTTATACAATTTTACTGTATCGGGGGAGTCACTGGGTGGGGGGTTCAAACACTTTATGTATGCTCGTGCGTGCGTATGTGTATACGTGTATACATATACCCAAGCAAAATTGAAAATTTTCGAGAAAATCGAACCCCCAACCCCTCGCGCCCCCTAATATGTCGGCTCTAAACAAGTTTTGCTTGTGGTTTTTTTTTAAAGAATATTTCATTTTTATTCATGGCGGCTGCAGTGCTATACGCACCGTTTTCGATGCAGTCATTCTTCACACAAGAACGTATAGCTCGTATAACCGGTAGCCCAAAGCGCTTTGAGCATGGAGTGTTATCATACTAGTATTACATTCATGAATAGTATTTTCCTGTGGTTTTCTCGCGTATTTTGCAAGATGCCCCGGAACCCGCCACGGTGGTTCGATTTACGCTGCTCGACGGCTGACCCGAAGGTCGCAGGATCGAATCCCGACCAGTGCGGTCACATTTTTTCAGTGGAGGTGAAAAAGGTGTTGGAGGCCCGCGTTCAGTGCGATGCGAGTGCGTGTAAAAAAAAAAAAAAAAACACCAGAAGGTCGAAACTTCCGGAGCCTTCCACCATTACGGCGTCTCTCATAATCATTTTGTGGTTTAGGGACGCAAAACGCCCCAGATTGTCAATGGGAGTTCGGAGAACAAGGCAATACTTTCCATGCAGCCGGAAACAGTTGTAAGCTCACCACCAAAGCCGGAGAAGATTCGTTATCACGCTCGCCTATCGCGTCTTCCAGCATCCTCACGGCGCAGCGCTTCGCAAACACGATGGCGACTGTAGATTGAAACATTTCGATAAAAAAAAAGATACTGCAAGACGTCTTTCGCGTCTCTTGCGCAGGATAAGACAGCATGACCGGAAACTTTCCGCGGGAATGAAAAGTAAACATGAGCAATAAGAATGTATTGTCGTTTCCATTGGTGTAAATCATTAGGGGGCCCCAGACGGGCTCGAACACTACTTGTGTTCAAGCGGGGGGGGGGGGGGGCGCTCTTTGCAAGTGTACCCCCTTGCGATTAAGGTTTGGAACGTCGTACACTTAAGTTACTTGACAGTTACTGGGCATAGCGCATGTCATATTTTTAAAAGTGTGTACCTGTTCAATACCCTTCGGTTGTCTGAAACTATAAAAATTTCAAAAGCCGCTCGACCTGTTCAAAAAAGACGGATTAGAACAATGCAATTACTCGAGCTGTAACCTTATCTTCTTATTTTGAAGGACTTGTGTTATAGTAATACCACACGTATTGAAAGAGCAATATGCCTGAAATTCCCTGATTTGCGTCCGCCCTTGTTATTTTTCTAGACTTATGCCACTGGTCGCCTCCTTCAGGTATACTGAATTCCATGCTTCTAAGTCGAATACCTTCGATGCCTCATAAAACACGATAGTCGAACATGCATCCCACGACGGGGGCTTTAACGCGAGTGACGTCAAGAATGTCCATCACGTGATGACGTCACAGATCGCCAAGATTCATGAAATCTCGATGGCATAGCCGTGACGTCTCATCGCATGAAGTCACATGATGACGTCATCCTACGACATCATCGCTTGGTCAAAGGCGCACTGGTCAGAACTGTGCCCAATTTTTTTTGTTTTTTTTTTTGTGGGGTGGGGTGGGGAGGGGGGTGTTCATGGAACGGCTAAGTTTGCCAACTCGCGGTCCATGCGAAGGCGTGTAAATACCTTAATATCACCCGGAAGCTGAAATATTACTTAATTTATTTATTTATTTATTTATTTATTTATTACTATTCAATCAATAAATCAACTTCATTTAAAAGTCCAGCAGTTTCCTTCGGGCGAGGCGATGAAAGAGGAGATTAACCCCTGTGCCAGACGGGCATAAACATTCTATAGGGGGTGTCAGAACTCTCTGTTACTGCCTTTGAGTGTACCTTTGACCAGCAGCAACTAGAGAAAGGCCACTCTTTGCTCATGAATACGTATACAGTGACTGTACTGAACGCGTGATCGAGCAATCAGCTTTTTGATTTCGTAAGAAACCACTGCTGACAATAACAATGGTGAGTGCCAAATATGTTTTCAACACCGTTCATGCACGACATTCAAAAACACGATCGACGACAGTAGAGCAGCGTGTCGTTGTTCCTGGAGACGCTCAGACGTCTTTCTCACGTTTTCCAAAATGAGCAGCCGATACGCATTTATCGCGCTCTTTATTGATTGATCATTTTCGCGCCCCCAACGGCATCTTTCTTGAAACTCTCGTCATGACGTTACACCAACAACATGGTACAGCTTATGCATAAGTCAATCCACACATCCGCAGCAAATGTTCTTGCATAAACCTTGAGGAAGTCGAGCCATGGTCGTCAGCAGAAAGGGATGGGTGCTTTTTGGCATGCAGCTTCTGCTAGACAACGAATTGCTGTGCTAGCATTTATAGGTAGGGACATTCTTTCCCCCTCCCCACCCCCACAAAAGGTATACCAATATTTCACCTCCCTCCGCCAACCCACACCAGCACTCCCACCCCACTCCCCCACATGAGTGTAGGCAATAGGATAAAACCCATGTTGCATAACGTGTGGGGGGAAGGGGAGAGGAAAGCGCAGGTGTAGGTTGTGGGTAGGGGCAAGTGCTGGTGTTGCTTAAAAAGGGGGGAGGGGGGCTGGTGCCTCTTTCGCCTCCCCCTCTTGCCAACTCCTATGCTCCCCCAGCACGATGAAACACGAGTCCACAGCCCGCGAGACAAAATCGTGCCCACGGTCGAAGCTCTCATGGTCGATCGAACGTATTGAGACACCAAGGTCTAAGAGGAACGAGTGATGAAAGGTCGAAGAACGAGCATTCAAGAAAAGGCGTGAAAGGCCGACGCTTTCGCAGAACCCATCCTTCACAGCGCACATCCAACCATTGAAGACGCGAGCTTGCACGTACAAGAGTCTCACGTGACAACGCCATCGCGCAGGGATGCGGAAGACTTATTGCCCCTAATTTGTCTCCGTCCAGTATGCGAAATAAACCCCTTGCGCCCCCCATTCGCGAGGGGAGAGCAAACACGCGAACTCACGAAAGTACCGGGGAAGGCTTTTTCCTTCGCGTCTCGAAGCACTTTCTTTCTACCTTTCTCCGTTTTATTTTTTTTTTTCCCGAAGAAAGTGCGCGGCTACGTGAGGTCACGTGACCGAACTGATGGCTCCACATCTGTCGAACGTGAGAAGAGGAAACGGCGACTAGAACACCTTGTACGCAACTAAATCTCACGAATGTTCATGCACACTCTAAAGCTACAACAACAACACTATGGAGCTCCGCTTCGCAGACGCTGATAAAACAGCAAATGTGACGGCCATCCCTTCGTCAGCCTATCGCATTGCTATGTTCTTCAATTAAGTCTTTCAGGTACGTTGTATCCACTGCTCTCTATATTAAACACTCTTACACTCTCTCTATTAGAATCTCTATACACTCTATATTAAACACGCTAAGCTTTGATGTTGTACGGACTCCTGCAGCTGCGACTTGATGGCCCCAAGACCAAACTGTCGGATCGTTCTGAACAACAAAGTTTTACTTGTTATTCTTCAAACAACGCGTGGTGGCCGACCATCACAGACAGAGGAAAGCCGACCAGAAACATTTAATAAAAGATACTCTTGAATATGAAAAAAAAACGTGTACATGCGTCGTACCTGGAGTTGACGCACATAAGAAAAGGGTGAAGACGGCGGATATCCGGACATCTTTGTGTAAGTCAGCTGATGTTCTTCGACGTCAAGGGCCACTGAAAAAAAAGAAAGAAAAAAAACACGGTGAATACGCATGACACGGCAGCTGAAATTACGTTTGCTGTACCTCTTTTGACTCATTTGTTTTTCTCATACAATGTCGTTTTGATAGCACAGCTCAGTTTGGGCCTGAAAACTGCAGCCAATTAACTTGCCCACTCTGCAATCCTCAGTTGTTCCCATACAACGGCTGTTATTTTTTTTTTTCGATTAGACCACAAGTATACTATTTCACTTTAAACATGACTGTACGGTGGGCAAGGAAACTTCGCCAGGTGCGTCCAAGTGATGCAGCAAACACAGTCCAGTTTTTCTTTTATTTTTCTAATATACACATAATAATCACATCATAATAATCACAGGGAGAAGAATAGAGAGGGCAATGCTATGAACATCTAGCCCAACATCGAGAACTTTAGCACGTTGATGGTGATTACGTCATTAGGAGGAGGATTATATGCGTGTTCGCACAGACACGCTACATGTGCAGCTCTTCGTCAAAGTCATAATCTGTTTATATGAATTTATATGTACAACCTTCCAGCCATGCTAATGTACTGATCGTTCAATGTTAAGCTTTACGGCTTCTTTAAAATTCAGCCCTGGGAAGAACGTGGAACCACATTTGCAGATATGTTACATACTCGAGGGCACACGAAGTGAGGCAACAATTATCGCTATCAGCCGCCCAATTAAATAAAATTGAAAAAAATGACCTTTTCTCACTGAATTATAATTTGCATCGGCAATGAGGAATCCACATCAAGCGTACCTTGTTGACCTACTTGGAGCCGTCCAAAACCGCGCAGCCCGGTTTTTCACATCCCAGTATACGACCATCGGCCAAGTGTCACAAGCGTCAAATCATCCTTGGAAATCAAATCGTTAGCACTTCGCTGAAAAATCTCTCGCTATAATTATGCTGCTTTCATAAGCTTTATTACGACTTCCCGCACTTACGTGGCCTGCTTCTTTTTCCGCAGAAACCGCATTCAGCGCCACCTGCCAAACAGTCCACAAAGAATTCACGGCAGGCTACCAAATCTCTCAACAACTCCTTTTTACCTTTAGCAAATTTCGAAACGTGCCAACAAACATCTGGAGTGCTGATGCACAACGTAATCTGAGGTTCTCTCTCTCTCTCTCTCTCTCTCTCTCTCTCTCTCTCTCTCTCTCTCTCTCTCTCTCTCTCTCTCTCTCTCTCTCTCTCTCTGAGCGCGTTGTTCTTCCTGTGTGTTTTGGCTGTCTTCGAATTTCCCCTCGTTCCTTTCCAAATGTGACTTTTATCACATTTGCTCAATTCATGGCTGTTTGAACGTTCCTTTTTTCTTGTGTATGCTCCCCCATTGTGGAATACCCGAACAGGGGCCTTTAAAATAGATGATGATGATGACGAAGATGACGATGATGATCGTAGCAAGCGGTAATGTATAGAAAAGTTGGAGAAGGCAGCCGCGTTTTTTCGCACTTTCACGAGGAAGAATGGTTATGATCCGACATATATCCGCAGCTGCAATGTTTAATCGCGGTTAACGTGATTACGCACGCAAAGAATATTAATTATGAATGTACAAAATATTGATGAGAACTAACAGGCAATGATGCCAAAGAAAGTACAGGGGATATAACAGGGGAGGGTAAACTTAATGTATGAATGTAATAACGTGATGGGCGGCAGCGAATTCAAAAGAGGAAACAAAGAAAAAAAAAATGAACCCCGCAACTGTTTCGAGCGAAGTGACACAGCTCAGCAGTGGTTCACAAGACAAGGTATACGTTGGGATTAAAAGGTATCGGGAGAAAAGTAAACATTGGGACAAGGTTGAAGAAGTTCGGAGACGGGTCCCGATCGGCTAGCGGTCATCGAAGAGAGGACATCGCGGACAGGACAAGCATCAGCCGCGAAACCTACCGAGCGTCTCCCTTATAATGACGTAAAGTCTGCAACAACATCCCCTATACTTTCCTCGGCACTGTTGCCTATTAGTTCTCACTGATATTGCGCAAAACGAGCCCCTTGTAATTTCCATTTGTTTCCTTCGTGTATGCATTGAAGATAGATGTACGTATAAAAGTACATGTATATATATATATATAGAATACAGTACATACTGCATACGTGTCTGCATATTTACGCAGACGTGCCGTTCAGCCATTCATTCCGTCTAGCAGAACGGCAACCATCGCGTGCTCACGAGCGATCGAAGGGAGAAGCCAAGGTGCGGTGTTCTTTCATCGGACGGGAGCAAAGTCAAGACGGCAACTCTCCAAAAAAGGGCAAGAACGACGCAAAAAAAAAAAAAGGCGTGAAGATGAAAACGATAGACGACAGAGGCTTCCCCGATCCATCCCCCCTCCTCACCTGAAGGGGGTCCACCTAGACGAACACATGTACCCCTCCCGCCTTATACAAAGGAATGACAGATACGAGCGGCAGGGGCAGCGCCCGAATAAAGCGCGCCTCAATAGCGACGACAGTGGCTCGGGATAGAAGTGGAACTATATGCCCTCTAGTTCCTGTAAAAATCTGCACCGTATGTTCGTGGCGCGGACCCACGCGTCGTACGGGTGTGTAACCGACTGCGCATGCGCTTAAATGGTGTATAAGATCGCGCAGGTGAGTCGGGATTAGGGGGAGGGGTGTAGCGTGCATGTGACGTCACGAAACTCGCGGTATGAGTCTGGACGTGGGAACCAGGGAGTCGAAGGAAATGAGCCCGAGTCGGAGAATTAATGTGGAATCCGTCAACGTCGAACGTGTCCACGGTTCCTGAGAATAGACTCGTACGTCTCTGGAAGAGAACCTTGAGGCCATTGATGGCGTACACGGAGGCAAGCTGTCGGTGTTCCGGTATATAGTATATCGACGTGCAGCCCGTGTATAAAGACAGGTCGCATCAGTCAATATATGTGCGTATGAAGAGGGGACGCTGGGGTTCGTGTGTAGCGTCCACCTGCGGCTTTTGTACACGTATGTCACACACGGTGTAATATCAGCAGTGACGTAGCAGATTTCCGTTAGCAGGGGAACGATGGTCGTACAGCAAGATGAAAGGAAGATCTTGAGCATGCTCGACAAGCAGCTATACGCACCTTGAAGACATTCCATTAGTGATGACGGTTATGATAGTAAAAATGAAAATGTTTCCCTCATATTTACACTACATTCCCAGTGTTTTAAGTACACATTAATATTTATACATATTGTGATACGTATACTTGTTGGACTTAGGTCTGATCTGCCGCCATTTGTTTTGGCGCGATAGGCTGACGACGCCTGCGTTACATCAAGTGGTGTAAGTGGTTTGCTACAAGGGTACAAGAACTGGATATATTCAAGTATAGGTAGTTTGACTGCGTTTCAATACAGAATACAAACTATAATTACAATTTGTGAACAAAGCAAGGACTTTAGCTGAAACGGTAAAAATAGTTGTCCGAAGTACAAGTTGCCAGACACTATCACGTTATGTAGGGATGTTATATACGAACATCAGATGACCGAGGAAGAAAAAAAGAGCGATGGTACGGCTTTAAAAAAAAAACGCGACAACAAACAACAAACACACCCCACCCCAAAATCGGGGCCAGCTGACCGCAGAGGGTGCGTGAACCACGTGACAGAAAAAAAGGAGGGGGGAGGGGGTCGGAAGAAGCAAAATCTGCCGGCTTGCGAATTCGCCTCAGCTGGCGGACATAGCACGCTTGGGCTGATATTTACCGCGACGACCGAGTGCTGGCTGTTGCCTTAATGTAAACCAGCAAAGCGCATCTGCTTATAAATGTATCTGCATATAGGCTCTCCGCTTGAATCGTGAGCTAGTGGTGGCTGTTGCCAGCACTAGCTCAAGGCTATATGCCGATGCACCAGTACGGTGCAACGCCATCTATAGCCTTCTGCGATCCTAGTCCACGTATAGGCATGCACGCATAAAGACGACAATGCTATCGAACTCGGTATCTGCGCATCAACAGCTCGACGACACGTGACCTAAGCAGAAACCTCACGTATGACGTCAACGATAGTGCGACGCGTCATTGTAGAAGCAAGCAGTGGCAGTATAGTTAGACTGATTAATATGTGGGGTTTCACGTCCCAAAACCACCATATGATTACATGAGAGACGCCGTAGTGGAGGGCTCCGGAAATTTCGACCACCTCGGGGTTCTTCACCGTGTACCCAAATCTGAGCACACGGTCCCACAGCATTTCCGCCTCCATCGAAAATGCAGCCGCCACAACCGAGGTTCGATCCCGCGACCTGCGGGTCAGCAGCCGAGTACTTTAGCCACAATATGCTCTTTTACTATTCACAAACACCACTCCTTGATGACATCCGGTTTCCTCCACCGATGTTCCAAAATAGCATTGGTGGGCAAGACGAGCTTCAGAAAATAGCCCGCTGATTTTCTACACTTTCTTCCCCATATTTGCAAAATATATTCAAATAAATGTTCTTTTTAGCTACTTAAAAATTTTAAGAGATTCCCTTGAACTATACGCACGTTTATTTTAACAGAAAAACTCAAGATAGACATTACTTACACTTAAAAGGAACATGAAAACGTGCTTTGTGTGTCGACGTTAGGAGGTGGTAAATGAGGTGACCAGAAGTTTTCTTGGGTAGAACGCTTGTGACCTCGAAACCGTCTATAGACCACCACGGCGGGGCGTAGCTTCATAGTCACGCTGGCAAAACTGCGAGAACCGGCGTAGGGTAAGGGAGCTGTTCCAGTGACACGGGCCAACTACCGAAAGAGGCAAAATAAACACCAGACACAACTTTGCCTTTCGTTCAAACTGAACGGCGGTGGTTTGACTAAATAAAGTTCACGCGAAATGCGATGCTGACTTATTGGTAGGACATCCTCAGTAACATTTCTCACAGCACATGTAAAACACGGGACAAAACACATATAGGCACACATCGACAAAGAGGGCCAACTTCCAAGAAAGCATTGTTGGAAGTTAGCGCTGTATGTGTGCGTGTATACCTATATAGCTTTCTTGTCCTGTCTTTTACGTGCGCTACAAGAAAAGTCCCAGAAGGTGGTATATGACGTCAGACGTGACGTTTCCGTTCGGATCACGTGGCCACTGGTTCAGCTGCAAATAGACTCACCTTAGAAAGTTCTGGCCTGCTTTTGCTTCGACACGGCCACCTCGGCAGCTGCAGGTCTTGCTACACACACGAAAGAGATTTCTCGTATGGGCATGTTGAAAATAACGAACGAAGGGCGAAGCGGTTCGATTCAACACATTCGCAGAGCGAAAAGGGGGAGGCGAAGAGATACACGGCGGCGGGGAAAGCTTAATTAGAGAGGCAAACTTCGGCGCACCCCCAAAAACTGTACACGCTCTCAGCGCGACGCTCGTTCCCCGACTTCCCGCGTCATGGGAGGAAGGCGAGAGACAGGGACGGGAAAGAAGGGACGTCACAGCCGCCACCATTCTATAGCCACGGGGAGACATGAAGGCGTGAAAGGGAGACAAACCAAACAGGCGCAACGAGTTTGTTCTCCAAGCTAGCACAGCACACAAACGTATATAGACTGAAAGAGGCAGAAACGGAGTCGCTATATAGCTCGGAGGTAAAATATTTATCCAGAGATATCGGGAGGCGACGGAACGGGGAGTAAATATTGTGTCAAACCGTCGTCGTCTTCCGAGAGAAAGGGTCTGTTTTTCAATCCCTCACCCACGACGGTAAGCGCACCCGACCATCGGCTTACGTCGCGAGCGCAAACCGTGAGTGTATATATGTACGGCACACAAACACGGCTGCAGAACACGAGATCCTCTCGCGCGAGGGATCCAGAGAACGCGCACACACACAGGCCGCTATGACGACCGTTGTCCTCCCTTCTCCCGCTCTGCGCATATATGTGCAGGCGCGGGGGTTTGGGTGTTGAGTCGATACGGTGCGCGTGTGTGTTTGACGAAAAGCACGCACACACGAGAAACACACAGATGACGCGGCAAACGCACACACACCGCAGCCGGGAGAGTATATACCTCCTTTCGCGCACTGCGTCGCCGTTCAGTTAAACAGTGCGCTTCTGAGCGCGCCGGCCACGCCGAGCGCATACAAAAAGGCCGCCAGATGAGTCGGCGCTGTCCTTGCGAGGTGCGTTTCGAACGCCGACCCGCTTACCTGCTTCGTCCCACGTCACCTGAAGCCACAAGGACAGTCGAAGTCACCGTATGTCCCGGTGTGGCGCGCGTGATGGTGCGGCGCTGCCGGCGATTCAGTGCCTCTTGTCCGTGCTTCTCGGAGCCAGTGATCGTGTCATAGCGATGTAGTGCCCTGGGTGAGGGTTCGCACATTGTGTACTTCGCCGACAACTGATGATTCCGTGGATGTTTAGACCGAAGACCATGCGTTCCTCTACTTAACCGTCATTATCAGATTCAGTGCCTCTTGTCCGTGCTTCTCGGAGCCAGTGATCGTGCCATAGCGATGTAGTGCCCTGGGTGAGGGTTCGCACATTGTGTACTTCGCCGACAACTGATGATTCCGTGGATGTTTAGACCGAAGACCATGCGTTCCTCTACTTAACCGTCATTATCAGATTCAGTGCCTCTTGTCCGTGCTTCTCGGAGCCAGTGATCGTGCCATAGCGATGTAGTGCCCTGGGTGAGGGTTCGCACATTGTGTACTTCGCCGACAACTGATGATTCCGTGGATGTTTAGACCGAAGACCATGCGTTCCTCTACTTAACCGTCATTATCAGATTCAGTGCCTCTTGTCCGTGCTTCTCGGAGCCAGTGATCGTGCCATAGCGATGTAGTGCCCTGGGTGAGGGTTCGCACATTGTGTACTTCGCCGACAACTGATGATTCCGTGGATGTTTAGACCGAAGACCATGCGTTCCTCTACTTAACCGTCATTATCAGATTCAGTGCCTCTTGTCCGTGCTTCTCGGAGCCAGTGATCGTGCCATAGCGATGTAGTGCCCTGGGTGAGGGTTCGCACATTGTGTACTTCGCCGACAACTGATGATTCCGTGGATGTTTAGACCGAAGACCATGCGTTCCTCTACTTAACCGTCATTATCAGATTCAGTGCCTCTTGTCCGTGCTTCTCGGAGCCAGTGATCGTGCCATAGCGATGTAGTGCCCTGGGTGAGGGTTCGCACATTGTGTACTTCGCCGACAACTGATGATTCCGTGGATGTTTAGACCGAAGACCATGCGTTCCTCTACTTAACCGTCATTATCAGATTCAGTGCCTCTTGTCCGTGCTTCTCGGAGCCAGTGATCGTGCCATAGCGATGTAGTGCCCTGGGTGAGGGTTCGCACATTGTGCACTTCGCCGACAACTGATGATTCCGTGGATGTATAGACCGAAGACCATGCGTTCCTCTACTTAACCGTCATTATCAGCAGCATCGATGATGACGTTCCACGGCATGTGGCCACGAGGATATCGTCCCAAGGAGCCGCCACGTGTGCTGGCGTGCACCTGTGATTGTGCGGCGCTACAAGCGATGTATTGCGTTTTGTGTGCGATTATTCGGGTTATTAGTGATTCTGATGTCGTCAAGTGCGGCTTTGGGTGAATGCTATAGCACAACGTATACCTATACACGGCAGCTGATGGTGTCCCCGGATATTTACTCACAGGTCCAGGGAGGTGTTACCCATGTCGTCGTCGTCGTCATCGTCAGCGGCGGCGTCCGTGATGTGTGCCTATCATCTATGAGTTATAGAAGCTGTACACGCATGTATACACTATATCCTGCAGAAAGTGCTAAATATATCCAGGACACTACGCCTTTGTCATATCGTTGACTCGTTTAACTAGCACTTTATGATGTACATACTTAAGAGTGCGTTCGAGCACACAAGCGAGTACCTGCATGATCATAATTCACCGTATCGGCTATGTAAATATTGCACGTATACTCAATCAACGACGTTTATATATATCATGCATGCTTCAGATTCGCTAGCACTTGTGAGCTACATATGCAAACGTGCGATACTGTGTGCTGTTATTAACGTCGTCCTCCACGCAACTTGGCGATTCAATCAGCTGTGTAACTAGATGAGTTACAACAATGCCGCAAGAATATCCGGCTACGGGTGTGTCCCGGCAAGGAAGAGTGTTGCCCAAAAATGTGCGAAAGCATCTCCTGCTATAAAAGAGCGAGAAATACACCAAGGCCCGACGCTGATGGCTGCCATCAAGAGTGACAGCGTATATTCCTCTTTGTGCTCGCTGTTTCAAGCGTATAAGACATTTAGTACAGGGTTCGTTAATGTCCCACTGTTTGAGATCACCTGAGCTTGTCTGCACACGAACAGAATTCGAGCAAGAAGAATAGAGATTACCAAGAGGTCTTTTTTTTTTGTTTGTTAGACATGGAACATGAAGCCAGCAGAGGCTATGTGCAGGGGGGGGGGGAGTGACAATTATAATTATTTCAAATCTAGAAGTAAGAACAACTGAATTAAAAGTGGACCGAGAGAGAAGTAAGAAGAAGAACAAGAATTGAAAGTGGGCCGAAGGAGAAGTCGTCGCAGGTCAATTTTCTTATAATCAGGACGGCTTCACTAGTTTAATCACGTCCACTTTTTATCCAGTACTTTTGTTTTGTTATTTACGTGCCCAAATAACTATCTTATGAGCCCAGTCACATTTGGTGTCTTCAGAGGGGCTCCGGCATCGCACTGCTAAGCACGAGGTCACGGGTTCGATTCCCGTTGAAGGCGGGTACATTTCAAAGGGCGCGAAATGCAAAATATGACCCTGAGCTAGATTTAGGTGCACGTTAAAGGGACACTAAAGTCAAATAACAATTTACGTCAGACTGAAAGCTCAATGTATGACAAGATCTAAAACGACAATGTTATCAACAACAGTGCCCTACTTACCGAGAAATTGAGGTAAATACAAGAACAGATGCGCCGCAGTAGGACATTCTCAAAATAATCCCGATGACATCAGACGGACCACCTACAGTCCATCACTAGTTATCGACCTAGCTGCACTAATAAAGAACCTTCCGTGCATTAAGACACGCAATAAAATGCTGCCTGTTCGTTTCTGTTTGATTCATGAAAAACAAAAAGAATCGCCGGACGTTACTACGGGAAATGGCACGAATAGTTCGCAAATTCAATTTTCGCGTACTTACACTGGGCAGGTGGTGCCATCTAGCGGAGCGCAACAGAATAAAAAAACGTCTGCAATCTCGGAGCCAATGGTGGGAAATTTATCAATGGCTGTTGTTGCTGCTGGTGCTCCCACTGCTTTCTATGTGCTGCTACTAGCACAGTAAAGCCGGGCAACGTTGTGCACGGTAATAGTGACGTGAGTCGGTCCGGTCGGTCCACTTCTTGAGGCGGGTAATTTGAAGTGCGCTAACCCAATGAAGACCACTAAAAAAAGATTTTATTTCAAAATAAGCCTTTCTTTGGCACAAAAGTAACACTACGAGGTTTCTGCACCACTATTTCAACAATCAAGTTGCCTTTACTGTTCCTTTAAAGAGAGAACTGAAAGCTCATTCGGTATTTAGGGGAAATTGTTTAACGATTTATAGAATGTAGTTCTCTACAATGGGAGAGCAGAAAGCCGTCCCTAGAAATCAACTAGTCTACGAAGAGGTGAAGCCAACGAAGGGGGCAAACAACAGCGCCCAACTATAAACAGCGTGCCGCATACTGATCATACCCCAATTTCGACCCGCGAAATCACACGGTTTCTCTGAAGTGAACCTCAATCTCAGTACATATGCGCGTGTTCTGGAATCGCACTGCTGTTCAGACAGGGAAGTACTTTTAAGAAACTTGATGAGTGTAGGTGCTGTGACATTACATTTCTATTAAAGTTTTGTGTCTCAATTACTTTTATTACTTTTTATTTTTAGATAGCGAAGAAATGGAAGGGGTCGACCCTTGCCAAGAAATGATAACTCATTCATTTCTTTTAGTTATTTCAATTTTCAAATATTTATTTTTTATTTTCAACAAGGCAGTCATTTCTGCTATACGTTTTCATCAGTTTCATTGTTGCTTTGCTTCATGTAGAAAGTAAGAGAGCTAGAAATTGAAGCTTAGTACAATCTTCCCCGACACGAAAGGTTCGGTGACCAGCGGCACCTATAGAAAAACGCTTGGTATAAGGTCAAGAAACGTAGACAACGAAACACACTGACACGGTGACAGCCAGCTATCGAATTATTTCAACCGTAATTCATCCACTTATACGCACGCCCACCTCCTTATCACTACGATGCAAAGCGTCCTTAAGCAGAAATGTTGCACCTCCCTCAGCTGCTGCGCGTTTGAGTCCCAAATTTATGTCCCTCGAACAAACCATTTGATCCTACCGTTCAATGTTGACCCGCAGTCCTCAGAATAGGCGTTGGTATTAAGCTGTCTTCCATATCAACGCTCGGTTCGCATGCATGCTTTCTACCGGAACAAATCCGGTAGAAAATTAGACATCCTTGACGTCATTGCACGCGCTTTCAGTTACGTCGCTATGTAAACATGCGGCACTGTTAGCATATACGATTCGTGTCAGAAGCCGCTATATCCGTTCCGCACTGTTCCGTGCAAACAGGAATATGTGTGCCAAGACCACGGTTAAGAAGGAAGGAACGGCTTTAGGTCGCGTCCTCCGCACTGTAAACTATAAAAACACCGACAGCGCTTTTCTGAACGTCACCTCGTGGCCATATTTAAGACGACGAACCGAGGGATCGCCGTCACCCACCAACATCTCGCGTACACCGATCTCCGAGGCGCGCAAATTAAGTTGTCCCTCAATCCTTAAGAAGGATGTGTACTCCAAGAGTGGCGGCGGACGTTCGCGGTTTTCCGGCGCGGGTTCATCGGGCGCGCCCTTCGACTCGAGGCGCGACCTCTTAAAGCGTGTACGCTCGTAAGAGCGTCCCTTTTTTCTCTCGAAACGCCACACTCGGAAGGCCGGATATCAACGGCCCGTTATGTGCAGGCGGGAAATCGCAGCTTCCTTCCTGAAATCGTCCATCAAACTAGTCGTCGTCGACGGCGGCGACTAAGAGACCGTGTCGGTCGGGAGCTGCCACTCCCCGAGGCGGGAGGGCGAAATGCCTTTCGATCCGCTATAGGGAAGTCCTCGGCTGGGTTGGGGACGCGGGTGGGTGCTGACCGCATCCGATCAGGAAGTGGCGTGACGTCACTTCCACGCACGCGACGTTCGCGTGAGTGAGACTACGTCACATCCGTTCTTAAAGACGTCTTAGTCTCTCTCTTACTCTGAGAATGTGATGTATACGGATTAGAGGTGTATACACTTTGCCCGGCGTGGAAATTGGCTTGTGATAGGCAGCGTTGTATCCGTTACCAAAAAAAAAATAAAAAATAACTAAATACGTTACTCGTTACACCAACAAAAAGGAACGCGTTACCGCTCTACGTTACCAACAAAAAAAAACTGACGCGTTACCATTACAGTTACCGAAAAAAGTAACGGACGTTACCCCTGCCGTTACTCAGCAATAATTAATATCAATCATTTTGTTTTTCTGCAACAGCCCTCACTAAGAATAATTTAAATATCACACTTACTTTTGACACAAAACTTCAAAGCCAAACGATAATTTTACCCAAACTGTTGTATAAACTAGAATTGCTTGTACACATGCACTGAACCTTAGCAATGTTATAGAGCTTACAGTTAGCTGCCTCTATAGTTGCATGCGATGGCTTCGGACTATCACACGTGGTGAAGCTCTCTGTCTCAACGTCACATCATGCGCAATACTAGATTCAATCATCAACGCCTTAACACGAATTCCCACAAACTAGCCCAGTTATCTGTTCTCGTAAGGATAAATGCTCTCCGCTAAGAACGCATCACTGGCCTCTCCACAAATTTACGGCAATTGTTTCAGCTTGCTTCTCCCGGCAAAATAAACGCGCGAAATTTGTAGTAGTAAGGAATTGTTTTAATGGCCTGGTCGCCTGAGAATATATTTGTGTATAAATATTTCTTGTTCATTTTAAACGGTTTACTTACCGCGAAAACTGGGAGCGTTTATGTGAAGATGTTCAAAATCAGCCTCGCTCACTCAGGAGCTTTTTAATTGGAAACCTTAACGAGAACACAGTCTGCCTTGCTGCACGGGCTAAGTTCAGAGTGCCAATAAATCACATGTTCATCAGGCGGTCGGCAAGAAGGCTCGGCATACCATCGGAAACTTTCGTGGCACAAGACAGATTGGGGCGCAAAAGCGTTTCGTCAGCTTTCTACGCCTACATGGCAAAAGACGTCTATAAGACCTTTTTCATGGAGAGAAGGATCACTTTCTTCCTGGATTGTTAGGCGGACGTACAAAGGCTGGCTTTCGTCTCTGCCTCGGTACAGACTTGAAGTGCTGTCGAGCACAGGGCGGAAGCCACAGCGATCACAATGAATAGCCAGAAAGCTGTCAGTCTTGTTCCGAACATTAGTGTCGTGCTCTCGGAGACAGTCCCTGAAGTACCTGCCTGTCTGGACGATGTGACAGGCCCCACACGACAAAGGGACTCTAGAGTACACCCCACCCCACCCCTCCCCGCCCACATTCCAGAAACCAATTACGATGCCCTACCTGGCATCCAACTTCATGGACACCAACGTGTCGGACGGTCTTTGTCAACCTGTGGGCAGAAAGCTGGTGCTTGTAAAAAATGACCGCGACGTGGCCGCGTCTGCCCATGCTTTCCTGTACGCCATTATCGGCAGCACGTCGCCCCTGAGCTCTGTAGATGCTTTCGGCCACAGCAATCAGCAACGTCTCCCGACAGCCAGCCTTTCGAAGACGAGCCACACCGCCCTATGTCCGCGCAGAGAATTGCTGTCTGCTAAAGATATCCCCGTCCCCCACCCTCCCGAATTCCTCAGGCTAAATTCCATCCACGCTTTCTTTGCCAATGCTGCCTGGTAGGAGACAGCGGTCCGACGCTGCCACAAAGGAATTCGTCGGGGCGAGTTCTGCGAATGTGGCATCTTCGGAATGAAAAAGTAACAAGAACGTGGCACCTCACGTTACCGAAAAAAATGTTAACGGAAGTACGTTACCGTTGCAGTTCCGAAATTGTAATGAGTACGTTACTAATTTACCGAAAAACGTAACGCGTTACCGCCAACACTGGTGACAGGCGTGAGCGAAGGCGTCAGAAACGTTCAGACTGGAGTATAGACAGGAAACCTTTACAGTTGAAACAAGATTGGCTCCAGTACAAGTAATAAAAGTAGAACCAGAGTAGGGGCACGTATAGTGGAAATCTGCAGCGCACTACTGAGGCATGCAGGCAGACTAAAAAGACAAAAAAAGACGCAGGAAAAAGCACATCTGGACAAAACAAACACGCATCCTTCTTTCCGCATGTGCTTCCTCCTGCGTCGTTTTGGTGAGTGTGTGCGTGTGTGTCGTGTGTCTTAGTAGCGCGATGCAAATTTTTAGCCACCTTATACGCAGCAAGTTGAAACCTCAGGTTCACCGAAAACTCTAAGGGAAATGTAGGGCCACAAAAAAAAAACTGAATTACGTAAGGCGGTATTGTTGGTAAGGGTAAAATAACAATACCTAAATATTATTTTCAAGCAGCTCGAATGCCGACACGCTCTGTCTTCGCACGGAAAATCAGTCAAGGCCTTACTGAATTTTTCTATCCACTATCCTTCTCATCTTTCTCCCCATCCCCTTAGTAAAGGGTAGAAAACCGAATGCTACAATTCTGGTCGACCTCCCTGCCTTTTGTTGTCTCTCTCTTTAAGCAGTTCATGGTGTCCGTCCTGTACGTTACAACGCCGCTTGTTCACTTGCTGTAGTGCGCATGCCTGTTTAACCACATGGTGGTGGTGGTGGTAGTGGTTATAACAAGAGAAATAAACCTAATTTCTGCAGCCCGGTCGGGAGCACGGCGCAGTGCCTTACATACTACTAAGATAATTGGTGCATTGGTCCACGCGATAGCACTGTACAGCCCTCCCGTGTTCAGGGCGGGGGGCACTCGGACGAGTTACAGGAGCTTAAATGATAGTGCTATAACGGCAGGATGATTAAATTCTAGTTCACTCTATAGGAAACGAGTAACTCGATTTATACAATTATATACGGTGTTTTCTCAGCGCTGTCTTATCCTTCCCGTCCCTGTTTTCGTCGCGCTAATATTCGTTTAAGATGGAAGTGCACCAACTCCCTTCTGATGTGTTTTAGAGCTCTGTCTCCGTTAATTTCACGGTAATATGTAGATTTTCAGAACTGTAAGTGAAGGCCAAAGCTTTATTTCGCGAATTTTCCCCCAAACCCTGCAGTCCCAGTAATGTTAGCGCGATGTTGGTAGTTTTGAGGCATAGTACATGTATGTACTTACCCCTTTGTGATTCTATGAAGTGCTCTTAAGCCTTGCGAGGAATAGTTTTTGGTTCTAAGTTCACATGCGATGTGCTCAGCATCGGTCGATGATCAATTAGTTGGGCCCGAACAAACTCTGCCAAAAACAGTGACGTCATGACGAGTTACCTAGTGCAGTAACTTCAAGGCCGCGTTGACAAACGTCCTTTTTTGTTTGTTCTTATTCTGCATTGTGTCGTGGTAGCCGTAGCTTTATTTTCGTTTTCTTTACTATTGTAGAAACAAATGTTTCATGCGCTTTTAGTTTTGTTCAAAATGTATCACCAACGTGCTAACAGTGCCCAATCGGTGAACTTTATCTTGTATCAGAGTGATTTAACAATTTTCGTCTTATACATTCTACGCCTTTCAGTCTCGGTGTATACAAATGCACATGTCAACTTCAATGGCTTGTCAAGCACCGCGTGCGTCATTCATCATCATCATCATCATCATCATCAGCCTGACTACGTCCACTGCAGGACAAAGGCCTCTCCCATGTTCCACCAGTTAACCCGGTCCTGTGCTTGCTGCTGCCAATTTATACCCGCAAACTTCTTAATGCCATCTGCCCACCTAACCTTCTGTCTCCCCCTAACCCGCTTCCCTTCTCTGGGAATCCAGTCAGTTACCCTTAATGACCAGCGGTTATCCTGTCTACGCGCTACATGCCCTGCCCATGTCCATTTCTTCATCTTGATTTCAGCTATGATATCCTTAACCCCCGTTTGTTCCCTAATCCACTCTGCTCTCTTCTTGTCTCTTAAGGTTTTGGCAGTGGTGACGACGGCAGTGCAATTGGCCTAATCGCTGTTGGTTCTCGGTGCAGGTCCCCGTTTGTTCAGCTGCAATACGCCCTTCCGTTTCTACGCATCACCAGCTGCGCATCACTACTTGCTGCCTCAGCGACGTGTGAAGATAACGTCCGGACGGAAGCTGAACGGTCAGCGGAGCTTGGGGCCTGCGACGACTAGCGGCGGCGATTTTTCAACCTGAAGAAACCGCATAAAAGGACTGCAAAACTGTTACCCGCCTCATTTTGGCAGTGGTGACGACGGCAGTGCAATTGGCCTAATCGCTGTTGGTTCTCGGTGCAGGTCCCCGTTTGTTCAGCTGCAATACGCCCTTCCGTTTCTACGCATCACCAGCTGCGCATCACTACTTGCTGCCTCAGCGACGTGTGAAGATAACGTCCGGACGGAAGCTGAACGGTCAGCGGAGCTTGGGGCCTGCGACGACTAGCGGCGGCGATTTTTCAACCTGAAGAAACCGCATAAAAGGACTGCAAAACTGTTACCCGCCTCATTTTGGCAGTGGTGACGACGGCAGTGCAATTGGCCTAATCGCTGTTGGTTCTCGGTGCAGGTCCCCGTTTGTTCAGCTGCAATACGCCCTTCCGTTTCTACGCATCACCAGCTGCGCATCACTACTTGCTGCCTCAGCGACGTGTGAAGATAACGTCCGGACGGAAGCTGAACGGTCAGCGGAGCTTGGGGCCTGCGACGACTAGCGGCGGCGATTTTTCAACCTGAAGAAACCGCATAAAAGGACTGCAAAACTGTTACCCGCCTCATTTTGGCAGTGGTGACGACGGCAGTGCAATTGGCCTAATCGCTGTTGGTTCTCGGTGCAGGTTAGTGCTCAGAAAACTTACGATATCCTCTATCGTGTTTTTTTTTTTTTTTTTTTTTTTTTTTTTTTTTTTTTTTTTTTTTTTTTTTTTTTTTTTTTTTTTTTTTGACATTTCCGTTGTTGCCACTGCCATAGTCTGCTGTATTTTTTGCAAAATACCTTTTTTTTTTTTTTGTACTTGTTGCTTGGCTGCGAAAGTGTTGTGTGAAATGGCAAAGGATGTTGCAAAGGTAAAAGAGGAGCTAAAAGCGGAAATTCATAAACTGAGAGATGAATTCAAGACATCCAGAGAGTCATTGGAGAGAGACTTAAGAATTGAAATTCGTGAGCTCCGTACTGAGCAAAGAAACATGACCCAAAGCCTTGAATTCTCTCACGGTGTTATAGAGGAACTAAAGAAGAGTCTGGAAGCAGAAATTGCCAAGAACGCTAACTTGAAGAGCGAGAATGAGGCTATGCAGATGAGATGTAACTCACTTGAAAAGCGCACGTGTGAACTTGAAAAACGCATCACCAATCAAGAGCAGTATTCAAGAAACCACAACATTGAAATTAAGGGCGTTGAAAAGCGCGAAAATGAACGGGTCAGTGATATTGTTTCGCAGATAGGTGCTGCTATCGGTGAGCCGATTGCGTTTTCCGATATCGAGTCTTGCCATCGTGTGTCCACAAGAAATCCAGAGAAATCAAACATCATCGTGCAGTTCAAATCTCGTGCAAAACGTGATGTGACCCTAAAGAAAGCGAAGAAGACGCGGCTCACTAACTTGCAGATTGGGCTTAACAGCCCAAATGCCATTTTCGTTAATGAGCATTTGTGCCCTGCGCTAAAATCGCTTCTTGGCAGGGCTATCAGACGCAAGCATGAACACAAGTGGAAGTCTGTGTGGACATTCGGTGGCAGGATATTTGCGAGGCAGTCTGACGACGCTGCAGTGTTTCAGATCGCGGACGAGGCTGACCTTGATAAAATTCACTAGTTTGAGGGTTACATATTTTCGTTGCTATTCAATAACCAAAAACTTGTCAAGATGGATTACCACGAATTTGCCCTGCCACGTCATATTACTCCAGTCAGCAAAAATCTTTTTTCTGTTCTGCACATAAATACATGCTCGGCTGCTTCTAAGCACGAAGAAATATGTGATTTTGTCACTGAATTTAGTTTGAAATTTTCTGCCATACTGCTCACAGAAACATGGTACAATGATGGATGTACCACTCTAAGCTTACCCGGTTACAATAATTTCTTTCTGAATAGGCCTCAACAACGAGGTGGTGGCGTCGCTATCTATGTTAAAGAAGGTCCAAGATATGTGTTGGTACCAGATTTTTGCAAAGTTACTGAGGACTATGAAATACTGACACTGCGGGAAAACACAAAATTTATAACCGTTGTATACCGTCCACCCCATGGTAACACATACAATTTTTTTTCCTTTTTTGAAAATCTTCTAGATTATATCTCAGTAAACAACCTTCATCTAGTTTGTGGCGGTGACTTCAACATCAACATTTTGGAGAGCACACGCGAGGCGGCCGATTTTCAAAAGATTCTTAGCTCTACTGGTTTCACTAATTTAATTAGTACTGCGTCACGCGTGACACTTAATACTGCCTCAGCACTTGACTTAATTATCACGAACGTTGAAAATACAGTACTGCACGCGGGAACATTAGCATCAGGTATAAGTGACCACTGCCCTGTATTTGCTGCATTTGATTGCATTGTTACTGACAAAAAGCGCAAGTTCGAGCCTCTCGTTATTCAGCACTTATCTCAAGCAGCCTTGCAGTCGTTCGGGCATGAAATCAGTAAGTGCGATTGGTCACATGTCACGCGAACGAAAGACGTAAACGAGGCTTATTGCAGATTTGTTGAAACTTTTCTGCGCATCTACGTTAAGCATTTTCCCTTCAAAACCTATAAACAATCTAAAAAGATAAGAAAACCATGGGTAACGCGTGCGCACTTGGATATGATAAAAAATAAAAATAAACTTTATCATCTATTTCTGCGCACACGATGCCCGTCACAGCTGACAGAATTCAAGTCACTACGAAATAAGCTGAACAGCGAGCTTAAGCGTGCTAAAATTACTTATTATCATTCCATTTTTTCTGATATCTCGAAGAAACGCCCAGACGCTGCATGGAAGGTAATGAACTCCGTTTTGGGTCGTGACAAGAAGCATGTAACTCCGGAAAGTATTCTTGTTGACGGTCAACGTGTTACTGGCACCGTGTTGGCTGAACACTTTAATGCATACTTTGTGAACGCTGCCATGCCTGATTATAAGAGGAAATCTGGCAGCATGTCACATACTCAATTTTTGGAATACAGCGTTAGTGACAGTTTGTTTTTAACTCCAACCGATGAAGATGAAATCGTTAGAATGTTCATGAGTCTCACAAACAGCAGGGCCCTAGATGTAAACAATATGCAGATAAAACCCGTAAAATACGTCATTGCCTGTATCTCCTCTGTGCTAAAGCATATTTTCAACCTTGCAATGGTTACTGCTACCTTTCCCGAAGAAATGAAGAAAGCGAAAGTTTCTGTAATATACAAAGGAGGTGACCAACAGTGCATGAAAAACTACAGACCAATATCTGTCCTCCCAGTCTTTTCCAAAGGTTTAGAAAAAATTATCTGTAATCGCATAACAAGTTTTTTTTCTAGCAAACATATCCTATCAGACTCGCAATTCGGGTTTCGAAAAGGAAGGTCAACTGAAACAGCCCTACTAACAATGAAAGAATTTATAGTACACAACATCGAAAAGAGACTTTACACGCTAGGCCTGTTCATTGACTTTTCCAAGGCGTTCGATTCGCTCAGTCATCAGATTCTTGCGGACAAGTTGTTCGCATGTGGTATTCGCGGGAAACCATTAGATTTATTGAAATCTTACTTGCAAAACCGCCAGCAATACGTGTGCTTGCAGGGCTCTAAATCGCCATTTCTTTCTATTTCAAGAGGCGTGCCACAAGGAAGCATTTTGGGACCCCTATTATTCAATTTATATATAAATGACCTCGTAAATATTGATAAGTCAGCAAAATTTGTCATATATGCCGACGACAGCACCATACTATTTTCGGGGCCTAATGTGGGTGATCTTGTCTCTGAATGCAACAACACACTGTCAACGCTGTCAACATGGTCCAGCCTAAACGAACTAAAGATAAACCCAACAAAAACTAAAATTGTTATATTTCATGCAAGAAGCAAAACAGTTCAACTATTAAACCCAATTTCATATGAAGGTCAAAACATTGCTGTGGTAGACGAACACAAGATACTCGGAGTTACTTTTTCCTCTCACCTTAGTTGGAACTCGCATGTAGAAGAGCTATGTAGGAGACTGTCATCAACTACTGGAGCATTATCACGATGTCAACGCTTGCTCCCGACAAAGGTAAAGCTTCAAATATACTACGCGCTCTTCGCATCCCACCTCAACTACTGCAACCTGGTTTGGATCACCACAACTAAACAGAACCTAAATAAAATCTTGCTTCTGCAAAAGAAGATTCTCCGACATATTGCAGATATTCCCTACCTGGCCTCAACTAGAACAGTCTTTCAAGAATACACTGTCATGCGGGTTCAGCACTTATACAAATTTCGGGTCTTACAAGCTTTCTACTTTTCCGACACTTATAAAAAATTCCTGGAAACTATATCCCACCTAAAACTTAATGACACTACCATAAGTACGAGACATACTTTAGCGTGGTTTGTTCCTCATTACCGAACAACATACAACTTACAAGCATTGCACTATAATTTGCCATCTATCCTAAATGAATATACCGAACTTACTACTGCTACACACCGGCAGTTGCGTGAATTTTTTACGTCTATGTTGTAGCCCTCGCATTGATATGTCTTGACTATGCAAACTTTAGCTTATCTTGTCATACCGCATTCTTCTATTTTCAATATTCTGTGTTTGATCATTACGCGATATTGCTATTCCGTAAAATTTCTATACTTTCTGTACCTTTCTGTATTACAAAGTTGTTTATGCTGTACTAAACGTTTAAATGCATAATCTCATTTTGACTCTCTGTATGCTATTGTTATTGCTTGATGTAATTCAAACTGCAATTTTTACAATATTACTCATGTATATTTACGTATGATCTTACAAGCCCATTTTGTACTGTTAACGTCGTATGCTGCCAATTGTAAAGGGTCTTCAGGGACCAAGTCAAGCTGCCTCGAGCAGCTTTTATCCCTGAAGCCCATCCAGAATTTCTCTGGTGAAATAAACTTTGACTTTGACTTTGGTTACACCTACCATTTTTCTTTCCATTGCTCGCTGCGTCGTCCTCAATTTAAGCTGAACCCTCTTTGTAAGTCTCCAGGTTTCTGCTCCGTAGCTAAGTACCGGCAAGATACAGCTGTTATATACCTTCCTCTTGAGGGATAGTGGCAATCTACCTGTCATAATTTGAGAGTGCTTGCCGAATGTGCTCCACCCCATTCTTATTCTTCTAGTTACTTCAATCTCGTGGTTCGGCTCTGCGGTTATTACCTGCCCTAAGTAGACATAGTTTTTTACAACTTCAAGTGCACTATTACCTATCTCGAAGCGCTGCTCCTTGCCGAGGTTGTTGTACATTACTTTCGTTTTCTGCAGATTAATTTTAAGACCCACCTTTCTGCTCTCCTTCTCTAACTCCGTAATCATGAGTTGCAATTCGTCCCCCGAGTTACTCAGCAATGCAATGTCATCGGCGAAGCGCAGGTTACTAAGGTATTCTCCATTGACTCTTATCCCTAACTGCTCCCATTCTAGGCTTCTGAAAACCTCCTGTAAGCACGCAGTAAATAGCATTGGGGAAATTGTGTCGCCCTGCCTTACACCCTTCTTGATTGGTATTCTGTTGCTTTCTTTATGAAGCACTATGGTAGCAGTTGATCCCCTGTAGATTTCTTCCAGAATGTTTATATATACTTCATCTACGCCCTGATTCCGCAGTGTTTGCATTACGGCTGATATTTCTACTGAATCAAACGCCTTCTCGTAATCTATGAAGGCTATGTATAGTGGTTGGTTATACTCTGAGCATTTCTCTATTACCTGATTGATAGTATGAATGTGGTCAATTGTTGAGTAGCCTGTTCGAAATCCTGCTTGTTCCTTTGGTTGATTGAATTCTAATGTTTTCTTTACTCTGTTAGCAATTACCTTTGTAAATAGCTTGTATACTACAGAGAGCAAGCTGATCGGCCTGTAATTCTTCAAGTCTTTGTCATCTCCTTTCTTATGTATTAAGATGATGTTAGCGTTCTTCCAAGAGTCTGGTACTCTTCCCGTCAGGAGACACCTCGTAAACATTGCGTGCGTCATTAAATGGCTTGAAACACATAGTTTGCACGTTCATGCAGGCCTTCCAAGTGGACAACTAGCGAAAATTTGACTTCATCCCGCTGTGTATTGCTGCATAGGATCACTTCCCTGCACACGCTACCACGTGCGACGATTGTTCGACTTGATCCGTTTCAGAACCAGCGTGAAAAGTATTTTTCATCTCTCGAAACAAATACAACCAAAAGAAAACCACGCATTTTGGGCCTAATAGTGGATTATTTTTGTGCGAGTGCCGAAGCTGACTGGTGGCAGAATAATCATAATTACACACTAATTACTTTATATACTAACACGTATTAAAACAAAAGAACGTTTTACTTCATTTACTTACTTGGAATGTAACACTGAGAGCCTTGGAATTACGCCACGCGAATTCGACGCGTTTTCGACAGCGCATCATCATTCGTGGTTGAAGGGGCTACACATTGTGATGGTTGGGTCGCTGGAGAATTGAAGGCAAAAAAGGCACGAAGGGACGTTACCTGAACCATGCGGGTGTCTGAATTAATGTGATTTTGTGATGACTAAGCTAACGACGCCATATAGTTTTTTTTTTATCTTCACCTGAACCAAACGAACTATCGTCCAACTCGAGGCTCCATTCACGGTATACGTGGGCGGATATATACTCGCGGTACAGCTTGCAAAAAAGAAAAAAAGAACTATTAGGCCCAATCGGTTCACATCCAGGAAGTCGCGGCACGTCATGTGCCGTGCAATAGCAGCGATATATCTCGACGGTGATAAATGAGAGACTGCCGAACCTAAATACCACCACACGAGCAAATAATGCACAAAGGGAGAAATGCTTCCGTCCCCAGCTTTTTTCCAACGTTTAGATTCACGCGTTTTTGTTTTTTTTTTGCCTCCCCTCTACATACTAAAGCGGTCGCGGCGAATTCGTTATGATTCATAACATCAGCTAGATCCATCCCCTCCCTACATCCCCTTAGATTTCCCCCTTTTTTATATATACATGGCTTTCCCATTTCCCCTTCGATATTCTCACTCTCTAAGTATATCGTCCTCTAAATAGCGTGGCGGTGGGGCTGCTAGGAAAACACTATTCGATCAAGGCAAGGAACTTAAAGAAAAAAACGCCCTCCTCCCTAAACGGGAGGAAACGCGCTGTCCCGTTTTTGTAAAGACAGAGCGAACAAGTCACGCCGGGTTAGCGCCGACAATGGATGGGGCTGCCGCTTACACACACACACCCTCTCAGCGAGCAGCGCCTCCTCGTGAACGAGTCTCTAAAGAGTGGAGCACAAAGAGGCTGCGACTTTGATGGGGGGTGATTTGGACGCGGCGTTGCAAGGGCGTGAAGCATTTATATTGGCCTCCTTTTTTCATCACCTTGCTCCGCAACGAATGGCTCGGCGTTCGCGTTTACCGTATACAGAGAGCGTGGTTGCAGAACGTGCGTTCTGTACTGAAGGACTCTGGTTCCATGTATCTGTCTTTACGCGTACCTGTGGGCAGGTACGACATGGCTATCTTATTCTATTTTTTTTTTATTCATTGAAGGAATGCACGATTCCAGGGAATGGAGACAGAAAAAAAAAGGGGAAATGGAAAGGCGGGGAGCTACACCATTTCAGCCCATAATCAATTCTGTTACGCGTACTGGTCTGCAATTTTGTATACGCATGATCCCTATAGTCCAAAAATATGAAGAAAAATATCAGTGGTCACCCCTTTTCAAGTTTTATACGACCAAAGAAATAAAATTATTATCTTCGTTATTATTTTTAAATTTATTACTAAAATAATTTCGAGGTATAGCATAATACCGAATAGTATAATATCAAATTTGTTTTGTAGCAAAAGAACACTTTTTTTTTTGCTTTTACATTGGAGTTACCAACAGGTCTACAATACTTGTGACTCCAATTTCATTCACTGGGCCTCAAAGACTCTTGGAACACAATCCCTACAACACCACTCTTACTGCGAAACGACGTTTTCTATGCGACAAAAAGCGGGAAAACGAATTGCAGGTGGAGACACCACCCGGAGATTCCCGCACCAAACACCGTGACGTCACAAATTTTGATGTAGGCATCTACTGGATCCTACGTAGCTTTTAAGGAATAGAATTAAGATAAGTTGTCATGTGTCGGTACCATTGACCTAGCATACGAAGTTTGAGAAAATTTCATCGAACCAACGTCGAGAAAATACGAAAACTACATATTTTAAAATTGTTACGTCCCGAACGGAGATTTCGGCGCGCAATTTAAAAAATGAAACTTCAAAACTTGATTTTCTCCGCTAATAATGAACTTATGATGATGAAACTCGGAGGGCAGTTTATCACTCTATAAACAAAGTGATCGTTTGTCTTCAGTGTTCCTTTAAGCGAAATCGAAGCAATCAGTGAACCTGCACGTTAATCATAATTCTCGTGATCGACAAGGTAGATTGCACACGATAACACTGTCCAAACGAGCCGCTTCGCGCGAATGACAGCCCGGTTCCGCCACAGTTATCGGGTTTGTTGCCGGAATCGCGCTCATATCTTCCTCGGCGAAAAACAATGGAATAGAGACGATTGGTGCAACAGTACAACTTCTGCACACACTTTTTTTTTTTTCGCGAGTCAATACTGAACCCATTTGTTTAAGCGTACAGCACTTTCTCTGAACAGTGATTACCTCCAAAAAAAAAAACAAAACAAAGACGTGCCCCGAGTGAACTTTGAGATTTAAATACGAATCTTGCGGATGGAACGTTACTTGGTTTCTGAAAGCAGTTTTTTTTTTTTTTTTTGAGAACGTAATGAGTGAACATATTAAAAGAAAAGCGGCGCACAAAAAGACAGAGACAAAGAAGAAAACCACACACAGCGCTGCACTTACAACTGAAAGTTTAATCCGAGCAACAAGAATTTGAAAAGTAATACACTCTAAAAAGTTTTGAGGAGTAACTGCGCCGTTCATCCGAAAAGGGCGCTTTACTCCAACAAAGGATGAACTGCAGAAGCATGCGTGCCGTGCGCAAATTTCGGAGAGCAACTGCTTAGTCCTTCGTCAAAACGAGAGAAACGGGAGGACGAATTGCAACACTTACTCCTGTACGCCTAGAGAATGAGAGGGAGGGACGCGGGGGGTGAGCGAGTAGGTTTCCTTTCACTGTTGAGCACTTTTTTACAAAGTGCATTACGAAGTGTCCGTGCCTGGAAAATATATATAAGTGGCCGTAACAATACTCGTTCGTTTCTCGCAAGCAATAAGTGGATAAAATCGCTTAACTAGTCCACAATTACGAAAACACACGCATGCACACATGATCCGCATTCGGCGGAATTCGATGTCCAGCTTGCTTGATCGATCAGATCGTGCACGGTTTGTTTCCTTGCTTTTATTTCCACCTGCGCCGCAGTCGCGTTTATTTATCAGCTGCAACGTTATTTTATTTTAAAAAATCCTCTTAAGTGCCGACATGGTGACTTTACTACTGTGGTTCCCGTACACCTCTGTGGAACACGTTTACCCTTGCTTTAGATATCGCTGTAGCTTCTCGATCGCACTGTGAGCGCCTTCTCGTCTGAGCATGCTTGTAATACGTGCCAAACGAATATGCACACTGTGACGCGTGCGTCGTCAACATTCCTTCCTCCATGGTCATCAAATTGTCGTACCCGCGCTGTTGCAGCGGAACGGCGTGCTGGTAGTGTCGTAGTGTCGGAGCTTTTTTTTAAATCACGGAGACGTTGTGCAGCTCCAAGGCATGCAACGTGGCATATTTTCGCTAAAGGGTCGACGTTGTAACGAGGGCAAGGTTCTGTTTAGCGTTGCTTGAATCAGTTGCCAAATTTTGGACTCAGTGTTGCCAGACTGCCAACAAATTTGGCGAAGAAATTTGCCCCTGTAGTTGTGCCTTCCCCGTGAGGGCTTTGTGTCGTCCGCAGTGCATTTCGCAAGTGCGTGTGCGACGTTGGCCATTTTAATTAATGGAATGTTGCGCTGCGATTGTGCCAGATATTATGAATTTTGGCTATTTGGGCCCTGGGAGTCCAGAGCAATCGAGCGACCTGATGTCTTCAACATCCACTCAATATATTTAAATGAATAACATCAAGAAGAGGATCCTGCAGGTCATATTATATAAGCTGACCCGCCTGTAACGTCACCTATCCAGCCAATAACAAAAATAAACAAACATATAATAGCCCCCCCCCCCAAAAAAAAAACAAGTGCTTCTGAAACACAATTGTTAAAAAAGTTTTGTTTCTCATTATTGTCATTCCAATTTCATCCCCCCTGTACGTGAAGGTAGTCTTCGATGTAGAAATGAGTTGAGCATATATTCAAGATCGCTGCTGAACGCAATCAGCAGAGATGTTCCTTTCGCAAGAGATTGTGCCTGATCACCAGAGATCTCAACTCGAAAAGGATCTTTGAGATACACTTCTGGAAGGTATCTCTGGAGACAGGCCCGTAACGGAAGAGGGAGGGGGGGGGGGGGGGACTCGAGTTTTTCTTGAAATTCGAATAAAGAGGTTGTTTTACCAAAAATAAATAATTAAAATAGGCAGTTTTCAAGGTTTGCAAGCCTACTTAAAAAATGTCTGGCTACGGACCTGTCTGGAGGTGTCCAGAGACAATGTCCTGCCACATCCCCTTCTCAGACACAACAAAGTGAGATGGTGCATCCATCTTTTGCATCTGAACTGTGTGCATGTGTATCTCCAAAACACTGAAATTGCCAGTGTCCTTATTGTATTAAATAACTCATTAAGTCCGAGCTTTAGTAACCCATAAGTGCCCTCTCCCTGACAGTGGGGCAGGCACAACCACAATTTATCCCTCCTTGTCAGCCAATGAGAGGGATCAATTCACCCAGCAATGCCTTAATTCTAACATCACCTTAATTTCTAACATCACAAGCTTGGGCTATTTGGATATACAATGACACTATCCACACACTCCACAACACATCTTGAATTATTTGCCTCTAGTAAGCCACAGAAAGAGCCAAAGGCAAGCAAACATAGCACAAATCAGAACTCCATACCTAATCTCCATGTCCTCATTTCTTTCTTGTCAATAGGATTCAAACCCAAGATCATCACTTTAATAAGAAAGGGGGCTGTACATTCTGTTCCATGTGAAGGGGGCTGTACATTCTGTTCCATGTGAACCACAGTGTGCACTTTGATCACAGAAATAATGTCAGGAATGGTAGTGAAAGCAACGTTGTCATTTGGTTTTTAGGCCTCGGTATCTGGCATGGAAGGCTGCACATGTGTCAGACGCATTCACCAAGTTTAGTTAAATCTATCCTTGACTATCTCCCAGAACACTGAATTTATCAATAATGCCATTGCCCCCTCTTTTTTTACTGCTTTCTATAAAAAATGATGTCCAGATTTGATGGACAAGAGCTTCATGAGGCAGTTGGAAATATAAAACAGTTAAGGTATCCTGAACATTGCTTAATTGGCTCTCTTGAGCAAAAGAAATCTAGAGAAAACAAGGAATTAACTGGTGGTAGAAGTAAGAAAGATAAGCATATCATAAATGTTCATGATCTGCACGGTGTCTCACCAAGGTGGAAGAAAGTTGAAACAAGGTGGCCACAATGTTGTCTTTTGGATGTGACAAGTTGGGCAATATTTGTGCTGCTGTTGATAGCGGAAGCTGCGAAAGCAGGACAAACAGCGAGGATGCATAATAAAGCTCGGACCAAATTCATCGAGACTATTTATTGCTATGTGAAAAACTCTTTTCATGTGGAAGGCAACATGCTTGCCAGACAGAAAAAAATCATCAC